>NW_026868290.1:316422-640434 GCF_020745735.1 Hemiscyllium ocellatum
AAAAAGATCCATACCCTTCTCTAATTTTTGCAATGAGATGGTTTTCCAGGAAATCACTGGAACTAGGAATCTGTAAATTAATCGAAGACCATGATAAGTTTCGTTTTGTTTCGATGGGACATATTTGATGCATCAATTAATGTTCTCTGAACTTTTTTTTTACAAAAAAGAGCCGAGATGGGGCGAGTAAAATTAAGATCAATGAAGATTATTGCCTCCTTTATTATCACACACAATTTTTTTCTCATATGTTTTATTTCCATCATAGTTGCTGTGAGTGGGCTTGCAAACTACACCCGCTGGTGACTTGTTTCCTCACAATTTCTCATATCTAAACAAACAGATTCTACATTTTACAATTGGACTATTTTTCGACAGTCTTATGTCCCATATTCAGGAGGAATCCCACTGCCTTGTATCGTGTTCACAGGATTGTTCATGAGAATGTTTCAGACTGAGGCATGGATGTGGAGTTAGGTTCGCACGCTTGAGCTGGGAGGTTCATTTCAAAGTTTCATAACTCTGCTGGTAAATCTTCAGTGGGCTCAGGCGATTCAGTGAACATGATTCCTGTTTTCTATTTATATGTCTGGGTTTTCTTTGGGTTGGTGATGTTAATTCCTGTGGTGATGTCATTTCTTGTTATTTTCCTCAGGGGGTGGTAGATGGGGTATAACGCGATTTGTTTGTTGATAGTGTTCTGGTTGCAATTCCAAGCTTCTGGAATTCTCGATTGCGTCTGTTTGTCTTGTCCTAAGATGGATGTGTTGTTTCCAGTCGATGTGGTATCTTTCCTCATCTGTAAGGATACTAGTGAGAGGGTCATATCGTTGTGGATAGTTGGCGTTCATGTATCGTCGGCTAGTTTTGTGCCTGTTTGTCCAATATATTGTTTGTTTACAGTTCTTGCACGATGTTTCGTAAATTGTATTAGTTTTGCTTGTGGTCTGTATGGGGTCTTCTAACTTCATTAGTTGCTGTTTTACTGTTTGGTTAATGTGATTCTATTCTCGGTGGAGTTTGGAGAGATGAACAGGCATCTAACTGAAAAGTGCAGAATACTTAATGTCCTGGGCAGAGTGGATGTTGGGAAAATGTTTCCATTAGTTGGAGATACTAGG
Source organism: Hemiscyllium ocellatum (assembly GCF_020745735.1). Lineage (NCBI taxonomy): Eukaryota > Metazoa > Chordata > Chondrichthyes > Orectolobiformes > Hemiscylliidae > Hemiscyllium > Hemiscyllium ocellatum. The sequence goes on from NW_026868290.1 coordinate 317,544, forward strand.
ACTGAGGGCATAGACTTAGAGTTAAGCGAAGACAAATAGAACAGAGATAAGGATAAACTTCTTCATCAAATGAGTGGGTGAGATTATGGAATTCTTGCCACAGAAGGCTGTGGAGGCCAGGCCGATGAGTATGTATAAGACTGAGATAGATAGATAGGTTCCTGAGAATCAGGGAGGGATACGAGGAGAAGCGGGAGAATGAGGTGAGGAAACGTATCATGCAAGATTGAAATGTATAGACGACTTGATGGTCTGAATGGACTAATATCTGCTCCTTTATGTTATGGTCTAATATGCTAACTAAGTGCCCAAACTGTGTGTTCGCAATGTTTGTTGTGTCGAGTTGCATTTTGCCTCAGTTTAGATACACAGCTTGTTATCAGCTGCAGATTTCATTTCGAGTTACTTGATCTTAAATCCACACTTTGATTACCTGAAAACGCTGGAAAATAATCAGAAACTCAGAGGGCGAGGGGGTAGATAGAGAGGAGAGGGGGTGCAGAGTGAGAGAGAGAGAGAGACGTCAAGATGGTTTCAATAGATCTGGGAATGCTAGACATTGAACAGGCTTTAACAATAAGTGGTTTGTATCAAAAAAAAAGAAAGCTCTAAGTTAGGGTGGAACACAGGAGCAATGTAATATCAGAGCCATTAAGCCCGGAGAAGAGAAATAAAGTGTGTGCCGGGGCCAGCTTCCAACTGAAAAGAAAAGAAGGACATAAACAATTGGAAACAAAACAGTGGAAAGTATGTAAATTCTGAATTTGTTGCATATGGTTTTGAATCCAGGAAGCGAGGTAAGTGTGGAGGAAGGAAGCTAGAGAACTCATTAGTTTGTCACCTGGACCCACTCTCTATCCTGTTTCAAGCAACACATTATAAATTAGACCACGTGCCCAAAGGTCGAGGTGCTCACTGGCTGTCAGTCTCTCTTCTCCGGTTGTGCCTGAACACTGGAAACCTTTGAGACAGAACGTTCTGGGGAATCTTTTCCCTGAGTTTGGCTTCTGCTCAATTACCTATCTGTTCTCCTCTAAGGTCTCAGACTTTCTTTCGTGAATTTCTTTCCTGAGCTGACAATGTCACTTATATCTTCTTTCGCAGGGGATTGATAGAGACCTCAACGAAACAGCACATCAAAATTTGAAAGAGTGACCCTTCTGCAAGGGCTGAAAATAACCAGCCTTCAACTGTCAAAGGAAAAACTGTCAAGGGGATAACCAGGTTTGACCTACAAAGAATGAAACCTGAAAGCAACAACACCCCAGATTTTTGGACTACATAAAGTGCACAAACCAGACATCCCACTCAGAACCCAAAGTATCACTACCAGGGACACCATCACACAAACTTCTAAAGAACTGCAACAGAAATAAAACACCTGATCAGCGGATCCAGACACTCTATACAGTAACGCTGGAATTCTTGGACATCATCAGAAATATCCATATAGACAAGGAAGAGCTATGGTCTCATTCGATGTAACGGCATTGTTCACTTTCTATCGACAAAACCCTAGCCAGAGAAACAATAGCCAACCTGCTGGACATACAGAACAGACAACAGGGCGTTGAATCTTTCACACGGATGGCATAAATAAACTAGTAGGCCGGTGCCTCACAACACGCTTCAAATTCAACAACCAAATATATGAACGGTACACTAATGGGCTCACCCATCTCTGGACTCATAGCAGAAGCGGTAATGCAAAGGTTAGAACAAACTGTCTAACCGCAAATTCAACTCTGGGTCAGATATGTGATTGCACCTTGTAATCATTAAAAACACAGAAATAGAGAACACACACCCGATCATCAACTCCATCCTCACAGGAATCCGATTCACTAGAGAAGAAGAAAGGGCAATCAACTCCCATTCCTAGACGTGATGGTACAGAGAACACCGAAGAGAATTCACCACAAAGGTATACAGGAAGTCACTCACACAGACCAAGTCCTGAATATGAAAGCAACCACCCCATCACACACGAATGTTTGCATCAAAACACACTTCAAAAGGGCAACAACACACTTCAGTACACCAGGACTGCAAAAACAGGAAGAAAACACTGATACAATGTTTTCCCCAAAAACAGATAACCACGAAATTTCATCAACAGATGCCTAAGGGAAAGGCAACGGAACGAGACATGCCACAACGCAAATGATTAGCCACACTACCATACATCAAGAGTGTTTCAAAACTGACAACCAGATTACTGCGACCACGAGGACTCCATAGCAGCACACAAAACCCACAGCCACTCTCAGACAACGATCACCAGAACGAAGAACCCGATACCCAGCATGAGCAAAATCAACACAGTGTACAAACTCCCATGCAAGGACTGCACAAAACACTACATGGACAAACAGGAAGACAAATAACGATCCGCATCCATGAACACCAATTAGCCACGAAACGATGCGACCAGCTTTCCTGATAGCTACACACGCAGATGACAAGCAACATGAGTTTGACTGGGACAACACTACTATTATAGGACAAGCCAAACAGAGATCAGCCAGGGAATTCCTAGAGGCAATGCACTCATCCACAGATTCAATCAATAAGCACATCGACATGGATCCAATATACCGACCACTGCAAAGGACTGTGGAACTGACAACCGGAAGTGGCAGAGACAAACCACTATAAATTCCGGAGGAAACATTCACAGGAGCGCTTCACAGGAGGCTCCCAAGCACTGAGGATGTCACATAGACAGGGGATGAAACGTATGCAACAAAAATTCGCAGTCTGGCCAACAGAAACACACAACGAGCACCCGAGTTACAAATCTTCTCGCGAAGTTTTAACCCCAGTCCTGTTTCTCAAGGATGTGGAGGGGACCGGGTTTGAGAGTTGGGTTTGAGTTTCGCTGTCTTTGCTCTCGCTTCTGGTCTTAACACATCCTCCGCCGTTTTCCTTCACTCACTCTCCATCTTGCACTCTCTCTACCTACAATCTCCATGTCTCTGAATTACATGATGCTTGGTTTTGCTTCTGTCGTGAAGAGATCACAGGCAATTGTTCGTGGAAAACAGCAGGATTGAAGACACAAGCTGCTGTTAGGGCAACATATGGAGTGAAGTGTTTACAAGATTGTTTCCAAGACAACAGATTGGGAATGGGGTTGCAGGTTCTTGGTAGGGAACAGAATGATTTACAGGCCATCAGTCGTAGAACAGAGTGGGGAATGTTTCACAGGTAATTTCTGGGGAGGCAGAGTGGGGATTGAGTTACACATTGTTGCGACGTAAGCAAAATGGGGCTGGGATCACATCATATTGCTACGAAACAGTCACGAAACGGGATCACAGGCCAATGCCTGGATTACAGGTCGTTTGATGGGAGAAAAACGTGCGGTTGAGTTCAGAAAATTGATCGGGAGCAGGATGAGAATGGGTTCACAGACCGTGGCTCTGAGAACAATCGTGCATATGGATACACAGACCGTGGACATCACAGTGCGGATGGGATCACACGTCGTTGGTGGTAGAAGAGAGTTGAAATGGATTTCTCAATGGCGTTGCTGAGAGAAAAAAATGGGAATGGTTCACAGGCCGTTGCGAGGGGTAGAGTATGGGGAAGGCTCTTGTGATCGATATGCAGCGGGGATGCCGTCACAGGCAGTTGGGAGGAGAACAGAGTCGGGGTGAGGTTTCAGCCGTTATAGGGAAATAGGGAGGACTGAGTCACAAGTCATTGCTAGGAGTACAGAACTCGGCGGAGAACAGTCACGAGATGTGGCCTACAGGTCTTTCAGCTGAGAAAAGAGTGGGAACGATGCACAGTTTGTTGCTAGGGGAGCAGAACGGGAATGTGTTCGCAGACTGTAGCCAGGGAACGGATCAATTATGGTTTCACACGCGATGTCTCCAGACGGGAAATGAAGGAAATGGGAGAAACTCAATAACATATTCACTGGAATGATTTTCCATTCATCAGAAAAGCCAAATCACGATGAATCGACTCACCGCAGGAGTTTGTTAACAACAGCGATGAAATGACAGTCTCCATTCTTGTCGAGTAACAACTCAACTTGCCGGGGACATAAAGCATCATCCGAGCTGTTTTGTGGCCTCTGCCGGGGAGGTGAACACCGTCATGACAGCTGAGAAACTTTGCAAAATTCAGCACGTTTCCACACCACAGTTAATTCCCCGGAAGCAAATCAAATTTTTTTGTGAACAGAAGTACAGCGGAATGGAAACAGCATTTTAAAGGCTGTGTCGTTGTAGCTGATCAGTAGAAATGGCAGTGGTGGGGTTGGAACCCACGCCCCTGTCGAGACTGGAGCTTAATCCAGCGCCTTAGACCGCTCGGCCACACTACCGGCTGTGCTCACACCATTTTCTTGCATTTCCAATTGAGCTCCTGCATGACAACAGATGGAAAGTCACGTGAAATGGGTTCCATGATCCCTCTCCGACTCGCACGGCTGCTTGGATGTGCCGGCTACAATATCAATTTCGCAACAAATAATGATAGCTCATCAATTCCGGATAAAATCAATGGTAAGCTGAGGCTATCTTCTCAGACTCTTTTCAGCTACAAATGTATCTGTGAGTGCGTGAGCATACATGTCGCTTATGATTTGGTCAAATAACCATGAACTGCTTGACATTACTGCAATTTCGATTCTTGCTTTGCTAAATGATTTCACCCATTGCTCGAAACAGGACAACTTTCACGTTTACACGGAACATGAAACACACCGGACTACAGGGAAAATGCACAAAGCTGAGCAGGCCGTGTTCCACATCATACCGTGCAGCATCGTTTCAGTCACTGTGTCTGTTTTGCAGAATAAGAGTCCCAAAGAATGTCTCAAGCCTAAAACGGAGGTAGCATTACAACCGAGAACGACAGATCAGTGTGAGGATGCTCTGACCTCGGGGCAGTTCGAGATGCCACTTTCCTTGCCTTTTACCTAAACCGTGCAATTGGCTGCAGGATGTTCACACCTGGACATGAGCCACATCGATACAACTGAGTCGGAAACTGCGTGGGAATCGACGAGAAGCGACTCAATAATCTTGCTAAATTCCATGGTGCTTATTAGAAATGCAGTTTCTGTTCACCTCAATTTAAAAGGCAGTTTTTGAACAGAGGAACTGAAATCAAAAGCTAATTATCTCACCCACCCACTCCGGGAGTGGTGCTAACTGCACTTGATTGCTTTTTGTTCTCGATGTGAAGAAAGCTCTCAGCCTGAGTCACCTTCACGCCTCTTGTTGCTGAGTGACTCAAAAAGAAGGAGTTTCACCAGAGCTGCAACTGCCTCACTTTCCCACTCGCTCTTCCCGTTTACATTTTCCTGCTCATCAGTGATTTAAAGAAAACCAAAAGGATGCGATGTTATTCTGCAGCCTCTTTGTCGATTCCTCCGTTTAATTCCAACATGGCTTAGATCTCGGGGCGCACCTTAATACTAGCTTTGAAAGCACAGGTCCAGAGGTTCCTCTGAGAGTGCAATTTCTTTCATTGCTGTTGCTGATTGAATGAGCCACTAACGTGCGAACTGCTCCAAAACATGATTCAGGACCTCTGGTGCCAATTCTCGCACTTTGAATAACGACAGACAGCTTCCAAATGAGGTCTTTCAGATACGACTTTGGGTACATTTGACAGACAGACTAGTTGAGGAATCCGTGGTGCACTGTGACACCAGCGCATCACCATCTTTCCTGTCTTTGAACGGGCCGCCTGAGCAAGGAATGCAAATGCGTATTGCTGTTCGGGGAAGGATCGGTAACTACACTCTCAAACTGAATGGCACATGATCAGAAGCAGTTTGTAGAATATCTTTACAATGCTCTGCACAGTAATCAAATGGAAATGCATTGCATTTCACTACGAGAGCAGATTTGTTCAAGCAAATTCGAAGGCAGGTTTGCAGATGGGAAAGCAAGCAAGAAAGCTCCGTTCTTGTCCATGTAAAAGCTGCAGATGAAGAACAAAACAGTTTCGACCGCGGGAACCTATCTTGCGGAAGGTGAACGTGATGATCACTATGCTACAGAAACAAGCCCACAGCCGCCCCTGCTGCAGCTCAGTGGTATCCGACACTGAAAGTTGAAGACATTCTACCTTTCACCTTTCTGTTTCCAAATGCTCGTTGTTTCATGGGAGTTGTTTAATTTTGGCTATGTGGTATGCATGGACGAGATACACCGAAGTATCTGTTTTCACGCGGTGTAGCCCAATAACGTTGTGTTGCTTACACCGGCTTTAAAAGGATAACTTTTAGCCGAGCTGGCCGTCGCAGTCTGTGGCACAATCATTTAGTCTGTTCGACTGCTCACTGGAAAGGTAGTATTGTGAAACACTGCAGAAACGAAGGACTTCCTTACTTTTGCTCCGACTGACCATACTCTGTGAAATTTTCCCAGATTCTCAGTTGAGGAGTTTTTGCAGCTGGAAATTACCTCAGAAAGCCTGTTAATTCGTAATGTATTGAACGAATCGCAAAACAGAAAACATTTGACACGCAACACAAAACAAAACTGGCAAACCAAATGCATTTTCAGATACAGTGAGCATGAATGCTAAATGTGAGACACTCCGAGGGCATGAGCCATAAAGTAATCTCACAACTAACAACAGGGCAATTCCAAACTACTCTTTCAATGATACTTGAGCCTCAGTGCACCACCATTTCCAGACAATGCTGAAAAGAGAGAAAGAAAGAACATAATAAGAATGGGCCACAAAAAGTGAATTTCACCAATCACAGTCTCGATTAGATTACCTTTCCCTTCCGGTGTCTCCGGGACGGAAACGAAGGAAATTGGAGAAATTCAATAACATATGACATCAAAATTCATCGGAACGATTTTCCCATTCGCCAGAAAGCCAAGTAACGATGAATCGACTCACCGCAGGACTTTGTTTCACAACAGCGATGAAATAGCAGTCTCCATTCGGTTCCAGTAAAATCTCAACATGCTTGGAACATAAAGCAACAGTAGAGCTGTTTGCAATTTTACGATCATCAGAAAAGCCACTCACATCAGTGGTGGTGAAACAGCATTTCAACAAGCTGTGCGTTGCAGTTGAAGCAGTGGTGGGATTCGAACCCACGCCCCTGTCGAGACTGGAGCCTAAATCCAGCGCCTTAGACCGCTCGGCCACACTACCATGCAGTCCCCCATTTTCTTGCATTTCCAATTGAGCTCCTGCATGACAACAGATGGAAAGTCACGTGAAAGGGTTCCATGATCCCTCTCCGACTCGCACTGCTGCTTGATGTGCCGGCTACAATATCAATTTCGCAACAGATAATGATAGCCCATCAATCCGGATAAAAATCAATGGTAAGCTGAGGCTATCTTCTCAGACTCTTTTCAGCTACAAATGTATCTGTGAGTGCGTGAGCATACATGTTCGCTTATGATTTGGTCAAATAACCATGAACTGCTTGACATTACTGCAATTTCGATTCTTACTTTGCTAAATGATTTCACCCATTGCTCGAAACAGGACAACTTTCACGTTTACACGGAACATGAAACACACCGGACTACAGGGAAAATGCACAAAGCTGAGCAGGCCGTGTTCCACATCATACCGTGCAGCATAGTTTCAGTCACTGTGTCTGTTTTGCAGAATAAGAGTCCCAAAGAATGTTCTCCAGCCTAAAACCGGAGGTAGCATTACAATCCGAGAACGACGATCACATTGTGAGGATGCTCTGACCTCGGGGCCAGTTCGAGATGCCACTTTCCTTGCCTTTTATGCAATTGGCTGCAGGGATGTTCACACCTGGACATGAGCCACATCGACACCAACTGAGTTGGAAACCTGCGTGGGAATCGACGAGAAGCGACTCAAAAAATCTTGCTAAATTCCATGGTGCTTATTAGAAATGCAGTTTCTGTTCACCTCAATTTAAAAGGCAGTTTCTGAACAGAGGAACTGAAGTCAAAAGGTAATTATCTCACCCCACCCCCACTCCGGGAGAGGTGCTAACTGCACTTGATTGCTTTTTGTTCTCGATGTGAAGAGCTCTCACGCCTGAGTCACCTTCACGCCTCTTGTTGCTGAGTGACTCACAAAGAAGGAGTTTCACCAGAGCTGCAACTGCCTCACTTTCCCACTCACTTACCTTTCACCTTTCTGTTTCCAACAGCTCATTGTTGTCCAGGGTAATTGACATCTTGAAAAAGTTAAAACAAATGACAGTTGAAATTGGTGACAAAATAGAGCCAAGGATGTCGTCAATGTTTGGTCTATAGGGTGAGGTGGAACAGGCTGGACATCTTTCCCGACAGCGTAACGGCTGCGACATGATTTTATGGAAGGGTTGTAAACTGAGTATTTTCGTGTTTTACCCAAGCTGGGGTGAGTTGAAAACTCGAGAGCATAGGTTTACGGTGAGTGGTCTGAAATTGACAAAGGACCTGAGGCACATTTCCCACACACAAGGTTGTGCGTGTATGAAATGAGCTACCAGAGGGAGAGTGGAGTAGGCTATTGCACTTAAAAAAATTGCAATGGTAATCGGATGAGTTTCTGGATAGGATGGGTTTAGAGGGATTGAGGCCAAATGCTGGGGAACGGGACTTGTTTAATTTTGGTTATATGCGAGCATGGATGAGATACACTGAAGTATCTGTTTCCACGCGGTGTACCCCAATAACATTGTGTTGCTTACACCGGTTTTAAAGAATTACCATCATAGCAGCAGGGACACTTGGCAATGTTGGTTGGTTTTGTGATTGAAAGTCTTTGTCCAGCGGGTGTGCCACAGGGATCTGTGCATTATGGGCATTAATTGCTCGGATGTGAAAGCAGAAGGTATCATTATTGATTTGCAAATGACAGGAAAGGTGAGGGTGTTGTCCACAGTGTGAGGATGGTCTCAGGCTACAGTCTGAAGGTTGAGTCTGAGACAGAATTTCAAGAGAGTAATTTCAATTAATAAGCAGGCAAGAGCACAGCAGGCATTAAGGGAAAACTATCAATTAAACTGCATTACCTCAATGTAAAAGACTTGAAAAGTAAGGCAGATGAACACTCGGTTGGATGGGATCATGGGAATGGTAAATCACAGGAGTTACAGAAACACAGCTGAGTGAGGGCCTCGACAGGCAGCTCAAAGTTCCAGGGCACAGATGCTATAGGAAGGATAGAATGGGAAGCAAGAGAGGAGGGGGATTGGTGATTTTGATCAGTGAAAACATCACTGCAACACTTAGAGAGCATATTCCTCGAGAACGGCCAGCGAAGCTTTATTCATGGAACTGAGAAATATGGCTGGATGATCAGTTTGATATGACGGTAGTACAGGTCCGCAGTAGTCAGCGGGAAATTGAACAGCAAATACGTCGGAGATCTCAGATATCTGTAAGAATGATAGGGTGGTAATGGTCGGGGATTTTAACTTTCTCAACCTCGACTTCCTGCAGCAAGGTAGGGGTTGCGCACCTCGATATTTGCTGTGGGGAAAAAGGGGAATCCAGGAGAAAACAGTACAAGGAGCGCACTGTCACAGCAATGCCCCACCCACCCCCTTTCCACGGTCACCTTCTGCCCCAAGTGTAACAGAGTCTGTGGAAGGCCCAATTGGTCTGTACACCCACCAACAGATTCCCCTGAGAATGGGAGAGAATCAGCCTTGTCTGTGACCCATTACCAATGAGATGGTGAGATAGGAAGATTGAATCCATTCACTATTATCCCAGTGCATTTGTTACAAATTCCAATAATTCCCTGTTAATGCAGTGTCTAAAACTGGAATGCTTATAAGGGGCCCTGAACACCTGTCCGTCCAGTCCTATGTTCTGATCCTTATTACCCAGAATTTGGTCTCCGACTGTTTGATAATCTGAAGCCACATATTGTCTTAGCCATCTATTGCAATCTCTAATGGTGAGAGTTCCCCGTTCTGCTTTCCATTCTGCCTGACCTTCCACAATGTTGTGTCCTGTGAATATTAATACCTCACCTTTTTGTTCACCTTGTGACCGTGTCTCCGTGATGGTGATTAGATAGAAATCACAAGTCACACGAGCAAATCCCTTATTGCAAATGCTTCATGCACTCAAATTAAGAAGCATTAATTTACTTTTAAAATCACAATTTCCTGTTACAAACTTATCTGTTGATGTACAATTTTACTTAAACTCAGTGTCTTCCTGTTTCTTTCTGTTTCTCCTCAGCCACATCCCCAAGTTTCAATATTTCAACATTTCTCTATGGAATTGGGAATTTCCTTTCAGCTGAGCCCTGTCCCTCCTTTTCTGTGTCAGTTTAAAGCACTCTACATAATCCTGGTCATATGATTGACCAGGTCCCAGCGCTGTACCATCCCTGTAAAATAGCTGACTCCTCTCTGAGTACTGGTAGCAGTGCTCACTGCAGCAGAACCACTTCTTTTGACACCATGGTTTCATCCTGATACCTTCCTGCGCTCTAATGATATCACTCATTAACTCTCCATGTGGTATCCCTCAATGTCTAACTGCTGCCTCTGTCAATGCCTCTCGCTTTTACAGCTGGTCTAAGATCCTGAGATAACAGAATTCTTCACTCCAGAGAGAGGAGGCAGCAGAAGTCTGGGACGGAGACTGGCTTTCTCTAGATCTCTGTTGGACTCAGTGCTCCTCTACATGAGTAATCCTCACTGCATCATTCTAATTACCCATTCTGTCTGTTTCTCTGTCTCCTGCAGATACTCAGGATATTCCAACTCCTGTCTCATCCATCACCACATTGAAGATGGTTGGTCAGCCAGAGAGAGATCGAGAGGCAGGTCTAAAGCCTTTAGTAAATTCTGCAACCAGTAAAGTCACTCACAGTAAACAGCACAGGGAGAAGTTAGTGGCCTCTAACTTTCGACCCGGAAGACAAGACTCAGATATAATGCTGGTCACTACAAATCTTTCTACCTTTCACATCCTCCCCTTATGACTACAATAGTCATTTCCATTACCTTCATGTGCTGCCCTAATTCTGTCTGTGACTCTCACCATGTCCCACCCCTACAGCCCACCATTTTTCTGAATATCCTCCTTCAAACGCTCCCTATCTATGTCACCTGTTCCAGCCTCGACAATTCTCCTTATCATTGGAAAAAACCTTCCATTCAAAGCTGATCAAATATCCTCTAACTCTCCTGATCGATCTAACTACTTTTAGTTGTGAAACTCTCATTATCTCTGCAAAATACTATCCAACAGGATTTAAAGCCCTCCCTGCCGTTGCATGGTCCTCCCATCCATACAACAGTCCCTGTCTTTGTAACATTGTCCTGCATCTTTCAACCTCCTGTTTGCTGAATCCTCTTCAGCCACTGCAATTTCTCTATTTCTGTCACTTTCCCCTCCTCTTCGAAACCGCCATCTGTCTAATACCATGCAGTCTCTGCAGCCCTCCCTATTTCTAATCACCAACTGCCTCTACAACCCTCCCTACATCCTTTCCCACTTCCAGCCCCTTCAGCACCTTATATAAATGCAAGCACCCCATTTGCCAAGGCTACTCCAGGTCCGACAATATCTGTCAGAATCTGAAGTCCACACTCACTCTAACCTGCAATTCTCTCTCTATTCCATTAACATCTGCAGCCACCACTGCTGTGTGTACTTTTCTTCAGTCCTGCAGTCCCATTAATCTTCACAAGCTTGCATTAACTAAAGCCTGTGTATCTTAGTAATGTCCTAAAAACTTTCATGTCTCTGTAAACTGCTCCAAATTGTCCACTATCTCCATAAACATCTACAGTTCATAAAGCTGTCCCCTTCTGTATAACCTCTTCCAGTCCTGTCAACATCCCCAATCTATGGAGCCCCTTTAATGTTCCCTTGTTGTGTAATCACTTTAAGACCCTGACGAATTCCTGATCTTATCACCAACTGCAATCTTTGTGACTGTCCAGTTCCAATAAGACTCACTTTCAGTGCCAACTCATCCAGTCTCTACATCCATCTATAATCTCCTTATCCTTCTCCAATTCTTTGATCTTAATTAAATTAAATTTCACCATCTTTCCCTCCACCCTCCCGACCACAGGAAACTCTTTCAGCTTGTGCAACCCTCCCCATCTGTGTAACTGTCTCCAACCCAGCAACCTGGCATTCTCCATTGCCTTTCTATCTATGTAGTCTCCAGGACCTAGAGGCCCTCTTGTATCTGTAAGCATCTTCAGTCATTACAACCTTCCATATCTCTGTTAGTATACACGGTTCTCTTCTCCCTGAAACACCCCCTGTCTCTACCTCTCAGTCTGCCTGCCTCTCCCTACATCCGTACCTATCCCTATCTCCAGAATGTAATCCAACTCCCTCTATCACTGTAAATTCCTCCAATCACCAAACACCTTTGTCCCACTGACATACTTGAACAGATGTAACTCTGTTTAACTCTAACATCCTCGAGCTCCTGTAAGCCTCCCTAAATCTGTAACCTCTTCTCATCTGTTCAGCCCCTCACTACTGAGGAATGACTCTCTGCATTCGCCATAAGGCAGATGGAATGACAGTGAACAGACGTAATGGAACCGTCATTCCGGAGATGTAGCTGCAGAATGACCATCGCTGGGAAGGGAATATTGAAGGGTTTTTGGGATCTCGGCAGGCTAGGCAAAAAGCCAGCAAGTTGTGAAGAAAGGATGAGATTAATGCATTAATGAGACAGTCACGTGGATCTGAAGATCAACTGTTGGAATCTATTTGGGTGGAGCTGAGAATAAACAAGCAGCAGCAGCCCTTAGCAGGAATTCTTTTGTAGGCACCAGGCACTGATGGTAATGTCAATATGGTTACGGTCAGGAGACTGAATATACTTGTAGCAAGGGCAGTACAGTAACTGTGTGTGACAGTGGTCTCCATCCCGACTAGATATCAGGGCTGTAACGGATAGAATCCTGGATTACATATGAGATGGTTTTCTGTAACATCATATCAAAGAGGTCATCAACAAAATTGTCTATTGTAGATTAAATGCAGTGTAATTATAAATATCTCATAATCTTATTATAAAGGAGTTTTGTGAGCAGTGACCCACAATGTTATAATGTAGATATGGTGTTTGAGTTAAGAACATGAGATGTAGGAGTGTGGGCATTCCTTTAAGCAGAAATGTGCGTGAAGGTTTGAAGTTACTCAGAAACATGAACAGGCAGAGAATAGAGGGATATGGATCATGTGCAGGCAGGTGGTATATGTCGAGAATAGCACCATGGACAAGCACAGCCATGATGGGCCGAAAGGTCTATTGCTGTGCTGTACTGTTCTATGTTCTAACTTCCCAGCATCTACCATGTCAACGCCGTTCAGAATCTTGGAAGTTACATTCCATTTCTCTCTCATTTTTCTAAACATCAATGGGTTCAACCTCAATCTCCTCCACCTCTTTCCATTTGAAAATTCATCCATTCTCAGGATTAGCTGAGTTACCCTTCTGTGACCTGCCTCCGTTGCAAGAATATCTTTCCTTCGGGCACTCATGCTGTTCATAATATTGTAGGTGTGGTCTGACTCGAATCTTGTATACTTTTTGCAAGACATTCCTATTTTCTGACTCCATTCCCTTTGTAATAAGTGGCCACATTGTATTTGCCTTCTCTAATACCTGCTGAGCCTGGGAGCTACCTTTTTCAGATTGACAAACAAGAACTCCCTCAACCCTTCTGCTGTCAGTCTGAAACCAAATAGTGTTAGCCTGACAGCATGCTGATATACGTTAGAAAGGATATGTGAATAAACAATAATTGGACCCTTAGAAACACATTGTGTAAAATAAAATGTGTTTCTGAACCAGTTGGACTTTATTTGTTGGTGTAAATATAAATGGCAGAATAGATAAGGGTGTAGGTGGGGCGTGTTGTTATGGGGGATACGTTCTATGTGAATTTTCAGAAGCCTTTATGTAAGTTTCAGTAAGGGCTGAGGGGTGACTTGTTCGAGGATAGTGCCCATTAAATATAAATAAGGTCATCTATGTGTAGAAACAGAGGAGATGGTTGTGATATTAACCAAACAAAATCTTGTGGAGAAAGACATGGAAGCTCGGGAACTTTGGGAAATAATAGTGATGCCTTGGAAAGAATCCTCAATAGAGAATATAAAGTGCTGGAATCTTAAAACAAGTAAAGGTAGATCCATCCTCAGTAGCTCATTAGGTCGAACCTAGATTTTTTTGTGGGAAGCGAGGGAAGAGATTGAAGTGTCCCTAACAGAGATATTTACATTTTCAGAAGACACAGTGAGGTGTTGGAAGACTTCAGGGTGGTTAATGCTATTCCATCACTTAACGATTGCAGGGAAAAGCCAGAAAATTACAGCCCCGTGAGCCTAGTGATGGGAAGTTGTTGGAGGAGATTCTGAGAGAAAGGAGCGATGCATATTTAGAAGACAAGGGTCGATTCAAGATGGTCAGAATGGCTTTGTGAGTGGGAAACCTTGTTTCACAAACCGGAGTGACTCTTTGAGGAGATGGCCAAAGATAGATGAAGGCAGAGCAGTGAACATTGTCCAAATGGTCTTTAGTGAAACATTTAACAATGTTCGAAGGGATGTAGACCATCTAGTCAAGAGGAACAAGAAAGCATATTTAAGGTTGAGGAAGCAAGGACAGACAGGGCTTTGTAGAATTACATGGAGTAAGATGATGGCTCATTGGACCAGGGACCCGATTTTGATTCCAGCCTCAGGTGACTGTCTGTATGGAGTTTGCACATTCTCCCCATGTCTGTGTGGATTTACTCCAGGTGCTCCGGTTTCCACCCACAGTCCAAAGATGTGCAGGTTGGGTGACTCAGCCATGCTAAATTACCCATAGTGTTCACGAATGTGTAGGTTTGGTGCATTAGTCAGGGCAAAGGGGGAGGAATGGGGTGGGGGAATGGTTCTGAGTGAGATACGCTTCAGAGTAAGCGTATAGAATTGTTGGGCCAAATTGCCTGTTTCCACACTGTAGGGATTCTTTGAAGGTAGCTAGAAAGGAACTAAGAATTGACTTAGGACAGCTACAAGGGGCATGACAAAACATTAAGCAAGGATTAAGGAAAACACTAAGGCATTCTCCACTTATGTGAGGAATAAGAGGATGGCCAGATTGAGTGTAGGGCGGGTCAGGGATAGCGGAGGGAACTTGTGTCTGGAGGCAGAGGAGATAGGGAAGGTCCTTAATGAATACTATGCCTCAGTATTCACTACTGTGAGGGACCTTGTCGTTTATGAGAACAGCGTGAAAAGAACTAATGTATGTCAACAGGTTGATGTTAAGAACGCGTATTTGCTGAGAATTATGTAAAACATAAGGATAGATAAATCCCTGGGCCAGACGGGATGTTTCCAAAGTTACTGCAGGAAGTGAGGGAAGAGATTTTTGTGCCGTTGGTGAGGACCACTACACTCACTGTCCACTGGTGTCGTACCAGAAGATTGGAGGATGGCAAATGTTATTACCTTGTTCGAGACAGGCAATAGGATTAATCCTGGGAATTACAAACCATTTAGTCTTATGTCTGTGATGTGCAGATTATTGGAGATGACTCTGAGAGACAGGATTTATAATTCCTTGGAAAACCATAGTTTGATTAGAGATAGTCAGCATAGTTGTGTAAGGGGCAGGTCATGCCTTACAAATCTTATTGAATCCTTTGAGAACGTGACAAAACACGCTTATGGCTCATTCAGAAAGTACGGAAGCATGTGTTACAGGGAAACCTGCCAGCCTGGACACTGAATTCCTGGCCCATAGAAGACAGAGGGTGATGACAGATGGAAATCACTCAGATGCAGGTCAGTAACCAGTGGTGTTGTGCAGGGATCGATTCCAGGACCTCTGCTTTTTGTGATTTTTTTTTAGAAAATGACTTGGAAGTGGGTGTGGAAGAGTGGGTTAGTAAGTTTGCCAATGTCAATGAGGTTGGTGGAGTGGTGCATAGTGTGGAAGGGTGTTGCAGGCTGCAACGGGACATTGACAGGATGCAGAGCTGGGCTGAGAAGTGGCAGATGGAGTTCAACCTCGAAAAATGTGAAGCGATTCATTTTGGAAGGTCGAAAACGAATGCAGAATACAGGGATAAAGGCAGAACATTTGGCAATGTGGAGGAAGAGATAGACCTTGGGGTAAACATCCAGAGATCCCATAAAAGTTGCCACACAGGTTGATAGGATTGTTTAGAAGGAATATGTTGTGTTGGCTTTCATGAGCTTAGTTTTAAAGCCGTGAGGTTATGCTGCACCTATGTGTAGCCCTGGTTAGACCCCACTTGGAATATTGTGTTCAGTGCTAGTCCCCTCATAACAGGAAGGGTGTGGAAACGTTATAGATGGTAAAGAGGAGATTTACCAGGATGCTACCTGGACTGGAGAGCACGTCTTATAAAGAAAGGTTGAGGGAACGAAGGCTTTTCTCATTGGAGTGAAGAAGGGTGAGGGAGTCTTGGAGGAGATGAACAAGACGATGAGAGGTACAGATAGAGTGAATAGTGAGATATTATTTTTCCCAGTGGCAGAAAATGGCTATCACAAGGGGGTAGAATTTTAAGCGATTTGAGGGTGGTTGAGGGGATATTCAGAGGTAGGTTCTTTGCACGGAGGGAATTGGATGGGTGGAATGCACTGCCAGTGGTGGTAGTAAAATCGAAAATTATATACATTCGGGACATTTAATAGACTCTTGGATAGGCACATGGATGGTATTAAAACAGCAGTTTGCAGGTTAGTTTAATCTTACAGTCGGATTAAAGGTTGACATGACATCATGGCCGAAGTCTCTTGTGTTGTACTCTTCTGTGTTCTGCGTTCCGTACGGTAAACTGGGTAATAAGCTCAGATCAGTGTAAAAGGATATGGCATTCAGGAGGAGGTAGTGAGCTGGATACAAAATTGGCTTGATGGTAGGAGACAGAAGGTGGTGGGAAACATTGTTTTTCTGACTGGAAGCATGTGACTTGCAATGTCGTGGCTGCAGAGTTGTTTGTCATTTGGATACATGGTGTGGATAGGAGTATTGGTTCCTAGTAAGTAAGGTTTTTTGGGTGACACTGAAATTGGTGACACAGTGAAGGTTGTCTATGATACAACAGGATGAACAGGACTGCTGGGATAGTGGGCTGAAGAGTAGCAGATGGAATCTAATTAGGTAAATGTGATTTGTTCCATTTCGATGAAACAAACCAGGGTGGGACTTGTTCAGTTAATGTTCGGGCCTTGGGTAGTGTTGTCAATCAGAGACCCAGGCACACAGTTCTTTGAAAGTGGTGTCACAGGTAGACAGGCTGGTGAAGCAGGTGTTTGGGATAGTTACTTTCATTGGTCAGAGCATTGAGAATAGGAGTTGGGACGTCATGTTGTATCTGTACAAGACATTGGTGAAGCCACCATGAAAGCGTTGTTGATTAGTAGGAAGATCTCATCTGGTTCATTGACCTCTTTTTAATGTAGAACATCTGACATTCTCACCTGGTCTGGCCAACATGTGACTCCAGATCCACAGCAATATGGCTGACTCTGAGCTGCCCTCTGGATAATTAGTAGTGAGGCAAAGATTGCTAGCCCAATCAGTGACATCCACATTCCATGAATGAATAAATGCAAGTACATAACTTCCCTCCCTACCTATGCAAACCCCTCCAGCCACAGCAATCCGTACTGGCTTTGTAACACCATTCAGGCCGTAGCCACTCTCTGTAACACTCTCACCCCCTCCAGCACCTTCAGCTCTCCCTATTCCAATTGTGAGATTAAAACCTGACAATGAATTCCCTTCCAACTGTCCTCCTTCTGCTCGCTCACTCTTTGCAGTGGCTTTAACACTTACTCCTAAAATACTCTCTCACTTCAGGATTTTAATTACTTTTTGGGGATCTTCGCAGCCTCATAATCTAATATTGTTCATTTTGTCCTGAGTAAGGGACGGATAGGAATTTCTTGCTAAGGTTTGTCTGCTTCAATGGAATGTCCTTTTTGTTGAGTGTTTTACACTGTTCCTTAAAATGTTTTCCACTGTTCATTTACAGATACATGTTTCAGTCTGTTCAGTCTGTTTATCTTGGTCAGTTCTACTCTCAAACTCTTTTCATTGGCGAGATTTTGTTTCCAGTTGTAGCTTGTCCTTTTTGTGCATAACTCTAAAACTTTATATTTCTTTAAACTACACATTATCAAAATTTCCAAGAGGATCTCTCCAAGTGACATTAGTCATTCCCTAAGGTTCATCACACAACGGTCAATCCGAGATAGTTACATCCCTAGCCAGTTGCACAATGTGTTATTCAAAGGAACACTGAAAAAAAATCTCCAAACTCCCCTTCCAATATCTCTTTTGTCAGTGTGATTGACCCAAATTATGCAAATATTGAAGTTTTCCAAAATTATCACAATGTGTTGAATTTTAAAATTTCAATGAGTTCCAGTTTAATGCAATGATGAGCAATGAAATGCTGTTCGGTGGTCTAAAACTGTTCTGTTGCTTGTGTCCTTGGCAAGTAGTAGCCAGAATTTACATTCAGACTGACTCTACTTCGTGATCTGAGTCCAAATGTTTTCTCTGTAAAGCCTTTGTTATCAATTATTGTTGACGTTGCACATTTTGCCTGGGTTTGCACAAGTTTCTGAACCATTGAATATTTTTGTTCACCCTGTGACCACATCTCTCTCGTGTCTAAATCTCTTTTATTTCTGTGTCAAAAATCCATCTATGGTATTGATGAGACTTAGTGAATTCCAAAAAAAATTTACTTTTTCCCACAAGTTACTGTCACTAACCAATTCACTGTTGTGCCACTTTAGTTAAATTCTGTCCCTTCCTGTTCCTTCAGCCACACCCCCATGCTGCTCCAAAGCCTCACCTTTTCTCTTTGGATTTGGAAAGCACCTTTCACCGGAACCCTATCCCTGCATCCTCTCTCTGTTTAATCCCTGTCCATAAACATACCGACATGATTGGCCAGAACACTGGTCCCAGCACGGTTCCAGTGGTACCATCCTAATGGATTATTAGTTTAAAATCATGTATGGGATGTGGGTGTCTCCGGCTGACCAGTCTTTCTTACTAAGCCCTAGCTGCCCTTGAGCTGAGTAACTTGCTTGGCCATTTCAGAGGGTAGTTTAGCGGCAAACACTTTGCTGTGGGGATGTCGTGCAGACCACGTGAGTATAGGCAGATGCCCTTCTCGAGAGGACAAGTTTTTGGGTGTTTTGTACATTAGCAATGGTTTCATACGTATTTATGGATTGTTAATTACCATTTTTTAAAATTATTGATTTCAAATTGCACCATTTCTGAAAGTGGGATTCAAACCTGCTTCCCCTGTACATTAGCTGAGGTTTGGGATACATGCTTTAGTAAGAGTAACACTAAGCCATCACTTCGCCTGCTCGCTGGTTGCTCATCCCTGACCACTGACACCATGCATCATGAAGCTAAACCTGTTCTTTCTACACACTTGTTTGATCCTGAAATCAGCCTGAACTCTGGATGATATCATTCAGTATCTCTCCATGTGGTATCCCTCACTGTGTGGGTCTAATTGCTGCCTCTGTCCTTGTCCCTCACTCTTGCAGCTACTCCAAACTCAGAGCTAACAGAATTCTCCACTGCAGAGAAACGCAGCAGCACAGGCCAGGGATGGAGACTGGGATTTTCCAGATTTCTGTGGGACTCAGTGCCATTCTCCACTTGTAGCCCTCACTGCATCAGTCTAATTTCCCATTCTGTTTGTTTCTCTGTCTCCTGCAGGTACTCAGGAAGGTCCTGACTCAATAGACTTCCCAACTGCTGGGTGTCTCATCCATCACCACATTGAAGGTGGTCGGTCAGCCAGAGAGACAAAGGGCAGGGAGATCTGGAGCCTTCAATAAATCCTGCAGTGAGGTAAGATCACTCACAGTGCACAGAGCAGGGAGGGCTCCAAACATCGGCCAACAAGACATGACCCAGACAGTGCTGGAAGGCGGGCACACTACAGACACAACCAAGGAACAATCACCACCTCTACTTTAGCTTACGTTGTACTGAGACAGCATCAGGAGTTCCCAGTTATCAATCCAGGCCTGTGCTGTCTTAGTGAGCATCAGTACAACAGAGGAGAAAGCAGGCCTCCCAGAGAGGGTGGGGATGCTGCCTGGGATCTTTCAGTTCCGTGTTCTCTCTCTCCAACATTGTATCTATGGCATGTCTCATGGACCAGTGTCTTCAAAAATGTGTAATTCCTATAACAGTTCCTGTCCCTGTAACCTCCTCCCTTCCCTATAGTCCCTCCTTTCCCTATATTTGAAATGTGCTGCATTCCAGATTACCATCCCTATCGCTTTAACTTGCTTCAGTGTTTACAATATGCCTTATCTCAGTTGTCTCTTCTTCTTCAACTGGAGACAGAGTTATGCAGCACAGAAACAGAACCTTCGGTCCTAGTAGTTCATGCTGACCACGTTTCCCAAACAGAATGAGTCGCTTTTGACTGTTATTGACCCATATCCCTTCAAACCTTCTCCTCTCCATGTCCCTGCCCAAATGTATTTTCCATGTTGTTCTTGTTCTTGTTTCTCCCATGTGACCCTGGCAGTTCATTCCGTCTTTCCGCCGTCCTCTGTGGATAATGATGCCCCTCAGCTCCCTCTTTAAATCCTTGCTCACCAAATTCACCTTTCTTAGGCCCTGCATGGTTTTTAAAACTTGATAAGGTCACCCTGTAGCATCTTCTGCTCAAATGAAATATTTAGGACACTGTTACAAATATCTCCAATTCATATCAAAGCTCAGGACAATGAATGAAAGTGTGCCAAATGACGCTTTCCCCACCCTGTACAACTGTGATACCACTTCCAAGGAACAATGTAATTGTACCCCTTGGTCTCTCTCTGTTCAGCAAAACTGCCCAGGGCCCTACCATTAACTGTGTTAGTCTTCCCTGGTGTGTCTTAACAAAACCCAACGCCATAATTCAACTCCATATTTCATTTCTTGTCCCACTGGCCCAGTTGGTCAAGAGCCCCTTTAATAACTGTATTCACTGCCCACTACACATTAATTTGATCACCAACAAACTTACTAACAATGACTCCTATATTCACAACCACATTGTTTATGTAGATGATGCACATCAGTGGACCCAGCCCTCATGCTGATGGCATGCCTCTGGTGATAGGCTTCTAGTCCGAACAACAAGCCTCTCCCACCACCCTCTGTCTCCTATTGTCAAGCTAATTTTGTATCCAGTTGGTGAGCTCTCCCTGATCACGTGATCTAACCTTATGAGCCAGTATATCATGCTAAATCCTGTCAAAGGCCCTGCTGACATTAGTGTAGAAAATGTATAGTCAACACATCAGCAAAAGCAATCAAGTTAGTTAGACCTGACTTTGTACACACAAAGCCGTGCTGACTATCTTTCATCAATCCTTGCCATTTCAAATGAATGTAATTCCTGTCTGGCAGAATCACTTCCACAATTTACCCACCATTGACATGTACCCTTTCTGCATTCCAGATTTCCACCGCAGTGTATTCCTACAGCCCCAGTGATCCTCGTGGATTCCCTTGATCCAGCTAGCCATACCTGACATGTGCCCACTTTTCCTTGACCAGTCTCTAATAGACAGCCAGTGTTTCCGAATGCTGCCAGCATTGAGCTGCACAGTAACAGGAACATGCTGGCGCTGAACACTCAATTTATATCACCATATTCTCACTTGCCAGACTTCCCTTTCCCTGTAAATAGACTCCACAATCACCTTTCGAATGTTCCTGGCTAATACGATCAAGATTGGGCCTGCCCTATTTCATAACTTGAACTTGTGGACCAGACCTGTCCTTTTCCATAGCCATTTTCAATCTAATAGAGCTGTACTCACTTTGGCAAAATGCTTTCCCACTAACGCCTCAGTCCCTTTCCCTACCTTGTTTGCCAAGAGGAGGTCAGGTTTTGCCCATTTCTCTTTGCAGGCCATTTACATATTGATTGGGAGTTTTCTGAAACGCAATTACCAAATTCCTCCCTTGCAAACGCTGAACACTGGCAGCCCCAGTCCACATTTGGAAAGTTTAAAAACCTTAACCGTAACAAACAAATTATTTTGATTGATATCTGAGATCTCCCAACATATTTGTTTCTCAGTCTGCGATGGATTATTCGGGGTCAGTAGGACAATCATATCAAAGTTATGACCCATTCTTATTTCTCAGTTCCACTAACATAGCTTCACTGGGTGATCCCACAGGAATATCCTCTCTCAGTACTGCTGGGATGATTCATGCAATCAAAACACATCAACACATGTCCTCTCTTGCCTCCCCTTCGATGCTTCCTGTAGCATCTCCACCTTGAAGCAATGACCTGCCAGTCCTGTCCCTCCCTCAGCTGTATTTCTGTAATAACTATAATCTCCCAGTCCCATCTTCCAACCATACCCTGAGTTCATTTTCCTTAGCTGTCAGGCCCCTTGTATTGAAATAAATGCAGTTTAATAACCAGTTTTCCCCCATTCCCTGCTATGTTCTTGCCTGCTTTGTCTGTTGAAATTGCTCTCTTTAACTTCTGTACCAGGCTCAGTCTTTCTGGCGTTACGACTGTTTAAGATGCAACACCCTGCCAGACTGGTTTATATCCTCTCAAGCAGTCTCTAACAATTCGCCACACCAGGATATGCAGTCCTCTCCTGCTCCCAGTTCAGGTGCCTTCCACACCCTGTCAACATGTGCTGACAACTTCAGGGATCTATTAAGTTGTCCACGAATGTCCCTGTGTTCCTCAGTACTCCACAAGGACCAACCTTTCATTATGTCTGTCCTTCGCTAATCATATCTCGCCCAAGTTATTACCTCACATTGATCAGAAATAAACTCTGCTCAGATTATCATCTATTGACAACAGACTGTAGCCTGAGACCATCCCCCTCTCTGTGGACAACCCTCTCACCTTTCATGTCATCTGCAAACCTAATAATGATACCTTCTGCTTTCACATCCAACTCATTAATGTACATATTAACCAGCAATGGTTCCTGCACAGATCCCTGTGGTACACCCACTGGTGAAAGAATTTCAAACACGAAGAAGTCTATCCACTAATTGTGGATCCAATTTGCCAACTTGCCTTGAAACCCAATGGCTCATTCCTTTTGGACCAGCCTTCCATGAGGGACCTTGTCAAAGGCCTTATTCAAGTCCATGTAAACCATATCATCTGCCCTGTCCTCATCAACATTTTTATACACCATTCAAAAATTTCCACTGAATTCCTCAGACAGTATCTTCCTTTACCAAGTCCGTGATCACCCAGCTGGCTTGATCCTTGTCTGTGCAAGTGTTGATCCATCCTCACGATAATTCCGAATAATTTCCCTCCCCCTGCTGTCAAACTATCTGCTCTGTAATTACCTGGCCTATTCCTGCTGCCCTCGTTGAAAAAATGAACCACATTTGCTATCCTCCAGTCATTCAGCACTTCATCTGTGGCCAGTAAAATATTAAATATATCCACCAGGGCCCCAGAAATCTGCTCCGTTCCCTCCCATTGCATTGGATACATTTCATTGGGCACTGGGGATTTATCCACCTTTATGCATGTGAAAAACAGTTAATACCTCCATCTCATTAATCTTACCATGTTCCAGAACCTCACCATCCCGACTGAAATCCCTGGCTACAATGCCTTTCTCCTGTGTGAATACAGATGGGAAGTATTCATTGAAAACCTCACCTACTTCCACTGGCTCCATGCACAGATTGTCCCTTTGGTTTCTGACAGGCTCCAGTGTTTAGCAGGGAATCCTCTTCATCTAACTATACTGATAAAATACCTTGTGAACTTTCCTTAATAGTATCTGTCAAGGATATTTCATGCCAGTTCTTTGCCCCTCATTTTTAACGAATCCCTTGCACTCTCTGTACGTTTGTAGGGTTTCTTCTGTTTTCATTGCAATGTACTTCCTTGATCCAGCTCACGATATCACTTGACCAGTATTCGCTGGAGTTACTGCCTTTGTCATTCACTCATTGGGGAGCACACTAACCCTGAATTCTTCATGTATCACTTTAACATACTTCCTCTTTCCGAATATGAACCCAACTGCAAATAGTTCCTCCCAGTCTATGTTTGCCGGACGCTGTCTCGTGATAGTGATAATGCCCAGTGACAGCGATATTCTAACGATTAGGGGGCTTCTCCAAATTTGGCTTCTTCACTATCCTTTTTCTAAAATAACTTTGGAACCTCGTGTTATGACCACTATCGCCAAATTGCTACAAAAATCCTTCTGCCTGTCATCGTGTCGAGCACCTGCAGCCCACCCTGTGGGCAGCCCTTGCCGATCTGCCCATCTGTGTACCTTCCTCCAGCCTCTCCAGCACATAATGTCACTGCAACTTTCTCCAGTGCCAACAGCACTCCTCCATCCTGTCCTACAGCTCCTCATTATCTCTGACCTTCCACCATCCATTTCACCTCCCTCTCTGCATAGAGTCCTCCAGTTACTACAATGTTTCCTGCCATCCCTCGCTTTCTGTAACGTTCTGAAGCCACTTGAACCCTCCCGAGATCTGTAACGTTGCCCTCTCTCGACAATCTTCGATGTCCCTGTGACTTACTCCCATCACTACATTGTTCCTTATCCCTGACCACCTCCAGTCAGTACTAAAATTTCTTGCTCTCGAACACCATGCAGCCAATAAAACCATCCATGTACCTAAACCGTCTTCTTAATAGTTGTAACAACTTTCATTCCCACAACTTCCTCTGTCTATAACGTCAGCCAGTCCATAAAATCCTTGCTAACTCGGTAACCTCACCCAGTGTGTACAACTCTGAGTGTGACTACCTTCTTCCAGTCTCCCCAACCGTCCCTACCTCTGTAATAGTCCAGAGAATCCACAGCTCTCCCTATTGCTGTAACCTCCTCAATCTCTCTCACGGACAACATCTATGTAACCTTCTCCCATTCCTGACTATATTCTCCTTCTGATCCAATAACTACTTGTGAACTTCGTGACCTGGTCCAAACTCTGCAGTGCTCTGTCTCATCAGATACGGGGTGGCAGGGTGGCTCAGTGGCTCAGTGCTGAGCCCTGCAGCTTCACTGCGCCTGCGACCTGGGTTCGGTTCCTGCCTTGGCTGACTGACTGTGTGGACTTGACATCTTCTCCCCACGGATTGTGTGGGTTTCTTCCGGGTGCTTTGGTTTCCTTCCACAGTCCAAAATTTGCACGATCTGTAATATTCAGGAATGTGTGTTTTAGGTGAGTTAACCATGAGAAATGCAGGGTTTAGTGGATAGGCAGAGGGGTGGTTCTGGGTACGATACTGTTCAGAGGGTTGGTGTGGACTTGTTGGGCCAAATGGTCTGTCTCCACACTGTGGAAATTCTAGTCAGATCTTCGTCCAGCCCTGTCAGCCACCCTTGCCTCATCCCCAATACTGTCCTTATCTCTGTAATCTCCGGCAATATCTAAAACACTCCTTGCTTATGTAAGCTTCTCCAGTCGTCACAAAGATTGATATGACTGTCACCTCTTCCTGCTCTTTGAACCCTCCCTATAGCTATTGACATTCGTTACAGCATGCCTAATCACTGTTCCCTTCCGAAACTCCCATAAACGTTTACATTTCCGTAAACCCATCTAGACTGCCTCAATTCCCTTTGACAGTTATGTGCTGAGACCTGCTCTATATCAATGAAGTAATTAAGTCTTGGTAACACTCACTATTATCACCTCCCTCCAGCGTTGCAGCACCGAGGATCTGCAGAAGCTCTTTTCAACCCGACACCCAACTCTGTGTCTGTAACCTCCTCCACTCCCCATAATACATTTTCTCTGAGCTCATCTGCAGTCCATTAAATACTACCTAACACTTCCTGTATCCGTGTAGCCATCTCCAAAAACACAACTTTCCCTATCTGTGTAAATCCCTACACCATTCCCTAACCCTCTAAGCTCCGTCTAATAATACAACCCTCCATGTCTATGTGTTCACCTTCAATCCTTACATCCCTCCCTATCTGTGTCACCTTCTCCATGCAGTTTTGATTCAGTGTCTTCAATTATCCCTATCAGAGTAATCTCTTTCTGACCTGAAAATTCTCCCTCTCTTTAATTTACTCCGGTCACACAACCCTCACTATCTGTAACCTGTCCTGTGTGATAAACTTCCCTCTGTAAAATGCTCCAACTCTTTAACTCTCCATAAGCTCCTGTAGATCATACAGACCTCCCTATTGACATAATCTCTTTCAGTCCCTAAAACGCCTTCAGTCTGTGAAGACCCTACCACCATCCCTATCTGTGTAATCATCTCCGGTCCATGCAGCACTCCCAATTTGTAGAACCCTGTCCAATGCCTCAGACTCTCCCAATCCAGTTCCTACAAGACTCATCATCTATGTGGCATTCCCCCGTCACTATCACTCACCTTGTTAATATAAGATCCTCCAGACTCTCCATCCATCTACACATCTCCATAACCTTCTCCAGCTCTTACCCCCCAATCTGTGTAAACATCACCCTCCCCTACAACTTTCCTCACAGCAGGAACTTCCTCCTCTTTGTGCAATGTTCCCTTATCTTTGAAACAGTTTCCAACCAGGATTGTTATTCCTATCTCTGAAAAGAAAATCCAGATTCGACATCCTCCGTATCTAAGTAGCCCCCAGAACCGAAGCCTTCCTATATTTGTAAAGATCTTCAGTCACGACTACCTTCCATATCTCTGTTTGTTCTTCTAGTTGATATAAATATCATTATCTCTGTAATCTGCTTAGTCCCGAAAAGACTCATTGTCTGTATAACCATCCCTGTCCTACAAACATCCTTATCCCTAAAAATTGCTCCTTATAAAGCCCCCAACTTCCTCATATCATCTCTATGAACACCTTAGGCCCTACAGCTCTCCACATTTATGTAACCTCCTGTGGCTCTCTATTGTCCTCCCTCCCTGTGAAACCACCTCCAGTCCCCAGCCCCCCCTCGCCCCTACCAATCTGGGTTGTCTGTTCCAGATCAAACCATCACTATCTCTGTAAATACCTCCACTCCTGACAACGCTTCCCATTTGTATGACCTTGTTCAGACCCCATACTCGCCAACTTCCGGAATCCTCTTCCTGCCATTTGAAACCCTCCATGTTTACTTAAAATCCTCCAGTAATTAACACCCCCCCCCCCCCCGGCAACTCCATAAGCTCTGGCAGTCCTAACAAAATACCCAAACCATGAAATCTCTCATGTCCCTACTATCCTCCCTCCCTCCTCCCCTCCTCAAATACCTTCATCTCTATGATCTCTCACAATTACAGAAACTTCCTTTTGGCACTGCAATCCTCATAATATCTGCAAATCCCTCCAGTCCTGATATCCCTCAACTATCTCTGTAACTCCCACCAGCGTCCAGAGCCCTTCTGGGGAACATTGTAGAGGAAGGAAGAGTTTTTGAGGCCAGGCCATGTTACGGAGGTAGGAAGGGCTGCAGAACCTGGAGGGTGGTATAAATGTAGGAAGGGTTGAGGATCCTTCAGGAGGCTAGAGGTTGCAGGATTCATAGAACCTGCAGGATGGGACCAAGAATGGGTTGTGGATCCTGAAGCATGTTACAATTTGAATCATGGATTTTTCTGATTAGACCATGGGTTTCGTTATTTCATTAAACCATAATATTGTTCAATCTTTAATTGATTTTGAAACTGATTTAGTGAAGCCTATGCGATGTGCAACTGAAATTCGGCCATTTGGCCCATCGAGTACGTTCCACCGTTCAGTGAGACCATGGCTGATCCAATTTTCCTCAACTCTACTTTCCTGCCTTTTCCACGTGACTGTTCTTTCCCTGATTGATTAAATTCTGTCCATCTCAGCTGTAAATACACTCGATGACCCAGCCTTGACAGCCCTCCAGTAAGGAATTGTAGAAGGAGGAGAATTACTGAATACTTGGAAGTGCATGGTAAAATAGGGCAGCATTATTTCAACAAGGGGAGCTCAGACCTGACAAATCTTTTCGAATTGTTTGAGAAGTTATTGGGCAGGTTAGACCAAGGAAAACAATGAGTGTTATCTACCTGAATTTCCAGAAGGCCTTTGACAAGGTGCCTCACAGGAAGCTGCTGAGTAAGATAAGGGCGCATGGTGTCAGAGGCCAGGTCCTAGCACGGATAGAAACTTGGCTGACAGGAGGCAGAGGGTAGAGATAAGAGTCCTTTTCAGGACGGAAGCTTTTGACCAGTGGTGGTTCGCAAGGGTCAGTGTTGGTACAACAGTGTTTCACCTTCGACATAAATGATCTAGATGAAGTAATATGCAACGTTTGCAAAGATAAGTGCAGGGGCAGGTAGTACTAAGGAGGCAGGAAGGCTGCAGAAAGATGAGACAGATTAGGAGAGTGTGCAAAGATGTAGCAGATGGAATACAACATGGGAATGTATGAGGTCATGCAGTTTGATCAAATAAATAGAGGCATGAGTTATTTTCTGAATGGGGAGGAAATTCAGAAATCTGAAGTGCAAAGGGAGTCCAGTCCAGAATTCCCTTAAGACAAACTTGCAGATTGAATCTGTAATTCGGAAGGCCAATGCAATGTTCTCCTTCATCTCGAGAAGACTCGAATCTTATGGCAAGGATGTATTTCTGAGACTTTAAACAGAAGTGTGAGGACTCTGCGTCTATACACGATGGAGTTTAGAAGGATGAGGAGGGATGTACTTGAATCTTGGAGAATACTGCACGGCCTGGATACAGGGAATGGAATTGAATGGAATGGAATGTCATGTTTACCGAGGCACAGTGTCTTGTGTGCAACACAAGCAGGTCACAGAGTTAAGTAACATAGAAAAGTAAACAATAGGTAAACAGTGGCAAAAACAAAAACACAGGTACAGGCATATGTTCAGCGTTTGTGAGTCCATTCGGTATCCTAACATCAAAAGGGTAGAAACTGTTGTGAAACCAGCTGGTGCGTGTGTTCAGGCTTCTGTACCTTCTCCCCAATGGTAGAGGTTGTAGTAAAACATTGCCAGGGTGGGATGGATCTTTGAGAATACTGGCGGCCTTTCCTTGACAGCGTTACGGTAGATGGATTATATAGCTGGGAGGTTGACCTTTGTTATTGTCCGGTCCTTTGTGATTGAAGGGTCTTGTCCTGATCTGCATTCTACGTTCCTTGTGGTAGACTGGGTAATAACAGCAGGTCAATGTAAAAGGATACGGTATCCATTAGGTGTAGAATTGTCTTGATAGTAGGAGTGTGAGTGTGGTAGGAGACGTTTTGATTTTCTAACTGGAGGCATTAGACCAGCAGTGCAGTGAGTTACCTATTCATGTTCATGTGGATAAATGGTTTGGATGAGCACATTGGTTTCCTGGTAAGTAAATTTGTGGGTGACGCTAACATTGGTGATATAGTAGGCAGTGAAGAAGGTTATCTGTGATACAACAGGATAAACAGTACTGCTGAAGAATGGAGTTTAATTAGATAAATGCGAAGTGTTCCACTTTGGTAAAATAAACCAGGGTGGGACTAGTACAGAAAATGTTCAAGCCCTGGGTAGTGTTGTCAGTCAGTGACCTGGGATGCAGGTACACAGTTCTTTGAATGTGGCGTCACAGTTAGACAGGCTGGTGAAGCAGGTATTTGGGATGGCTACCTTCATTGGGCAGAGCATTGAGAATAGGATTTGGGAGGTCATGTTGTATCTGTACAATACATTGGTGAGATCAACATAAAACCATTGTTGATCAGTAGGAAGAGCTCATCAGGTTCACTTACCTCCTTTAGGGAAGGACATCTGACATTCTTATCTGGTCTAGCCTACTCGTGACTCCAGACTCACAGCAATATGAGCTACCTTCTGGGTAATTAGCAGTGGGGGCAAAGAATGCTGGTCTAATCAGTGACATCCTCATCCCATGAATAAATAAAAATGCATACATCCCTCCCCATCTCTGCAATGCCCTCCAGTTGCAGCAATCCACACTGGCTTTGTAACACAATTCAGGCCCTGATCACTCTTCTGTAATAGTCTCACCACCTCCAGCACCTTCACCTCTCCCTGTTCCTGTTGTATCATTAAACTCTGACAACGATTCCCCTTCCCAGTGCCCTCCTCCTGCTAGCAGACCCATCACAATTTTCCTTTAACACTTACTACTTAAACCCTCGCTCTCACCTCAGAATTTTAAGTACATTTTTTGTGATCTCAGCCTGATAATCTAATATGACCCATTTTGTTTTGAGTGAGTGACGGGTATGAGTTTCTTGCTGAGGTTTTGTCTGTTGAATGTTTTACACTCTCCCTTCAAATGTTTTCCATTGTTTGTTTACAGACACACATTTCAGTCTGGTTAACCTGTTTCTCTTGATCAGTTCTTCTCTCAAACTCATGTAATTGGCTATTTTTGTTTCTAGTTGTGGCATGCCCTTTCTGTGAGTCACTTTAAAATTTTATATCCCTTTAAACTGTACTTTATCACAATTTCCCGAAGGATCTCTCATTTCCTCAAATTCATGACACAATGTTCAACCTAAGATTGTTCCGTCCCTAGCCAGTTGCACCATGTGTTATTCAAAGAAACAGTGATAGAAACATTCTCTGAACTCTTTTTCCAATATCACTTTTGTTAGTGTGATTATCACAGCTTATACCAATATTGAAGTTTCTCAAAATTATCACTATGCCTTTATTAAAAATTCCAATGAATTCCTGTGTAATGCAGTGATGAGCAATGAAATTCTGTTCGGTGGTCTAAAACTGATCAACTGCTTGTGTCCTTGGCAAGTAGTGGCCAGAACTTATATTCAGACTGACTCTACTTCATGATCTGTGGCCAAATGCTTTCTCTGTAATGCCTTTGTTGCCCATTACTATCAGCGTTACCCAACCCTCCTTTCCCATGCTGCTTAAGACCCCGCAAGACTGTGAGCCATCGACTATATACGGCCCACCTCTTTTTCGTCCAGGAACCACGTCTCCCTGGTGTCTAAATCTCATTTATCTGTCTGACAAAAATCCATCCACCTGTGAAGACCTTGTCCGTTCCAAAGAAAAACATAATTCCCTCTTTCCCACAATCTCCTGTCACATACATATTCGCTGATGTACAGTTTTAGTCAAACTTTGTCCAATCCTGTTCCTTTCTGAATGTCTTCAGCCACATTCCCATGCTGTTCCAATGCTTCTCTTTGGATTTGGAAAGCTCCTTTCACCGGAACCCTGTCCCTGCATCCTCTCTGTCAGTTTAAACCCCTGTCCATAAACCGACCGACATGATTGGCCAGGACACTGGTCCCATTGCAGTTCCAGTGGGACCATCCGAATGGATTATTTTTTAAGTCAGGATGGGTTGTGGGTGTCTCCGGCTGACCAGCCTTTCTTGCCCAGCCCGAGCTGCCCTTGAGCTGAGGAACTTGCTCGGCCATTTCAGAGGGTAATTGAGAGGCAAACACTTTGCTGTGGGGATGTCGTGAGGATGGTTAGATGTCCCTATCTAAAGGACATGCTGACCATTGTTCCTGAACGAATGACACTTCCGTGCAGTTGATCCATATCCCTTCAAACCTTCTCCTCTCCATGTTCCTACCTAAATGTATTTTCCATGATGTAATTGTACTTTTCTCTCCCATTTGTCTGGCAGCTCATTCAATATGTGCACCATCCTCTGTGTGGGAAATGTTCTCCTCCGGTCCCTTTTAAGTATTTCCCCTCTCACCTCATATTTCTGCCCTCTAGTTATGGAATCCCCTACCCTGGGATAGAGACATTCACTATTCACCCTACGTATCCACCTCGTGGTTTTATCATCCTTTATAAGGTCACCCCTCGGCCACCTACGCCCAGTGGAAATACGAAGGACAATGATACAAATATCTCTGCCACGGTCTCCACTACGACTTGCCACCATGTTCTGGGATACACTTGTTCAGGACCTGGAGCTTTCTCTATCTTTGTGTTCTTAGACCTCCAGCACCACCTCTTCTGTAATGTGGACTCTTTATTAGATATCATTGTTTCTTTCCCTTTGTTTCCAAGTCTTTGTCCACAGTACGTTCTGACATGAAATGTTCATTTAGGCTCTCGCCCATCTCCTGTGGTTCCACACATGGATGGCCTCGCTAACCTTTGAGGGGCTCTTATGTACGTGCAAGCTGTAGGATCTCTTTGCATTCTCCTTAACCTTATCTGTCAAATATATCTCATCCCGCCGTTTTGCTTGCCAGATTATCCAGCCTCTCCTTGTAAGTCAATCCCTCCAGGATCAGTAACATCTTTGCCAATCTTTCCTCCATTTGCAGTTTCAGAATATGCTTCCTAAAGCAGGAGAATCAGAATTCTACACAGTACTCCAACTGGGGACCCAGCAATGTCTGATACAGCTGTATCACGATGTACCAACTCATGTGCTCAATGCTCTGACCCATGAGGGGGAAATGTGCCAAATGCTGCTTTCCCTGGCCAATCCACCTGCAATGCCACTTCCAAGGAACAATGTAACTGAAGCTCTTGGTCTCTCTCCCTCTCTCTCTCTGTTCGACAACACTGCCCAGAGCTATTCCATTAACTGTTTTAGTTGTCCTGGATTTGTCATAACAAAATCCAACACCTGTATTCAACTCCACCTTTCACTCTTTGACCCATTGTCTCAGTGTGTTAAGATCACCTTTGATAACTGAATTCACTGCCCACTATAACACTTATGTTACTATCCACAAACTTACTAACATTAATTCCTATATTCTTGCTTATGTCAATAATGCATATGTGTGGCCCCAACAGCAATCCTTATGGCACACCATGGTCAGAGGCCTCCAGTCTGCACAACAACCCTCTCCCACCACCCTCTGTCTCCTACTGTCCAATTTGTGTTCGTTTGTCTCGCTCTCCCTGATGCCATGTGCTCTAACCTTACTAACCAGTGCACCACGATAAACCCTGTCAAAGGCCTTGCTGAAGTCAATATAGATAACATCTACTGCTCTGTCTTCATCCACCTCCTTGGTCACCTCTTCAACAACCTCTATCAGGTTTGAGAGACACTCTTTTATACGCACAAAGCTGTGCTGACTATCTCTAATCAATCATTGCCTTTC
The DNA here is from genome assembly GCF_020745735.1 of Hemiscyllium ocellatum. NCBI lineage: Eukaryota > Metazoa > Chordata > Chondrichthyes > Orectolobiformes > Hemiscylliidae > Hemiscyllium > Hemiscyllium ocellatum. Next base: position 350,574 of record NW_026868290.1, read on the forward strand.
CAAATGCATGTAACCCCTGTCCCGCAGAATCACTTCCAACAACATTGGCACCACTGACATCAAGCAAATTGGTGTTTATGTCCTGGGCGTTCCCTCACAGCCTTTCCTAAATATAGGCACAACATTAGCCATAATCCAGGTTCCCAGCTCATCACCCGTGGCTGTCAATGATAGAAATATCATTGTAAGTTTCTTCCCTAACTTGCCCCAACGTCCTAGGATATATTCGATTAGTTCCCAGGGAGTTGTCTAATTTTAATGCATCTCCTGTTCTCCAATGTCGACTCTTTTGAAAACATCACTGTTTATTTCCCTGCTTCCCTAGTGTTTTTTCCACACTAAGTTCTGACGTGAAATTTTTGTTTCGGATCTCACCCATTTCCTGTGATTCCACACACGGATGGCTTCACTGAACTTTAAAGAGTCACATTCTGACTCGAGTTAATCTTTGGTTGTTAATATACTTGTAGAGTCACTCTGGATTTTCCTGAACCATATCTGCCAAAGCTCTGTTCGGTCCCCTTTTGACCCTCATGATTTACATTTTTAAGAGTATTATTACACCCACAATGTTCTTCAAGAGATTCCCTCAATCCAGCTGGCTGTATATGACACGTGCCCCCTTTTGTCTTGACCAGAGCCTCAATATCCCCAGTCATCCAGCGTTTCCCATTTGTGTCAACGTTGTCCTTCACACTAATAGGAATATGCTGGCCCTGAAATCTTAATTTATCTCTCTTTTGAAATAATCCCACTTATCTGACGTCCCTTTACCTGCAAATAGCCTCCACGAATCAAGTTTTGGACGGTCTTGTCTAATACCTTCTCGATTGCGGCAAGGCCAGTTTTGATCTTTAACGTGTGGACCGGGCCTGTCCTTTTCCATCGCTATTTTCAAACGAATGGAATTGTGGTGACTTTGAAAAAGTGCTCCCCCACAAATACTTCAGCCCCTTTCCCTACCTAGTCTCCCAAGTGGAGGTCAGATTTTATCCCTTTCTCCAGTCGGACCAGTTCCATACTGATTGAGACAGCTCTCTTGAACACACTGAACAAATTCCTCCAAACCAAGCTCTGAACACTCTTTCAGTCCTAGTCTAGGTTTGGAAAGTTAAAATCCCCTACCATGACGACCCTATCCTTCTTACAGAAATCTGAGATCTCCGACATATTTGCTGCTCAATTTCCCTCTGACTACTGCGTGCCTGTAGTCCCGTCATATCAAACTGATTAGTCATTCTTATTTCTCAGTTACATGAACATAGTTTCACTGGGCGATACCAAGGACTATCCTCTCTCAGTTCTGCAGTGGTGTTTTCACTGATCTAAAACTTCACTGCCCCTACTCTTTTGCCTCCCCTTCCATCCTTCCTGTTGAATCTGTCCCCTGGAACAATGATCTGCGAGTCCTGTCCCTCCCTCAGCTGTGTTTCTGTAATTCCTGTGATTTCGCAATTCCATGTTCCCATCCATGCTGCGCGTTCATCAGCCTTACCTATCAAGCATTTTATATCAATGTAAAAGCAGTTTAATTGATCAATTTTCCCTCATTGCCTGCTGTGCCCTCGCCTGGTTATCAATTGAAATTACTCTGCTGAAATTCTATCCGAGCCTCAACTTTCAGACTGTAGCCTGAGACCATCTCCTGACTGTGAACAACACCCTCACCTTTCATGTCTTTGCAAACCCTACTAATGATTCATTCTGCTTTCACATCCGAGTGATTAATGCCCATAAGGAACAGCAATGGCTCCTGCACAGATCCCTGAGGTACACCCCCTGGGCAAAGTCTTTCAACCACAAAAACAATCCTCCACCAGTTGTGGATCCAATTTACCAACTTGCTTTGGATCCCATGGGTTCTTCCCTTTTGGACCAGTCTTCCATGTGGCGCATGTCAAAGACCGTAATGATCTCCATGGAACTCACACCATCTGCACTACACTCATCAATATTTTCAGACACCATTTCAAAAAACTGAACTAATTTCATCAGGCAAGATCTTCCTATATTAAATCCGTGCTGACTATCTCTAATCAATCCCTGCCTTTCCAGTTATTAATTCAAACTGTATGCAGAATTGTATCCACTAATTTCCCTCCCATTGCTGTCAGACTATCTGCTCTGTAATTACCTGGCCTATCACTGCTGACCTTCCTGACCAAAGGAACCACTTTAGCGATCCTCTAGACATTCGGCACTTCATTTGTGGCCAGCAAAGTATTAAATACATCCACCAGGGCCCCAGCAATCTCCTCCCTTACCTCCCATAGCAGCCTGGGATACATTTCATTCGGCACTGGGGATTTCTCCACCTTTTTATGCCTGTGAAAATATTTAATACCTTCTTCATTTTGATCTTAACATGTTCCAGAACCTCACCATACCGACTGAAATCCCGGCTACAATGTCTTTCTCCTGTGTGAATACAGATGGGAAGTATTCATTGAAGAACTCACCTACTTCCTCTGGCTCCATGCACAGATTTTCCCTTTGGTTTCTAACAGGCCCCGCTCTTCGCTGGGAAGCCTCTTATACTAACGATGGTGATGAAATACCTTGTGGCTTTCCCTCAGTTGTATCTGCCAAATATATTTCGTGACTATTGTTTGTCTCTCGTTTTCCACAATCCCCTTGCACTCTCTATGCTTGTGAATTGCTTCACCTGATTTTATTGCACTGTATTTTCTTGATCAAACGTACGATATTGCTTGATCAGTATTTGCTAGACTTGCTGCCTTTACTATTCACTCTTCAAGGAGCACACTGGCCCTGCGTTCTCACTGCATCACTTTAAAATACTCCCCTTTCCTAATACAGACCCAACTGCAGGGAGTTCCTCCCCTGTATCTGATTGTCAGATTCTTTCTAATGATAGTGATACTGATTGGAGACTCAGTTGTGAGGGGGACAGACAGGAGACTGTGTGTCTGCAGTAGAGACCCCAGGATGGTGTGCTGCCTCCCGGGTACCAGGGTCAATGGTGTCTCTGAGCGGTTACTGAACATTCGGAAGGGGAGGGTGAACAGCCAGACGTCATTGTGCACATTAGCCCACGTGACAGAGGGATGGGGTCCTGTGAAATGAGTACAGGGAATTAGGTGAGAAGTTAAAAAAGCAGGATATTGACATTAATGATCTCCAGATTACTCCCAGTGCCACGTGCCAGTGAGGATAGAAGTATAAAGATAGGCCGGATGGATGTGTGGCTGAGGAGATGGTGTACGGGGCAGGGTTTTCAGTTCTTGGGTCATTGGGATCTCTTCTGGGGTAGAGGTGACCTGTACAAAGGGGATGGCTTGCACTCGAAGCAGGGGAGATATGCTCGCGTTACCTGGCAGGAATTAAACGGGTTTGGCAGGGAGTTGAGACTCTGAATAAGAGAAGGACCATCAACGAGTCAGGAGAAAATACGTCAGCCATCGAGAGCAAGTTTCCTATTCAGGATATCAAGGGCACAGTTAAGGGAGGGAAAAAGACTTCTGGTTTAAAGAGCATTTATTACAACACACGAGGCCTAACTGGTAAGGCAGACGAGTTCAGAGCATGGATTGGCTCTGGGGACTGGGATATTATAGCCATAACAGAAACATGATAGAGAGAAGGGCAGGACTGGCAGCTCAGTGTTCCAGAATACAGAAGCTACAGGTGGGACAGAAGGACAAGGAAGTGAGGAGGAGAAGTTGTCCCTTTCATGAGGGAGGACATAGCAACAGTGCTTAGAGACAATATTGTTAAGTGGTATTCGAATGAGGCCATATTTTTAAAAGTTAAAACAAAAAGGGATGGTCAGTCTGCTGGGATAGTGTTCTGGACCCCCAAATAGCCAGCGGGTACGAGAGGAGATAATGTGTAGTGAGATTGCAGGTATCTATAAAAATAATAGAGTAGTATTGGATGGCGATTTTAACTTCCCATGGATTGACTTGGTCACCCGGAGTGTAAAAGGCCCGTACTGGGTGGAATTTGTCAAATGTGTCAAAGAAAGTTTCCTAAACCAAGATGTCCAGGGATCTACACTACACAGGCGGATGCAACACAAGACCTCCCCTCAGAAACCGAGGTCGGCCAAGTGACTGAAGTGTCAGTCAGAGAGCACATTGCATCCAGTGACCACAGCTGTCTTCGTTTTAACATTGCTATAGGAAAATGATCAGACAGTTCCACAGATTAAGGCCTTAAACTGGAAGAAGGCCAATGTTGGGGCCATTCAGAAGGATCGAGCGGGAGTTGATTGGGTGACGGTAAAAATCATACAACACCAAGATATCATCCAGCTGGTTTACACTGGAACCTCTATTATCTGTACGAGATGGACGGGCGATAGTTCATTCAGATAATTGATTATTCAATTAATCAATTCAATGCCTTTCCTCTGGGGCTCAGAGTTTTCGGTAATGTCTAGACCCCGTTGAGATGACTAGGCAGCAGCAAACCATGCGTGAGCCCTCACACCCCGCCAGCCCCCAAAAACCCATCCAACACTGACCCACGCCCACCCTGACCACCAAAAACGTCCAACGCCACCCTCCACTTACTACCCGCCCCTGTCCCCAAACCCATCCAACACCACCCTCCGACAACCTCCAAAAGAGCACCCCGCCCGCCCCTAAACCCATCCAACACCACCCTCCACCCGCCTCTAAAACAGCACCCTGCCCGCCTCTAAACCCATCCAACATCCCCCTCAGCCTGCCCTCAAACTTGTCAAACACTGCCCCCGCCCACCTCCAACAGTGCCCCCCGCCCAGTCCCAAACCCGTCCAACACTGCCCCACACCGTTCACGCCCATAACCCCGGCTGCCCCGCCCCCTGTGCGCCCCTGCCCCCATCATCTCCCCCCCCTCCTGGGCAGCTGGGGTGCACCCAAACACCAAGACAGCTGCTATCTTTGGTGGCTTGTTCTCCAAATAGCGCACATGAACATGCACACGCACATGTACACACACGCGTGCACATAGCCACACCCACACACACACACACACACACACACAAAACCACACACACACGCCCGAGCACTGAGCCACACACACCACTTTTTACTGCAACATTTCAAACAGTTCCCCCTCTGCACTGTACAGGACAATGTTCAAGAGAATATCTGGGGAAGGGGGTTTTAGGATTTACCGCTATGTAGAACTCCAGGCTAAGTGTGGGGAGAGGGAGAGAGGATGGGAGGTCAGTCATCTGGAGATGGTATCTGGGCTTGATGTCCAGGACTATTCTAGGCATCATTTCAGTGAGCCTAGATCTGTTTTAATTAGCGTGACCAAAAAAAAACACAATCAGGGTTGTTATAAGTGAATTCTGTCTAGGCTTTCTGAATCTCCGGAGAATAGTTCCTGACACTTGGCTAACTATTCTAACTCTAGGGATCTGATTCAGAACGACCGGGTCCTGCCTCCGAACTCTGCCAACCGCGGACTGTCCTTTAACCCTTGTATCAAGGGAGACTGTCCGCAAGGTTAAGTTCAAAAAGGCGAACTCCAAGTTGACTGGTATCAGCCCTTATCCCCACCGGCTATCACTTCTCCCGTGGCAAATCGAAATACTGCGAGACACACACAAACGGAGCAACAGATGTTTATTCAATCTTCGAAGATTGGGCGAGTTCCAAAAAGGACTTTGGAAATCGCAACGGGAGATTTTACAGCACTAATACTTATACATTATTTTTCCATTCAAATACATTGGTGATAATTTCATTGGTTTAAACATCTCACGCTATGGATTTTCTTACATTAAAAATCATTAATGACAATTCCATTGGTTAAAGCATTTCACGCTTTTCTCTGCCAATTTCTTTAATTAAAATGTTATATTATTTTACAATTCTTGCTATTTAGTACATTCCTTTATTATCTTCATAAAAAGAGCTTTCATTGTATTTTGCCCTCTGTGTCTAACTGAAGCATTCCTTGGTTTCTTGCCCAAGGTTACCATGTTCCTGGCATAACAGAGGTGACTTCTAGTTCATGCTTCATTATGACCTAGTCGATCATTAGTTTCATAATTTAGTTTTTATTCATTAAACCTACAGTTTTAGTACAGTGAGTGTGTGTGTAGGTGTGTGAGTGAGTGTGTGTGAGAGTGTGTGTGTGTGTGTGGGGGTGTGTGTGTATGTGTGTGTGTGTGTGTGAGAGTATGTGTATGTGTGTGTGTAGGTGTGTGTATGTGTGTGAGTGAGTGTGTGTGTAGGTGTGTGTATGTGTGTGGGTTATGTGTGAGGTGTGTGTGTGTGTTGTGTGTGTGTGTGTGTTGTGTGTGTGTGTGTGTGTGTGTGTGTGTGTGAATGCATGAAACTGCAGAAATTACATTAACCATATCAGGGTTGAAACAGCTCTTTGATGTAATGTTTCTATCGGGACCTCGAGATCTCCTTTGGATAATCCGATAATCGGATAATTGATATTTGGTAATCGAGGTCCCTCTGTGTTTGGAAGCGCTAGATTCAGAAGCGCTGGTGATCATTCTAAAAGACGAAAGACTTATTTAAAACTTGTTTAATATTTCATTCTATGACACTGCCATCCTGTTGCGAAAAATTCTGTGTCTTACGACTATCGTCCACAACCACCTGACGAAGAAGCAGCACTTCGAAAGCTAGTGTCTATAAATAGATCTAGTTCACCTGTAAGCTGGTTTTGTGTATGATTTTTAACTTTGCCCATCCCAGTTCAACACCGGAACGTCCAAATCATGGGTCAGTCTGTTTGAAGGAAAAAGAATTACTGGCAAATGGGAGGCTTTTAAAAGTGTGATCTCAAGAATCCAGTATGTCCCTGTTAGTGTGAAGGGAAAATCCCCTACAACCCTTCCCACTTTGACCATTCTGGAGGAGGTTACTAATGCTCCCTTATCTGTGAAACTGTCTCCAACCAAAATTACTGCCGTTTTGGAAAATCTGTCAGACTCCACACTCTCCATATCTAAATAATCTGCAGAGTCTAAACCTTCCTGTATCTATAAACATCTTCAGCCATGACTACCCTCCATATCTGTTTCTTCCTCCAGTCAATACAACCACTTTATCGCTGTAATCTGCTCGATTCGCCTAAAACATTCCTGACTGTTTAAACCGCTCCATGCAACCAACATTCTTATCCCTGTCAACTGGCCCATCCCTCCCAACCTCCCCATCTCCATGAACCCCTGCAGGCCATACAGCTCTCCGCATTTCTGTTAACCCCTATGGTCCTCCTTCCCTGTGAAACCATCTCCAATCCCCACACCCATCCCAGTCTGGATCATCTGCTTCAGACCGGGCCATTGGTGTTTCTGTTTCCTCTGGCTCTCCGAGCAAACCTTTCTAATTGTGTCGATTCATTCAGATCGCATCCTGTCCAGCCTCCTGAAACCTCTTCCTGCCATTGTAACCCTCCCTGCTTGGAACACAGAACAGTACAACACATTTTCTTCTGTAACCACATCTTTCTGGTAACCAAATCTTGCCAATTCTTTGACAATTCCAAAAAAAACTGTAATTGACTTTTTCCCAGAATTTTCTGTCAGAGCCTAATTCACTGTCCCATCCTGTTCCTTTCTGCTTGTCTTCAGTCGCATTCCCATGCTGTTCTGATGCGTCAACTATTCTCTTTGGATTTGGAAAACTCCTTTCACGTGAACCCTGTCCCTCTCTGTCAGGTTAAGGCCCTGTCCATAAACCTATCGTCATGATTGGCCAGGACACTGCTCCCAGCAGGTTTTTTTTAATTCAGTCGTGGGATTTTGCTGTCTCTGGCTGGCCAGCATTTCATGCCCACCCCCGAGCTGCACTTGAGCTGAGTGGCTTGCCAGATCATTTCACGGGGCAGTTGAGAGTCAACCTCCTTGCTCTGGGTCTGGATTTATACGTTGACCCCTAACAGATTTCCTTACTTAAAGGGTATTAAGCAGTCAGATCGGTATCCCTGCTACCGGCATTACATTCTGGATGAACAGTCGAGTGAGAGTAACATGAGGTCATTGCCTGGCCCACTGATAGCTCCCTCATCCCTGAGTACTGCTCCCAGTACACCTTCTTCCTGACTGTGGTTTGATCCTGATACCTTCCTGCACTCTAGTGCTATCATTCAGTATCCCTCCATGTGGTATCTCTCACTCTGAGGGTCTAATTGCTGCCGGTGACTGCACCTTTTGCAGCTACTCCATATCCTGAGCCAACAGTATTCTCTATTCCAGAAAGATGAGGCAGCACAGACCTGGGATGAAGACTGGGATTTTCCAGATCTCTGTGGGACTCAGTGCCATTCTCCATGTGTAACCCACACTTCATCAATCTAATTTCCCATTCTGTCTGTTTCTCTGTCTCCTGTAGGTACTCAGGATGCTCCTGACTCAGCAGAATTCCCAATTCGTGTTTCGATCATCACCACACTGTAGACAGTCGGTCAGCCAGAGAGATGGAGAGAGAGAGAGAGATCTGAAGCCTTCAGTGAATCCTGCAAATCGGTAAGACCACTCACAGTGAACAGAGCAGAGTGTAGTTAATACATCGAACTTTGGTCCAGAAGACATGACATAGATACAGTGTTGAAGAACGAACACTGGGCATGATGGTCCCAGGCTCAAACCCCATCTTCTTGTTCACTTTCATCTCTGCTGTACTGAGCCTCCCTATGTCAACACAATAAGTTGACAGTTATCAATCCAGGCCTGTGCTGTCTTAGTGAGGACCAGTACAACAGAGGGGAAAGCAGGCCTCCCTGAAGGAGATGGTATTGAAACCTGGGATCTTTCTGTTCTATATTCCCTCCTCACGCTGTCTGTTGTCGTTTGATTGAGTCATACATCAAGGAAACATGCCTTTCGGTCCAACGTGTTTGGCCAATGTCTTGAATACTTGTAATTCCCAGAAATTTTCCTTTTTCTATAACCTTCACCCCTCCATATTCCTGCTGTATATTTGAAACCTACTCCAATGCTGACAACTCTCCCTGTATGTAAATTGCTTCAATGTTGATAATATGCCCAATCTCAATAATCTCATCCTGCACTCAGAAGAATAATTCCTATTTCTGTAGTTTTGCACAATACTTACAGTGCTCCTGTCTCAGTAAAACGCTCCATCCTGTATCAAAATACTCACCTGTGTACCTTCCTCAATCCCGAAGAGAACATGATATCACTGTAACATTCTGCAGGTCCGATCACACTCCTGCCTCCTGGCTTACTGCACCACGCGATCTCAGCAACCGTCTCACATCCCTACCGAGCTCCTTATTTGTATAAACACCTCCAGACCCTTTCCAAGCCACAACCGCACGCCACATCTCTGTTTTCTCCTCCACTCCTTACAGCCATCCCAACACCTCAAACATTCTCTCTTTGTGTAATTCTGCAATTTGGGCAGCACGGTGGCTCAATGGTGAGCAATGGTGCTCACAGCGCTAGGGACCCAGGTTCGATTCCAGCGTTTGCTAACTGTCTGTGTGGAGTTTGCACATTCTCCCCGTGTCTGCGTGTGTTTCTTCCGGGTACTCCCGTTTCCTCCCACAGTCCAAAGATATGCAGGACAGGTGAATTGGCCATGCTAAATTACCTATAGTGCTAGGTGCATTGTCAGAGAGAGGTGGGTTACTCCTTGAAGAGTCGGTGTGGACTTGTTGGGCCGAAGTATCTGTTCCCATGCTGTAGGGAATCTAATCTAAACTCTCCCACTGTGTTCCATATTACTGTTCCTACATATATCCATCTATCCATATACAGCCCCAAACCCTTCGAACCTCCAAGACTCTGTGAACCCCCACAGCTCTAGCATCCCTCCTTAACTGTGTAACTTTTTCCAATCCTGAAACACTCTGAATATGTGGACATCCTACAATCCTCCCTATCTGCTAATCCCCTCAATTCCCTGCAACATCCCCAATCTGTGTAAGCAACCCCAATTCTTGTGTCTCTCCCGATCAGTTTCTCTAAGACTTACTATCTGTGTAACATTGTCCCGTCGCTATCATCTATACTGTCAATGTAAGCTCCTCCAGTCTCTCCATCAAACTAATTATCTCCATAACCTTCTCCAGCTCTTACACCCCTATCTGTGTAAATGTTACACGCCCCTACAACCATCCCTAAAGCAGAAACCTTCTCCAGTGTTTGCAATTCTCCCTATCACTATTAGTGTCTCCGGGCTCTCTTGCTGTTCCTGTCTCTGTTAGCTCTGACAGATTGTCCAGCTTTCCTGTTCATATAATTTCCAGAACTCAGCATTCCACATCAGCAAATGTCTTCATTAACTACAGCCTTCCATATCTCTGTTCGTTCCTCAATTCTATACAAATTCATAATTTCTGTAAATAGCACCATTCCATAAAATACTCCCTGTCTGCGTAAACTGCCCCTATCCAACACTGAGAAGCCTCACTGTACTTTTGATCACCTGTGGTCCCTTTGGATCTCCCTGTATCTTCCCTGAATCCATTGAATATAGCTCATCTCATGTTATAGCTCCTTTAACTCATATGTTACTCCCCATCTCTGTGATATTCTTCAGTTCCTGCAATTCTCATTCTTTATCTCCAGAGCTTCCAATCCTCCTGATCGATGTCAGGTTTGTGATCCCTTGCAGCATGTTTAATACCTGCAGCAGCCTCCAACTCCTCAATACATCCTGTCACTGTAACCTCCTCAAATACTACAGCTCACTATCTCTGTAATATCTCCCAGTAACTGCAACCCTGTTGATTTCGGTAACCTCCTCCAGAACAGTGCTCCACATCTCTGTGTAACTGATAAGAATGCTGCAAACCTGGCTTCACAGTCCTCACTAGCTATCTGAACCCCTGAAGCCCTCAGTATCTCTGGTTCCTCCAATCCCTACAATTCTCCTTGGCTGTGTGAACTGATCCAGCCCCTTCAACCGTCCCTATCTCACTCCGGCAGCTCCAAGTATCGTCCGTCAGTGTAATTCCTGGCATCAACAATCCTCCCGGTCTCTATAAACTCCTGCAAATCCAACTACCACCCAATCTATCTAATCTCCAGTTCCTAACAACCGTCCCTTTCTCGAAAAACGTCTCTAGTTCCAACTACCACCAACATCTGTGTAATTTCCAGTCCCGATAACCCTCCCAGCCTCTGTATCTCCTGAAGCTCCAACGACCACCCCTACCTGAGTAATCTCTAGTCCCTATATTCATCCTGATCTCTGTAACTCCTTCAGGACTGATAACCTGTATCTCTCCTTGACATCTTTCAGCTCAACAACCTATCTGATCTCTAACCGCCAACAGTGATCTCAAACCGAACTCTCTAACATTTTCCAGTCTCTACAACCCAGCTTTTCTCTGTTAGCTTCCCTGGTGTCTGTATTCCCCTTTATTTCCAGTTACAGATCCTTGCTCAGGGAAACACCAAATCAGTAAGAACACAATATTCGGTGTTTCAATACTTTTGCCTCATTTTCTAAAATTTAACGACTGCAAGTTCAACCTTCTCCATCTCTTCTCATCAACGTCCCTCCATTTAAGACCAGCCTGATTAACCTTCTCTGGGCTGCCTCCAATGCAAGGACATTTCCCCTCTAGTTAGGGGACCAAACGTGATCACAGTATTCTCGATGTGAGCTGATTGGAGTCCTCTATAGTTGTGAGAAGCCTTCCCTATTATTTCTCTCCATTCCCTTTGGAATCAATGCCAGCATTCCACTTGCCTTTTTCTAAAACCTGCTTGCCCCATACGCAACCTTTCTTAGATTTATACACAAGGATTCTCAAGTTACTCTGTGATGTAGCTTTCTGCAGTTGATCTGAAACCAAGAGGTGACAGCAATAATCAGGAAAGTGTTGGAAGGTATTGTAAATTATATGCCAGAAATGATAACTGCACACTCAGAAACCGATGGAAAAAGTGCAGTCCATAAAACCATCATTTATAGGAGTACATTTGGGCCAATCTGTCCATCGGGTCTATACCGTGATTTGTTTATGGCTGAATTGTTTCTCAACCACATTCTCTCACTTTGTCCCTGTAATCCTCGATCTCCTTATATTTCAAGAACCTAGCTATCTATGAGTTAGATACACTGAATCACTTATCATCCACAGCCCCATGAAGCAATGATTTCCACAGATACATCACCCTCTGGTTGAATAAATTTCTCCACATCTCTATTCTAAAGGGAGGTTCCTTCACTCTGAAGCTGTGCCTTGGCCCCTCGTCTCTGCTGCTCGTGGAATCATCTTGCCCGCGTCCACTCCATCCCGGCCTCTCAGTATTCTGAAAGATTGAATGAGATTCTGCAGGTGCCTCTGAAACTTCATCAAGTGCAGACCCAGAGACTTCACTTGCTCCTCATATGACAGGCATTTAATCGCTGAGATCTTTCTTGGAAATCCATTTCGCGTATCCCCTCACATCCTTTGTCCAGACTCTTAATGTTTGACGTATCCAATGTGGTACCGACACTGATCCCTGCGGAGCTCCCCTCATCATCAGATCCCATTGTGAAAAAGGCCCCTTTCTTCACACTTTCTGTCTTGTGCCAATTAGACAAATCCTCTATCCATGCTAACCATGTTGTTCTGAAACGGAAATTTCATTTCACACACACTGCTGGATTTATTTTACTTTCTGGCTGTAAACATCAGTTTCACCATTACCTTCCCATTTGTAATTCACTGGAGAAGGTGGTGGTGAGCTGCCTTCCTGACACACTGCAGTCCTTTGGGTGTAGGGTCAGACACAGTGCTGGGAGGATGAGTATGGCTTGGAGGGCACCTTGGAAATGCTGGTGTTCCCGTGCACCTGGAGCTCCTGTCCTTCCAGGGTATAGTAGTTCCGGGTTTGTGAAGTGCTGTTGAAAAAGCCTTCCTCGGTGACCTCAGTGATACTTGTAGATCTTTTATTCCTTCATCCATTCATGACCATGAGTTTTGTTGGCTGAGCAAGCATTTATTGTTGAGTTTGAGATTTCCCTGAGAAGGTGGTGGTGAACTGCCTTCCTTGCCACTACTGTTGTTGTCTGAGTACCCACCAGCAGGCGCTACAACACTCCTCATGTCTGTAACTGAATCGAGAGAATACATCTCTCCTTTTCATATCTGACATGCTCCCTGCCATATAAATCTGACAGTTCCTCACAATATCTCACCTCCTCCATTCCCACCTGTGCTAGAGATCACTAAAATTTCTTTTTTCTTATTTAAACTTCCAATCACAGAAAATCTCTCCATTTTTAAAATTGTAACTCCTTCAGTTTCTGTTACTCTCCATATAACTGTAATCAATGACAGCACAGGTTCCCTTCCTAAATGTCTCTACTTATAATGATTGTATGTGTTAAGTTGGCACTTTTCTTCCTCCTTATCCACTTCAGGAATTACAATCCCTACAATCTCCCTATCTGAAATGCTCCCATTCTCTGCACCTCCTCATGTTCTGAGTGTCCTTGAAAACCACCAGTGCCCCAAAGGTTTATATTCCCCCCAGTTACTGCAGGTCTTCTCACTATGTCACACCTTAGTCTGTCATATCCAAGTCTCCATCCAAGTCTCCAGGACCAGACAACACTTGCTGGATGTCAATTTGCTTTTATTGAAGTCGACACATCAGCGTAACCAGTTCAGAAAAAGCCCTTTAGACTCTACAAAGCTACGTCATGAACAAGCCGCCATCTCTCTATTTCCTTTGCCTTCTTCAGTGTCTGAAACTCTCACTGTATCTTCCAGTAAACGTCTTTAGTTGCTGCAGGACTGCCTCGCTCCCCAGATAACCTGTTCCATCTCATATAGCTCTGTCAATCACTGTTACACCCTCTGCTCTATCTAATCCTCCTCTTTCCCACTGTCTTCCAGGCACAACTGCGATCCTACAAGAGAGCAACGCAGAATGGGATGTCATAAATCTCAGCTGAGGCTTGAGACCTACCATTACCTGGGAGTCACAAAGGGAGAAAACGTGAGAAAGAGGAGCACAGAGCAGGTGAATATTAATCAGCAGCGAGGATCGAGGCCGCCTGGGACTTGGAGCTGGAGAAACAGCAGAGCAGGAGGCTCGAAATCAGCACGGAGTCACAGAGGAAGTGACCATGTGAGGGAGCAACTTGGAGCAGAAGCGTGAGGCTAACATACCTGGGAATTGCAGAGGCATCAAAGTGGGAGGATATAAATCAGTACTGAGGATCGAGGCCTTGTCGCGCCTGGGAGTCACAGAGACAGTGACCTTGTGAAGGAGCAGAGTGGAGTGGGAGCTGGAGGATTACACGTATCTGGGAGTCATAGAGACGGTGACCCTGTGAGGGAGCAGAGTGGACTGGGAGCTGGAGGATTACACGTCCCTGGGAGTCACAGAGACGGTGACCCTGTGAGGGAGCAGAGTGGACTGGGAGCTGGAGGATTACATGTCCCTGGGAGTCAGAGAGAGATTGACACTGTGTGGGAGCAGAGTGGAGTGAGAGCTGGAGGATTACACGTATCTGGGAGTCACAGAGACGGTGACCCTCTGAGGGAGCAAAGTGGAGTGGGAGCTCGAGTATTACACGTACCTGCGAGTCAGAGAGACAGAGACCCTGTGAGGGAGCAAAGTGGAGTGGGAGCTGGAGGAGTACACGCCCCTGGGAGTCACAGAGACGGTGACCCTGTGACGGAGCAGAGTGGAGTGGGAGCTGGAGGATTACACGTGCCTGGGAGTTACAGAGACAGTGACCCTGTGAGGGAGCAGAGTGGAGTGGGAGCTGGAGGATTACACGTCCCTGGGTGTCCCAGAGATGGTGACCCTGTGAGGCAGCAGAGCGGAGTGGGAGCTGGAGGATTACACGTCCCTGGGAGTCACAGAGACGGTGACCCTGTTAGGGAGCAGAGTGGAGTGGGAGCTGGAGCATTACACGTCCCTGGGAGTTACAGAGACAGTGACCATGTGAGGGAGCAGAGTGGACTGGGAGCTGGAGGATTACACGTCCCTGGGAGCCACAGAGATAACTTTCTGCTGCTGGGACCTGCCTGCACTGAGTTTGAAAGAAATGCAAGAGTCATCACAAAAAAGGCTGTAAAGTCAATAGCTGATAAATACACTGTTATTAGTGACTATCAGTTAATTGCTATAAGTCAGCACATTTATTTTTTCAACTTCTAAAATAATAAATTACCCTCAGTAAGCCACAGTTGAATAAGGGACTTAACCATATTGCTCTTTCCCAAATGTTCACTTCATTCTAAGTAATTAATTAAGTTACTCCAGACATGTTGTATTTTAAGGCATGGCAAGACATATTTCTCAGGTGGAAAATGTGTTGTGTTACATTGGGAATTCAGAGCCCCCTGCTCGTTTCCTAGATGGACACTGGGTCATGGAGCTCAGTCAGTGACTAGAGACTCTATGGGACATCTGTGATGCTGAGAGTTAGGTGGATAGCACACAAAGAGCAGATCACCCTTCAGACAAAACGGCCTGGAAGAAGGAAGGGTCTGGGGAACTAAGCAATTGGAGAGAAACAGTCAGTGAATACAAACATATCACGGTCTCTCCCTCCCAATTCGGTTTCCTAGTTTGGGAGCTGATGAAGGTATTGGCTGCTCAAGGGAGGGAGTCAGAGCCATGTCTGTGGCCCCACAAGCAGCCTGAATGTACAGGAGGGGAGGGAGAAGGATGGAGGAGCAATCGTCACAGGGAAGACAGGAGTGTGAAGATGGTGTTAGCATATTTGTAATTCCAGGATAGTGGGGTTAAAAATGGCTGCAGGACATTCGTCTCGGGGACAGTGAGCAGTCAAAGGTCATGCCCATGTTCGTTGGAATGACCTGGGAAGGTAGGGTGATGTGGTCTGGGAGTCAGAATTTTGGGAGCTCTGTGGATGGTTAGCAAGCTGATCTGCAAATGTAGCAATCCCTGGAATACTCCCAGTGCCGTGTCCAGTGAAAACAGGACTTAGAATTTCAAGTAGATGAGAATGTGACTGAAACTATGGTGCAGCAGGACGGGCTTCAGATTCCTGGGACATTGGGACTGGTTCTGGGGAAGGCAGCAACTGTACAAGCTCGATGGGCTGACGTGACAGAGCTGGGACTGAATTCCTTACGGGGTGTGTAGGAGGGATTGAAAATAACTTGATGTGTGCTTAGGATCCCAAAAGGAATAGTAGAGGAGACTACCAGAATTCTCAAAATAATGGGAGACGCAGTTGGTACTAATATACAACAACAAGTTTAACCGTGGAAGATGGAGTAAGAAAGAAAGCCTTCATCTGAGGTTCTCTGCTTGGGCATGAATACTAGAAGTATGGGGAGTTCCAGATGCAGATTGGTGTGTGGAAATACTGATCACCGAGAGCTGGCTCAAGAAATGGCAGGACTGGGTGTTAAATATTGTTGAGTATAAAGTATGCCAAAATGATAGAAGAGAAGTGAAAGGATGAAGGTAGAAGTATTGGTTTAGATTAGCGTTAGTTAAGGAGTCCAAGAGAAAGAGGATCCGTCCAAGGACAGAATGAATTTGGCTGGAGCTACACAACAAATATACAATTTCACATTGAGGTACAGTCTGTCGGCCAGCAACCAAAGAAATGATGGAGAATAAATATGCAGGATCATTTGAGAGCAATGACAATACTACAGTTTAGTTATACTGAGAAACTTAATGTTTCCAGATATAGACAGGGATACTGGCGATGAAGATTCACGAGGGGCGAGTATTCCTGGGTTACATGGAGGAGAGCTGACTGCAGGAGTAGGTATCCAGCCGAAGAGAGCATGTGCTGTTGGACCTGGTCCTTGGGAGAGATGGGGCAAGTGGATCCAGTGTCAGTAAGGGATGATTTTGCGGTGCAGCGGTCATTTTATTGTAAAGTTCAGGATGATTTTAGAGAATGAAATGCAATAATTGAGAGTGAAAAACATTAGTTGACTGACAGCAGCCTTCAATGGGGCAAGAATAAAGCTGGGAAATTTTCAACAAGGCCAGTGACATGGCAGCTTTAAATAGAGTGAACCAGGTCAGATGTAGCTGTCATTATGGAGATGGGGCTGCAGTGTGACCACGACAGACCTGGATAATCAAACATTTTCCCCATTTCTAAAGGAAGGATACACAGGCCAACACAGTGAAGTAGCATTGTGGATAAAGGATGGGATCAGTATTATTGTGATGCTAATCCATTCACACACTGCCCCTCCCTGCCCTCACCCCTCATCCCTGCGTATTGATCCTATCAGATATTGGTAACATTGGAAAACTTCAGAAAATAGCACAGCATAGAGGAGATCACTCTGTCCACTGTCTGAATTGGACAAGATGTAACGTTGTTTTTTAAAGCCCTAGTTCTGTCTCCCCGGACAGTGAAGGACTTCAGGTGCAGATCCCGGAACCTTTTTAAAATGATTTGAGAGTTTCTGCCTATCCACTTCCATGAGTGACTCCCAGATCCCGACCATAACTGCGTGAAATAACTTTCCTCATCACTTCTCTAATATTTCAACCAATTACATTAAATAATTGCCACTGGTAATTGAGCTCTCCAACAGGAACAAGGTGTTCTCTCCCTTTCTTTTCTATCCAGGCTCCTGACAATATGTGGACCCCAAATCATTTGCATCCTCCATTCCAATCTTTCCTCATAACTGCACTTCCACTGTCACAGTGTGAAGAATCTCCTCTGTACCCTCTCCAGTCCAATTCCATCCTTCCATGTGATGGGGTGACCAGAACTGCACACAGTCCCCAAGCTGCGACTGAACCCATTATTTATACTGTTCCTGCATAAGCTTCTTGCTTTGAAATTCTGCCCGTTGGCTGACAGAGGAAATGATGCCATTTGCTCCATTAATGAGATTATTAGTGTTTCCAACTACCTTCATTTACCTGCCCACACTAACCATACTTTCATTTATTGTACATTCCTCTCTAGTCTTGATGTCCCCAAATGCCTTGCCTTGCATTTCTCTGGGTTGTATGCTCTATTCACCTGGACCCCATAGTTTCTGTTTTTAAGCAGCCTGCCATGCGATCTCTCATCAAATCCAAGTAATTCACATGCAGTGACAATTATTGCCTCAAATCAACACAGTCAGATAAATTACACACGATCTTCCTGGAACAATTCCTGACCGACTGTCCTGGAGTCTCTGGGACTTCCTCAGTGACCGTTTATCCACTGTCTCCGAATTCCAGCCTCGACCTATTCAGTCAATCTCTTGCTTCACATTAAACAAAGTTGCGGTATTAGCCATTCTCCTGTCCTCCGGCATCATCCCTGGATCCAGTGACGATGGATAATGTAGATAACAGTAAGGCAGGAGATTTTCCCCGGCTCCTTTTAAAGTCTGTAACATTGTGTTACCCCTTTTTGAGAATTTGAATCTCCTCTATAATTCTCCGCCCCAAGTTTGTTGCTCCCAATAGTTCATCCCTATTTTGATTCAGACATACAGAGGCCTAACCCATCTTATGGTTTGGTCAAGTCTCATTTTATTCGGGTTTCATGGAGGGTTACTCTCCACAAGGTGAATTGCATTTTCTCATGATACCATCCCCAATCTGTTTCATTAACTACTCTCGCTGCCCAAGTGGTCTTCCTCTCATCTGAAACTAACGCGATGACTTTCCCCTTTGTCATAACAACTGCCCCCAGCCTCGATATCCCAGAATGCACTGGCGTCCCTGTTTCCAGGAACTATCTTTAAAAAATCATTTTACTTTTGGATTGTGGATTCAAAACTGGCCTGGACATGGCAGAGAGGGTAAAACTGAGGGCCCAGTTTGTGGCCAAGCCCCTGGTCCTGGTGAATGACATGGTGCATGAGACGGACATTAACTTCCTCCAGGCTGGCAGGGGAAGCTGTGACATCAGACCCTTCCAGCTTTGTCCGAGGCTGACCCGTGGGTCAGTGCGGTGCCAGCCTTCTGGGTGAATGCCCAGCAGTGTAGGAAGGGGGTCAGTGGCCTTCTGCACTCCACCAGGGTAAGTGGCACCATCTGAACTTTGTAAACTCACCCTCGTTCTCTCTGTTACTGCACCCACCTCGCACCAAGGCTCATGTTCTCCCACCCTCAGTGAATGCAGGACCTTCTCTCAGTCTCTCTGTAATCTCTTCTCTGCCCCTCTGCCCAACTCTGCCTGTTGTCTATGCTGCCCACTCACTCACTCAGGACTCCTCGACACCTTTCCCCCAGCTGTGCCAGCATTAACAGCTGTACCAACCACTTCCATTTCCCTAATCTTTCTTGGTAATTCTCAGATTTCGGAAGGAATCATCCCACACTCCGGCACAAAGAGCGAAGAGAGATATGGGGCAGCCTAACATTCATCTCTTCACCCCCTCACAGGGGAAGGATCCTGACCCTAACAACCACGTGAGGCTGACTTACCGTGTCCAAGCTCCCGGACAGGGATCTGAGACTTCACTTGTTTCACTACTGGGCACCGTGACTGACTGTGGACAATGATATCAAGCTTCCTGGGTTTGTGTCATTGGTAAACACACAATACAGCAGGCGGGTGAGCATGGCAGCTCTAGCTGAGGGAAAACTCTGCTAAAGGCAGGTTAAAGCTAGGCTACAATTCTGTGAGCATTAAAGTCAGCTCAAACTGAGTGTGTACAAACATGGAGTGAGCAGCACAGAGGGACAGCCCATGAGCTGGGTGTGTGTCCCTGAGCACAGTGTCCTTGCAGCAGCATTGCGATGAGAGTTGTCAGTGCACCCTGAACTGCAGCACTGAAGTACAGAAGCGTACTGTCAGTAGGTCGGAGATGTGCTGGGATGGCATGGTGAGGCTGACATCTGTCAGATGACAGCATTGGTGGGTGTGGAGTACATGCAGCTTCTGTCAGTGCAGTGTCCCCCGAGACGTTGGTGTCCAAGATAGAAGGCCGCAGGAGGGAGGGTCAAGATGGCGTCACCAGGTACCAGCTCTGACATTCATGTTCAATTCTCAATATTGAGTTTCCCCACAGTGCGGAACGATTGAAGCTGCAAGTTGATGAGGGGAGGGATCCACCAGAATATGGCTGTTGGTAATCAATAATCATTCAGTGAGCATTCCGCACTCCCGCGCTCAAATCTTGTCTTAAAGAATAGTACAGTACAGGAATAGGTCCTTCAGTCCAGCAATCCCGCACTGACAGATGATGCAATTTTAAAGTTAAAAGAAAGTTTTTACTCCGATACCTTCTATGTCATTGATTTCCCTACTTACTCATACTTGAGCCAAAATCCTTCTGAAACCTTGCTGTATTAGCTTCTTCCCCTCTATCAGTGCATTCCAGGAACTTTCATATTCTGTCTGGAATAGCAAAAAAAACTTACCTGTCATATCTACTGAACTTTTTCCTTTTTACCAAAACCTACGGTCCTGAGTAGTTGATATTTCTACTCTCGGGGAAAAAAGCCTCTAACTTCTATCTATTCCTCTGACAATTTTGTAAATATCTATCAGGTAGCCCATAGTCAATAATGCCCAGATGCAAACAAACCATGTGTGTTTAACTTCTCCTTCTGGCTAATACCCACCAAACCAGACAACATCCTGGTAAAACTTTTCCATATTTTCTCTAACATTTCAACATCGTTTGGCAACCAATAATGTACACAATATTCCAAATGTACCTCGCACTATGTTCCTCTACAGCTGCAACATGACCTGCTATTTTTCATACTGCAAGTTTGCCGTCAGTCTTCTTGATCACCCTATCCAACCGTGTTGCCACTTTCAGGGAACTGTGGAGCTGTACACCAAGATCCCTTCGGATGTTGATGCAATCAGTCGTTTTTTCCATCCACTTTATACTTCTCTCCAGCATTAGACCTTCCAAAATGCAACACGTCACAATTAACCAGATAAAGTTACATCAGTGTTTTCTCTGTCCAAGTCTGCAGCTGACCGAAATCCTGCTGCGTTATCTGGAAATCATCCTCACAATCTGCAATTCCGCCAATCTATGTACAGATCTCCAGTCACAAAAAAACTGTTCCACTGCTACTCTGTCTTCTATAGCCAATCAGTTATCTGTCCATCTTACTAACTGACCGCTGATCCCACTTCACTTCACCTTCTGTATGAGCCTGCCATAAGGAAGCAAATGGCCAACATCCAGCTCATGCCCTCCTCAATCAATTTTGTCACTTCCTCAAAACATTCAATCAAGTTTGTGTAACATGATCCTCCCAAAAAACTGTTTTGCCTGTCCCTAGTAAAGGGAGTACTGTTGGAGCTGCAGTCATTCAGACAAGTGATTATTCCATCAAGTTCCTGACATGAAACTTTGAGACTAGATTAGATTCCCTACAGTGTGGTAACTGGCCGTTCGGCCTAACCAGTCCACACCAACCCTCTGAAGAGTAACCACCCACACCCATTTCCCTCTGACAAAAACACTTAACAATTTAGTATGGCCAATTCGCATGATATGCACATCTGTGGGCTGTGGGAGGAAACCCATGCAGATATGGTGTGAATGTGCAAACTCCACACAGTTAGTCACCCAAGACTGGAATAGAACCCAGGACCTTGGCGCTGTGAGACAGCAGTGCTAAACACTGAGCACTTTGCAGCTCTTGATGGCTCCCGTGGGAGGTATGTTGGACCGGATGATTACTGTGCAGTGGAGGAATGTCGGGCCGTTACGGTTACTGTACAGTGGGAGGTATGTCGTGGTGTGGGCGTTACTGTACAGTGGGAGGTATGTCAGTATAATGTTACACAAACTTGATTGAATGTTTTGAGGAAGTGACAAAATTGATTGAGGAGGGCATGGGGCTGGATGTTGGCCATTTGCATCCCGTACAGTGGGAGGTATGTTGGACCGTGATGGTTACTGTATAGTGGGAGGTATGTTGGACCATGACGGTTACTGTACATTGGGGGGTATGTCGGGGTGTGATGGTTACAGTACAGTGGGAGGTATGTCGGGCCGTGATGGTTACTGTACAGTGGGCGGTATGTCGGGCCGTGATGGTTACTGTACAGTGGGAGGTATGTCGGGCCGTGATGGTTACTGTACAGTGGGAGGTATGTCGGGCCGTGATGGTTACTGTACAGTGGGAGGTATGTCAGGCCGTGATGGTTACTGTACAGTGGGAGGTATGTTGGGCCATGATAGTTACTGTACAGTGTGAGGTATGTTGGGCCATGCTGGTTACTGTACCGTATGAAGTATGTCGGGCTGCAGACTGTATGTGCTGTACAGAGAATGATTCTGCTGCTGCTGATGACCCTCTGCACCTCGTGGCTGCATCATAATTAATTATTCAATCTGTTTAAAGTCTGTCCCATTCAGTACTCAAGGGGCTACATATCATGGTGAGGAGGGTCTGCAAAATGTGAAGATAGCCCTTACTCCCCATTGTGCAGTGACGATTCTTACGGATATTTGAAATGGCGAGGTGTATCTGCAGCAGGCAGATCGGTGACGATGTGGTCAATTATATGTTTCCCTTTTAGTGATTCCACCATAACCTGCCATAGAGCAGTCTAGCAGCCACTGGATCCACCATCAATGCTGACCACCATCATTAGATTGGACTCCCTACGGAATGTGAACTGGCCCTTTGGCCTAACCAGTCCACACCGACCCTCCGAGGAGCAGCACACGCCTCTCTGACTAATGCACTGAACACTATGCGCAGTTGGCCATGGACAATTCACCTGAACTGCACATCTTTAGACTGTTGGAGAAGACCCACACAGACGCAGGGAGAATGTGCAAACTCTACACAGGCAGTTGTCCGAGGCTGGAATCAAACCTGGGACCCTGGTGCTATGAGGCAGCAGTGCTAACCACTGAGCCACCATCCCACCCTATATCGATTATATACCAAGGAGCTGTTCCCCTCTGCCTGGCCGTGTCCTGTCAGTGGGAGAGAACCTGCCTGGGACATAGTCCTGTTCACAGAATCCTGCTTTACAGACAATATCTGACCGTTGCTTCATTAGTCCATGGGAAATATATACCAGGTCACTTTCACATTTTTATGTAATGAAGAGTTAATATCACTTTATTTCTTACATATTTCAAAATAAACTAAACATAATTTCTTCAGTGGAAAACAATTGAAGTGAGCAATAATTGAATTACCAGAGCGCACACCTAACTATTACACAATTCAGTGACTGTAGTAAACAGCCGATTGATGTTCAGATCAGTGAACACACCATCTTGCAGGCAGCAAAGCTGTTGAAAATGACTTTCCGGATAAGCCTGGATTCCGACACAGTGTTATTGGGCCTCACCACAACCTCTAAAACACTGGCCATCTCCAAAACCTGCCGAAAGAGCTCCCAAACTGGAGCTGCGCAGTTACTCACACAATCCCTCACAATAGACTGGTTGGAGACAACAGGGAAATATGTGTGGGGCAGACTGGTCAATGGACTAGCACATGGCCCTGGTCCAGACGCAGTTCAACATTTGTAACAATGATCTGTAAACAGCCATGTCTTGCAACTATATCTCTTCTTATGTGCCACCTAAACTCTGTAATTCTTCTCCTAGGACCCGATCCTGAATGAAGGTGTTATAAAGGTAATGGGCTCCTGCAGCACATGGCATCTTACATTGAATCCCTCATAAACAATATCGAGTGTATGTTAGCTCCACAATATCAGTATCCAAACAGAATTGTGCAGCTCCATTGATGGCCAGCATGATCCCAACCCAACATCCTTGTGTGTTACTTGAACTGGAAATCTCTGTGTAAATGTTTGCAGCATTGATTTTACCGTTAACAACCATTAAGGAAAGACACTTTCCTGAAGGTCCGATATCCTTTCATAATACCAACTTTTAGATTGTCCAATAAGCACAAAATCTGTACACTGTTATAACAACAATATGATGAAAACTCACAGTAATTAGCATAAAAATGATGAGACTCATTGCCACACCCAAGACTAAATTATTATTAATTACAATTGACTTTGAAAATACACAATTATTTTCACTTGTATTAACATTGTTAACTGATAGTCGATTCTCTTGCTCCTCAGATGCTGCCTAAACGGCTGAGTTTTTTTTCAGAACCACACTTTTTGACTCTGATCTCCAGCATCTGCAGTCCTCACTTTCTCCGTGCTAATATTCACTCATAATCATTTTCGTGACAACAATGTCACTGTGTGTTTAAATATATTCCAGTCAAATCTGAATACGTTTTCAGTTGCTTCTGTCGATCTGAGAGCTCAGTGTTGTTGGACGAGAATGCCAGTGTCTGTGATGCTTGGTATGTAAACCATACCTTTGAGAGACTGACAGATCGTTTCAAATAGCATATCCCTTCAGCTGTTCACAACAAGAAGGGTACTGCCTGGACCAACCAGCCTGAGCTCACAAAACCCAAAACACATTGTGCAGCATTTAACAGGTCGGGACAATCGTTTTTATGTTAATTTATTCATGAAATGTGATTGGGACGGCATTTATTGATAGATAGGGAACTTGAAACAGTGACACTGAAGGAACGGCAATATACTTCATAAATAAGGATGGTCGATGGCTTGGAACAGAACAAGAACATGGTGGGGGTCCCGTGTTTCTGCTTCCCTTGTGCTTGTTGATGGTCGGGGGTTCAGATGTACGTTGTAAGAAGCCTTGGTAAATTTCTGCAGAGCACCGAGTAGATGGCAGGTATTGCTGCTACTGAGCGTCAGTGGATGAGGGGTGAAGCTGCACTCACACAGGCAAATGGAAGTATTTAATCACACACACACATTCAACATGTGTTTTAGCAATAATGGACAGGCTTTTGGAAATTTTGAAGTGAGTTATTCCTGCAGAATTTGTTGCACCTGATATATTCTTGTAGTCAATGAATTTATATGCGTCAAAAAGTGGCGCTGGAAAAGCAAAACAGGTCAGGTATTATCTGAGGTACAGGAGAGTCCTTGTTTTAGCATAAGACCTTTTCAGGAATGCGTAATGAAATCATATGGTCAGTCCGGTTCAGGTTAACGGTAATCCCCGCGATATTGTTTGTTCTGTGTTCAGTTATGGTGGTGGCATTGAATGTTAGAAGATGTGGTTCAATTTTCCATTAATAGAAGTAATCGTTGTCTGGCACATGTGTAATGGAAATAGTATTGTCACTGTTAAGCACTGTGACAAGGACTGCTTCAGTATCTGAGTAAATCACGAATGGTGTTGACCACTGTACAATCATTGGCAAACATCCCCACGTGTAATTTTACAGTCATTTATGAAGTAGCTGAAAATTATTGGACCTAGGACAGAGAGCACTCTTGCAGTCACTGATGCTGTCCCTCTCTCTGAGCTAGGATGCTTGTTTCTAGTTCCACCTGTTCCAGAAGTGTCTAACAACATATCTGAATGGAATAATATTACAGTATCTTCCCCAAGGAGCTGAGTGAGGACTTGGTCAACTCAATCAGTTGGATGGCTAGTTTGGAAGCCGATGAATACCAGCAGTGTGGGTTCAATTCTGAGGTGACTGAAAATGGCTGTCCTATTCAACATCTCCCTTACTTGAGTCATGATCGCTGTCCAGTTAAACTACTGCCAGTCGGCTCTGTCTAATGAGAGAGCAGCCCTATCATCCCGTAGGAGTATGGTGCCTTAATTTTCCATTTCTGATCTACAGACTTACTCAAGTACCAGCACAGGTGAACTGCTGCGGAGCTGTCCGACCTGGAGCTGAGATGGCTGCTCTCCTCCAACCCCAGCCACCTTCCTTTGTGCCAGGTATAACGTCAGCCAGTGCAAACGATTCCTATTTGCTCCAGTTTTGCGGTTAGTCCTGGATATGATACTTGGTCAAATGCAGTCAATAGTGACTGCTGAGTGCAGTCACTATTGCCTCACCTCTAGAAATCAGCTGCGTGGTCTCTTGTTGTACACCGTTAAACCAAGGTTTCAATGAGCTCAAGGGATGAGAATCCAAACTGACCTTCAGTGAGCAGGTTGGTGCTGAGGAAGTGCTGCTTTATACCACTGTGGGTCTTCATTCCTTTATTAATGATAGAGATGAAAGCAATGGGACAGTCATTGATTGTCTGGTTTGTCTGCGTATGTATAGGACACACCTGGATAGTTTCCCACATTGACAGTTCGATGCTAGTGCTGTATCCCAGCAGGAACAGCTTGAATGGAATGTTCTCAGGGCCCACAGCCTTTCCATTCCCAATCCTTCCAGCCGTTTGGAATTACCACACAGTGAATCGAATTAGCTGAAGACTGCCACCTGGATTAGACTAAAATAGATCATCCTATCGATACTTCTGTCTGAACACTGTTCTGGCTGTTTTCGCCTTAGCTTTTCTGTTGTTGTGTCCGGCTCTTCCATCATTGAGGAAGGTGATATGTGGGGATCCTCCTCCTCCAGTGAGTTGTTTGATTGACACCACCATTCAACCTGACTGCATGTGACAGGATTGTGGGGATTAGGTCAGATTTGTTGGTTAGATCTGTCTGTCACGAGCTGTTTATGCTATTTGGTGAGTAAGTGGTCCTGTTTGGTAACGTCACCTCCTTTTGAGGTGTTCCTGGTGCTGCTCTTGGCCAGACCTCCTGTATTCTCCATTGAACAAGGGTTTATCCCCTGGCCTGATGGTCAGGGTAAAGTGGAGCATATGCCAGGCAATGACAGTGAAAATTGTGCTGGAGTACTATTCTGCTGCTGTTGATGTCCCATGTCAACTCACACAGGCCAGCGCTGAGTTCTAGATATTTTCGAACTCTGTCCCGTCTAGCATGGTGATAGTACCTCTAACATGTGCACTCACGCCTGTACACACACACATTATTCACAATGGGTCTTTGTCTCCAGAAATGCTGTATGCGGTAGTCAATATTCCCAATATGGTCATCTATCAATGTCTCTGCAGCCGTGGTGAAGATGAGGTCAAGTATGTTTCTCCCTGTCAGTCGTTCCCTGCCCATCTGGTGCAGACACAGTCTCGCAGCTATGTTCTTTTGGACATGACCATCTCGATCAGGAATGCTGCTGCTGAGCACCTCTTGGTGATTTTGAAATAGTCCACCCAGTATACATGCTTCAGCTCATTCGCTCTGTCAGTGCGTCCTCCAAGTGTTCAATGTAGAGGGACACTGATCCATCAGCTGAGGTAAGGGAGTCAGCAGGAGGTTTCCATGTCTGCGTTTGATCTGACATGTGAGGCTTCGTTATGTCACATTGTTGCTTAAGGAGTCTGTAGGACGCCTCTCCCACATTTAGCCCTAGCCCCAGACATTAGGAAGGAGGGATTTCCAGTGTCTGCAGGGCTTTTACTTTTTTGTCACTATCAATCGAAGGGCCTTTTCTGTGCTGTTTGTCACTCACTCTATCACTCTTGTGATTGGACAGTCCAAGGTCTCACTCCTTCAGTTCCTCCAAGTGTCTTGCCTATTCCACAGATTTCTACAATATTTTCTCTATTAAGACATTGCACAATTCCATTTCTAAACTATCCACGTGTATCTCTGTATCTTTCCCTGTCATCTCATTCAGCCGCTACATCCATCTGTATCTCAGTAACCCTCCAAATCACTACAACCTTTATATCATACTATAGCCCCATCTATCACTGTAAATTCCGCCAGCCCCAACACCCCTCCCTATCTCTCTAAACTCCAGCTGCTTCACCTTTCACCAAAACCTGTGAATGAGTTCAAAATTATCTCACTAACCCATTCTAGCATGAACAGGCCACACTATTTATCCAGCCTTGCTTTCCAATCAGTGTAAAATCTCCAGCCTTGCTTTCCTCTGTCTCGGTAATATTTCCAGCCTTTCTATCCTCTCTCTGTAACATGTACAGCCTTTCATTCCTACCTCTGTTCAACCACCAGCCTTGCTTTCCTCTCTTTCCGTAACATCTCCAGACTTGCTTTCCTCTCTCTGCAACATCTCCAACCTTGCTTTCCTCTCTTTCTGTAACAGTTCCAGCCTTGCTTTCCTATCTCTGTAATATCTCCAGCCTTGCTTTCCTATCTCTGTAATATCTCCAGCCTTGCTTTCCCATCTCCGTAACATCTCCAGCCTTGCTTTCCTATCCCTGTAACACTTAAAGCCTGCTTTCCTATCTGTGTAACATCTCCAGCCTTGCTTTTCTGACTCTTTAACATCTGAAGCCTTGCTTTCCTATCTCTGTAACATCTTCAGACTTGCTTTCCTTCAAACCTCAGTGAATTGTTTTTTGCACACCTCAGTGAATTGGTTATATATTTGCTCCTGCATTTCCATCTTTCTGGGGCTCTATAAAATATCCCCAGCAGTTTGTCTGTCATCGTTTGGACCCTAATCTCGATCCACAAAGGCCTCACTTGAAGACATGTCCAAGGTATCATCCTTCCTCTCTGCAGTAACTGTTCCTTAATTAATAATGCAGCACCACCTCCTCTTTAACACCCTGCCCTGTCCTGTGTATAGTTCCAATACAACAGAATGTTGAGCTGTTAGCCCTGACCTCTCTCAAACACGTCTCCATGATGGCAAAAATGTTTCACCTCCACATGCCACTATCACATCACTTTGTCTGATAATACTGCCAGTATTAACATAAGCTGGAATATAAAACACCTGGAATACTCTGTGCCTCAGAGTTCCTCAATCATTGAGTATTTGTTATCAGGCTGCCCAAAACATGAACCAAAATTGTAACTCTGGGAGTGAATAAATATTTGTTGAAACGTGATTTCTTTTTTCAAAAAATGTATTAATCAAGTGCAACTTACAGAACTGAGCTGTCAGCTCCACATACAATGAGTTTCTGATGGTTAATTCCTTGCTCAGTGTGCAGAGGGGACAGCCCTCAGTAATGGAGAAAATAAGGACTGCAGTTGATGGAGATCAGAATCGAAAAGTGTGGTACTGGAAATGCACAGCAGGGGCAGGCAGTATCCGAGGAGCAGGAGAGTCGACGATTCGGGCATGAGCTCTTTATCAGAAAGGGATTGGTGCATTCTTTTTTCTTTGATTCCATGATTCACAGGACGTTGGGAATTATACTTGCTCAGGAAGGCAGCACTGTATATAACACTGGAATGGAAAGCATTAAATCAGTTGATTGGACAGGGAGTAGACAAGTTGAGGGGAAGTACAGTCTGATTGAAGTACAAGCATAAGGATAGATAAATCCCCTGGGCCGGATGGGGTGTAACCTAGGTTACTCCCGGAAATGATGTAAGAGATTGCCGTGCCTTTGGTGCTAATCTTTGCATCCTCGCTGTCCACTGGAGTAGTGCCAGATGATTGGAGAGTGGCAAATGTTATTCTCTTGTTCAGGGAAGAGAATAGGGATAGCCCTGTGAATTATAGAACAGTCAGGCTTACACCAATGCTGGGCTAAGTATTGGAGACAATTCTGAGAGACAGGATTTACAATTACTTAGAAAACGATAGTTTGATTAGAGATAGTCAGCATGTTTTTTTTTCAGGAACAGGTCATGCCTCACAAACCTTATTGAATTCTTTGAAAATGTGACAAAAACACGTTGATGAAGGTAGATGTGGTGAACAAGAATTTTAGAAAGGCATTTGATAAAATTCCCCATTGTAGGCACATGTAGAAGGTAAAGAGGCATGGGACGCAGGGAAATTTGGCTGTCTGGATACAGGCGTGGCTGGCCCAGAGAAGGCAGAGGATGGTAACAGATGGAAAGTATTCAACCTGGAACTCAGTGACCAATGGTGATCCACAGGAATCGGCTCTGGGACTATGCTCTTTGTGATTTTTATCAATGACTTTGCTGAGGAAATGAAATGGTGGGTTAGTAAGTTTGCCGATGACATGAAGGTTGATGCAGTTTTGAATAATCTGGAGGGCTGCTGTAGTTTGCAACAGGACTTTGACAGAATGCAGAGCAGGGCTGATAAGTGCAGATATTTTTGAAACTTAAAAAGTGTGAAGTGATTTATTTTGGAAGGTTTCATTTGCATACAGAATATAGGCTTAAAGGCAGAATTCTTGGCAATGTAGAGGAACAGAGGTATCTTGGGGTTCATGTCAATAGATCTCACAAAGTTGCCACCCAAGTTGATAGGGTTGTTAAGAAAGTAATGGTCTGTTGGCTTTCATTATCGGGGGATTGAGTTTCAGATCGACGAGGTTAATGCTTAGCTCTATAAAGCTGTGGGTCAACCACACTTGGAATATTGTATTCAGTTCTGGTTGCCTCATTATAGGAAACATGTGGAAGCCTCAGAGAGTGTGCAGAGGAGATTTGTCAGGATGCTACCAGGACTGGAGGACATGTCTTAGGAACAAAGTTTGAGGGAGATAGGACATTTCTCCCTGGAGTGATGGAAAATGACAGCTGACTTGAAAGAGGTGTACAAGATGTTGAGAGACAAAGATTGGACAGCCAGAGTCTTTTCAACAAGGGGCGTAATTTTAAGTTGATTGGTGGAATGTCAGAGGTATGTTCTTTACACAGAAAATAGTGGGGTCAGAGTGCACCGCTAGTGATGCTAGTAGAGGCAGATACATTAGAGATAATCAAGAAGACCCTTGGATAGGCACATGGAAGTTAGTATATTGAAGGTTATGTAGGATAGTCTGACCTTAGAGTAGGATACAAGGCTGACAAAATATGGAGGGCTGAAGGGCTCTTACTGTGCTGTATTGTTCTATACTCCAAGTTTCACTCAGTTTGTGGATTCTCATCAGTTGGTGAAAGTGTGAGGGGGTGAGGTGTGTGATGGAGTGAGGTGTGTGAGGTCAGGAAGCTGGGGAGGGACGTTGGAACAATGCTTACAGTAATGGCGTGCTTGGTTACATTCACCTGAGTGTCAGTGCAATATGTGCGATTACGTAGACGAGACAAACTTCACAAAGTACAATTATTAAACTGATTTTTGATTTGCCTGGTTTCTTCAGATACATTCTGTTGCGTGACCCATGTATTAATACCTGACCATCCACAGGCGTGTACAGAATTATTATGATACTGATGAATGTGAATGCACATTTATTGGATATAATTTCCGAGCATTCACTGTGCGACACAAGATGCTGCAATAAAATTTCAATTGTGAACATTTTCACCCGGTGTCTGGTCCAGGGAGCAGATGTATGGAGTATGGGGGACATGCCAGCACCATAAGCAACACCATGTGATTCTGACACTGCATGTCCATACAACTGCTCTCTGGTCTGGATTTGAGTCGGGATGAAATTGTAAGACCTCCTTCCTGGTCAATCATTGGTATCTAATTTTGACAGCATTTGTAACTACATTGAGAACAGCGATAGCCTGTTGGCTAGTTTGCTCCTGCTCAAGGTGGAATCCAAATGACTTACTTTGAAGGAATGTTTGAATGATTGCCCTGACCCAGGTTGAAAATTATCTGGACAGATTCAGGAGCAGGTCAGTGTCTCACTGAGTGCTGCAGGTAGCTATGAGGTCCAGTAGCACTGTGCCTGAATTGAAGCCTTTTGGAATCCGTGTTGAATGTCGGTCATGATTGCAAAGTGGTAGGTTTACAGACTTGCACACCTAACAACGTTTTATGATACAAAAGTAAAGAGTGCACATTTTGCTTTGTACAGCAAAAGAGCATGTTGTCTGACTAGATCAGGGAACCCTTAGAAGAGTACAAAGGCAGTATGAGTATACTTAAGAGGGAAATTAGGAGGGCAAAAAGAGGACCTTAGATAACATTGGCAAATAGATTTAAGGAGAATCAGGTGTACCAAGATCTTTGTGGGAAGCTAGGGAAATGATTGCTGGGCCTGTTACTGAGATATTTGTATCATCGATAGTCACAGGTGAGGTCCCAGAGGATTGGAGTTTGGCGGTTATGCTACTACTGTTTACGAAGGGTGGTAAGGACAAGGCAGGGAACTATAGACCAGTGAGCCTGACAGCGGTAGTGAGCAGGTTCTTGGAGGGAACACTGAGGGACAGGATGTATATGTATTTGGAAAGGCAAGGACTCATTAGGGATAGTCAACATTGCTTTGTGAGTGTAAAATCATGTCTCACAAACTTGACTGAGATTTTTGCAGAAGTAACAAAGAGAATTGATGAGGGCACAGCAGTGGACGTGATTTATTTCAAGTTCAGTAAGACGTTCGACAAGGTTGCCCGTGGGAGACTGGTTAGCCAGCTTAGATGTCAAGGAATACAGGGGGAAATAGCCATTTGGATACAGAACTGGCTCAAAGGTAGAAGGCAGAGGGTGGTGGTGGAGGATTGTTTTTCAGACTGGAGGCCTGTGACCAGTGGAGTACCATAAGAATCAGTGCTGTATCCACTACTTTTCCTGATTTATATAAATGATTTGGATGCGAGCATAAGAAGTACAGTTAGTAAGTTTGCAGATGACACCAAAATTGGAGGTGTAGTGGACAGCGAAGAAGGTTACCTCGGATTGCAGCAGGAACTTGATCAGATGGACCAATGGGCTTAGGAGTGGCAGATGGAGTTTAATTTTCATAAATGCGAGGTGCTGTATTTTTGGAAAGGAAGTCTTAGCAGGAGGTATACTCTTAATGGCGAGATGCTAGGGAGTGTTGCTGAACAAAGAGACTTTGGAGTGCAGTTTCATTGTTTCTTGAAAGTAGAATAGCGGATAGGTAAGACAGTGAATTAGATGATTGGTGTGCTTTCCTTTATTGGTCGGAGTATTGAGTACAGGAGTTGGAAGGTCATGTTGTGGGTCTACAGAAAGTTAGTTAGACCACTTTTAGAATATTGCGTGCAATTCTGATCTACTTCACATCAGAAGGAAGTTGTGAAACTTGGAAGATTTACAAGGATGTTGCTAGGGTTGGAGCATTTGAGA
This sequence comes from Hemiscyllium ocellatum, assembly GCF_020745735.1. Classification (NCBI taxonomy): domain Eukaryota; kingdom Metazoa; phylum Chordata; class Chondrichthyes; order Orectolobiformes; family Hemiscylliidae; genus Hemiscyllium; species Hemiscyllium ocellatum. Next base: position 383,242 of record NW_026868290.1, read on the forward strand.
TGTATGGAGAGCCTGAATAGGCGAGGGCTGTTTTCAGTGGAGCGTCGGAGGCTAAGGGGTGATCGTATTGCGGTTTATAAAATCATGAAGGGCATGGATAGGGAAAACAGATAAGGTGTTCTTCCTGGTGTGGGGCCGTCCAGAAGTAGAGGGCATATGTTTTGCGTGAGAGGGGAAAGATATAAAAGAGAGCTAAGGGGCACCTTTTTCATGCAGAGGATGTTATGTGCATGGAATGAGCTGCCAGAGCAAGTGGTGGAGGCTCGTATAATTGCAACATTTAAAAGGCATCTGGATGGGTATATGAATAGGAAGGGTTTGGAGGGATATGGCCCGGGTCCGGTCAGGTGGGACTAGATTGGGTTGGGATATCTGGTCGGCATGGACAGGTTGGACTAAAGGGTCTGTTTCCATGCTGTACATCCCTATGACTCTAATTTGGAAATGACAATAATTTAACATGTACGGTCAAATAAATAAATGTTTTGTGTTATTAAATTGTAGCATACAGTAAGTTGAAAAGTTGCAATTTTTAGAATGAATAATAAAGAAAGAAGAACAAAGAAAATTCCAGTACAGGAGCAGGCCCTTCGGCCCTCTAAGCCTGCATCAATCCATTTCCTCTATCGAAATCTGCTGCCTATTTTCTAAGGATCTGTATCCCTCTGCTACCTGTCCATTCATGTATCTGTTTAGATATATCTTAAATGATGTTCCCATAAAATACTCCAAATGTGTACCGATCAGAGTCTTGTAAAGACTCAGAAATCCATCCATGCTTTAATATTCAAGTCCTCTCAAAATAAATGCCATCATTGTAAATAATGCCATAAGCTCCCTTATCAAGTCTGCCTCATTGCACAACTCTAAATCCAGTATTGCCCGTTCCCTCGTTGCCTGCACCACAAGCTGCTGCAAAAAGCCATCTCATAGACATTCCACGAATTCCATTTCTTGCAAACCACTACCAACCTGATTTTCCCAGTCCACCTGCACATTGAAATCCCCCCAATCACTGTAACTTTGCCTTTCCTAAACATCTTTTCTATCTCCTGATGTGTCCTCCGCCCCAGCTCCTGACTATGATTTGTAGGCCTGTAGAAAACTCCAAATATGGTTTTTCACCTTTTCCGTTCCTCAATTGTAACCACACAGATTCTGCACCGTCTGTCCCTATTTTGAGTTTTGGGAACTAAGTGATGGGAATGTAAAACATTTTAGCATTGTCACAAATTCATAGTTTAGATATTGATTAAAAATATAAAATTGTCAATTCCATCAGCCACAATCTATTTATTAGGCCAAATATTCTGTCTGTACTAGTGAAGAATGCAGACATTTGAATCTGTTCGAAAAGCAATGTATGAAGAGGACATGAGTCTATAAATAGATTAAGGTGGGTGAAGTGAACAGACAAATATTTATGTCTGCAGCATCGTAAGAAAAACTGTCTGTGTGCTCAAAGATGTTGGCGGGAAGAATTGAACGGCAGTGTGTTATTTTAAGTGAGAGATTGGGTTGAGGCACAGAGGAACCGGGCACTTGGATTACAAAATAAAACCTTTAGGTGTACATAAAGTTTTGAGGGAGGTAAGATAAATGTAGAAGCTTGCTCAAACAAAATTCATTCAAAATCAGGGAAGATTTTCCACAGTTTTGCAGGGTAGTGGCGAGTCTACATCGAGAGAGTGATGGCCATAATGACAGGCAAATCAGTTCAGAGAAGATTCACTCAACTAACTCCTGTGAGGAACGTTTATTTCAGTACAAAATCTTGAACTGACTGACTCCGGATCTGCTGGAGTTTAGGCGAACAACATGTGATCTTGGTAACCCCAGATTATTCCAAGTAGTCCTTTCAGTTTGAACTCTGAAACAATTTTTCAGCTTGTGAGAGAGATTACCAGGAGTGGATGGACAATAAAACAGAAGAATATCTCAATAAAGAAGATGTTCGTTGTTTTAACCCACCCAAAGTGTCGTGTATTTGTGAACTCTCTTCCCAGATAGCAATGAAGGATAAGACATTGAATATTCCTAAGGCAGAGGCAGGCAGATTCTTGACGAAAAATGACACACTAACGTTGTAAGGGTAAAGGAGAAATGTGTGTTTAAGGTCACAATCAGATCATCCACGATCTTATCGCATGACGGAGCTGTATTGGTGACTTACTCCTGATGCTAGTTTCGACATTTCTGTTGTTTTTTAGATACTGAAAAAATATGAGACGATTCTCATGAACACGCAGACTGCTCCTTTGAGGTTATTAGGCACATCGTTCCACATGTGACTTTTTAAACAGCCCTGGAAAAAGCACTCAGGAAAGTTTCATGGTTTTGGAGAAAGATCAGGAGCATAGGGCAAAGTGAAACTGCTTTAGAAATCAGTTTGGGTCAAATGGATGTCCTTGATAGTACAGATTCCTTTCAGTTATTCTTGGGAGGTGAGTTTCGTTAGCAAGGCCGGCATTCTGTGGCCTATGTCTAATTTCTATTCAGACTATGGTGATAACCCCAGGGTTTTTCGTGGTGCAGGAACACGAACAGGTATGTTACAAAGAGAGAAACGGGTTCCTGAACCATTTGACAGTGAAAGGAGAATGATATAGCTTCAAGTCGATGTGTTGTGTGACCTTGGAGATTGTATTCTTCACCATTTGATTCTCACAATCTATGGAAATAGTGAGACTACATTCTCCGTTTTCAACAATTTAAGTGGTAGAGTTACAGAGCATACAAACTGGCCTTTACATCTACGCCAGCTAGTAAACACCAACCTACATAAATCCCAGTTACCTGAAGATCATTAGCCTACTATTCCCTGTCATTTGTGCTTAAATGCTGCGTTATCTTATGATACCTATGACTTGAGCTTTTTGTTCTTTCAATATATGTGCAAAATGGTTTCGTGGAAATAGATCACACAATTTCAAATGCAGCAACAAACACATCAGACCAAAAAAATGTCTACATTGTTCAATAATTCTTAGAAAGTCGGATTGTCTTTTCAATTCATTTCGGATTTTAATGGAGCTAGACCAGCATTAATTGCCCTTGAGACGTTCCAGTCCAGTTGGTGCTGGTCCATCCAAGTAGCTGTTGAGAGGGAGTGCCAGCTGTGCATCTCTTGTGCTTATTTAGCTGGGAGTAAATATTACTGGTGGTGGATGGAGTGATAAACAAGTCGCCACGCTGTGAAGAGAAGCTCGCAGGAAAACAAAGGAAAACGGACTCATTCTCAAAGAGAACGAATGGGATGGAATTTATTATTGTTCAGTGAAATAGGAACCTTACAGATACAAATCTGTTTAATAATGAAGGGAAGTTTGTTTCTATGTTATTGGTTTACTTGAAATAATGGAGTCAAACAGCTGGAATAACGTTAGTGCTTTTGATGGACGATGCTTGCACCAGCATGTGAATTATCTTGAATGTTTTCAGAGAGGGCTGGCTGTCCTAGATTGAGTAAGTGCTGATACTCCATGGGATCATGCTGGTTTGTAATCTCGCCACCTACTGAGCACAGTTCGATGGAACAAACTAAAACATCCCATTGGCTCGTGCTTCACAATATATCAAAGCTTTCATGGCTGCCACCACATGGAATCATGTAATAAAGACAAGGCCCATCGAGTCTGCACCATGCAGTGCTGAGACAAGTGTTTTATAACGTTTGTGATGTTATATTCGAAAACCATCCACCCAGGCAATGCATTCTTGACACATCTCATCCTCTGGGTTCAAAACAGATGCCACAAATCCTCTCTTAGTATCTTTGATTTCATTTCAAACGTATGTACCCTTGTTTTTGACCCTTGACTAAGGGGAACAGCTGTTGTATGTTCATTCTTCCCATGCCTCTCATGCTCTTATACACCTCTGTCAGGTTCACCCCTCACCCTTCTCTGCTCCAAAAGCAAATCAAGCCTATCTTCATGGTTTGAGTTCTCTCTTGTCTTGTTACATCTTCCAAAGTGCAGCATCTCACATATTTCAGTGTTACCTTTTATCAGCCATTGATCTAGCCATCTGGACAATCCGTTGTACCCTCCTGTACCCTAACACGTTCCTGCTCACTGTGATCCACCCGGTTAATCATTGTGTCATCCATAACATGGTTTATCATCGTCCAATATCCCTACCATTTCCCATATTCTGATCATCAACATTTAAGAATTTCAGAAACAACCTTGATTTTCTTCCTGTTCTACAGATGTTGTTGCAGAATTGGGAATTCCACTCTCTTGTTTACCCTATTTTGGTAAATTTACAGCGTGAATCAGTTGTGGTCTTTTATGAGGGAGCAACGAATAGCATTTTAGGCAAGGAGCTGAATTCTGCTTTAATACCCCGCCCCTCCGCATGCATTATTCATAAGGCTTGGAAGTCATTAACCTTGGACTAGCTTTTGGCACTTTGCCCTGCACAATTTCCATTTGATGTGGGCCTGGAGCTTATTCTTTACAATATTCGCTGCAGTCGTCAGAGCTTTATCAGTCATCAGAGAAAGATCTTTTTTATCTGCAAGATGGACACATGCTCATTCATTAATTTTGTTTGAAAGAGCAAAATCAATGATGATAGAGATTGACTTAAATTCTGGATTATTAACACACTATAGATGATCAATTCCCGCTCTCATTTCTACGTTGAATTAGAAGCAAATTAAAATAACAAATACCCACCGATTTGAACATTGTTTAAAAAGTGATGTCATGAAGTAATGCATTAAGGAAGACCATGCATCAATTTTCTTTTGAATATTGTGAGGACATTGTTCAAACAAACAATGTTCTTGTATTTCGCTCCTTGTTCTTTAAACTGATCTTCCAATGTAATTTGAGGTGAGATCAGAGTGACTTCCCTTTCAGTTGAAGCAGGACTTGACTGAGGGTGGAATCAAGGGCCCTGAGTAAAACTGTGATTAATGGGAATAAGAGAACATTTTGCACTGGTAACGGGAACAATAGAAAAAACAGTCTCTGCAAGGTAACTTCTGAACTGCATGTCATCCTGACTAGGGACTAATTTGCTGTTCCTTCACAAGAATATGTTAAGAATCTTGCTCTGTCTGCATCACTTTGGATTGAAGAGGTAAAACAGGGCAACTCTGTGTCTCTTAGTTCAGAGCCTTTGGGGATGACAAATAAACTCTGCCCTTGCTCGTGCCTTCCCAAACCCTGGATGAATATGTGCAGTGACATCAGGAGCATGATAAGACATTGAAAACAATTGGGACCAGTACTTCAATCAGTTTCTTTCAGAAGATTGATCGTATGATGTCATGACCACCGAGTTCAACATTTTCAAAATGCATTATGACAGTGGCAATAAATTATCGATATTTAGGGAGTTGTCACGCACAGAGTTTTTAATGTTTCATTCAAATACTGGAGAGACAACAGAAATGGCAGCTTCACTGTTCCCTTTCAGATCAGACAACTATTCACAGTCCAAAAGAGTAACTACATTGAAAGTGCTGGAAAACCAAAGCAGGTTCTGAGCAGAGAGAAACACAATTAACCTTTTGAGTCCAATATACGTTTTTCAGAAGAGGATCATATCAGACTCAACATGCTCCCTATGCTTTTCTCTCCAGACCCTGAAACATCTGTGGGGTTTTGTCCCTGTTTACTGTTTATATTTCAGGTTTGCATTTTCCACAGTATTTCCGAGCACTGTCACATCGTTTGAGGGATGGGTAAGGTGTAGGAGAGGGGGCTTGTTGTCTCAGGCATTAGCATGGCTATCTCACAGCACTAGGGACCCCGTTTGGTGGGGGAGGGGGCATGGTGTTTCAGTGGTTAGCACGGCTGTCTCACAGTACCAGGGACTCGGTTTGGGAGGAGGGGGAAGGGGAGGCTGCATGGTGTCTCAGTAGTTAGCACAGCTGTCTCACAGTACCAGGGACCCGTTTTGGCGGGGAGGGGGAGTGCAGCATGGTATCTCAGTGATGAGCATAGCTGTCTGACAGGACCAGGAACACAGTTTGATTCCACCCTCAGGACTGTTTGTACTGAATTTTGATATTCGCCCCGGTTCTGCTAGTGTTTCCTCCACGTGCTCCCAGGTTCTTCCCACAGTCCAAACAGGTTCAGTGTATTGACCGTGTTAAGTTACCCATCAGGTGCAACTAGGTGTGTTAGCGATGCGAAATGCCGGGATAGAGTAGGAAACGGGTTAGCCAATGGAAGTGCAGAAGTAGGGTATGATGCGGTTCAGTGTGCAATGCTCTGCAGAGGGTCAGTGTGGAATAGACGGGCCAATGTCCCATAAAATAAAGAAACGGTTAAATCAAACAAAGTAAGTTACTGGCGATCTGAAGCAAAAAGAATCAGAGTGCTGGGGAAACGGAGCAGTTTTGGCAGACTCCGTCATGAGAAAAACAGAGTTTACATTTTAAATCCACTCACCATGCATCAGATCTGAAAGCAGCTGGGAAATAGTATAACGTGTGTTGGTGGTATGATTGGAATATGTGGAGAAATAGAGCGATAAAAAAGGATTTTTGGTAATCAGCTGCGACGAAAATAAAATGTGAGGTTATTTTCATGTATTTTCCACCTTTTCCCATATTCCTGAGTATCATGCACTTGTAGTTATATATCCAAATCCATGTTTAAAGTGAGGTCTGTCCCCTCCATCTCTCTTTCCTGAGTGTGGACATCTTTCCTTCATTAATGGGACATGGGTGTTGGTGGCTGGGCCAGGATTTATTTCCCTTACCGAGTTGCTCTCGAGAAGCTGTTGTAGAACTGTCCAAACACTTCGATGTGCTGTCGGCTGCCAGTGCTCAGGTCTGTCTGGTTTCACTTCTTTGAGAAGTTGTAGGGTGATATTTGAATGGCCGGCTTTGCCATTTCAAAGGGCATTTGAGAGTCTGCCATTGCTGAGGGTCTGGAGTAACATGTAAGTCAGACCAGTGAAGATAGCAAGTTTCCTTCTCTGGAGGAGAATAATGAGCCAGGGTTTTTTTTTTAGTTTGGACAGCCATCAATATTTCATTAGATGGCTAATTCCAAATATTTTATTGAATTCAAATTCCACCATCTGTTGTCGTGGGTTTGAAGACCGGGTTTGGGTCATTGTCTGATATACTAAGCAGGCTGAATGACATCAATCTCTTCCTGCATAAATCCTTAGAGGACAGAATGGTTTCCTCCGGTCTCATTATAACGATGCTACTGGCGGAATGGGATATTCTTTTATCTCTGTAATATTACTGAGTGCATGAGAGAACAACACATGAGGCAGGAGCATCAGCTGGCCATTCAGCCCGTCGTGCCTGCTGCACCATTCGGAATGTCTATTGTTGATGTGATTGTAATTAAACACTCCTTTCCTCTCTGTTTCCAATAAACATAGATTCTCTTGCTCATCAAAGATCTATGATAATCAACCTTGAGTGTTTTCAGTAACCCAGTCTTCACTGCTACTTCGGCATGAAAACACCAGAGATCACAGAATCTTAAAGAGAAAGGAACATCCCTGTCTCAATTTGAAATGGGAAGGTCCTTAGTCTCAAAATGTGTTACCCTCAAACAAGTCGCTACTGTTTTGAGATAAAAAGGGATGATAATTAGGAACAGATATTGACCATTCAGTCCCTGAAACCTGTCCATATTCCCATCAACTCTCCAAAATCACATACTTACCAATTTGAATCTCCACTGAACTTATGGGAAGACAATCCCAGGCACCACAAGATCATATCAGCACGAGACACTGAAGCAGAGTTCGGCCATTCAGCCCATCTAATCTGTCATGGCATTTGATCACCGCTGATATATTTCTCAACTCCATTCTCCTGCCTTCTCCGACTGACCATTACTTGCTTATTAATAAAACTTATACTTCTCTGTATTAAAGAATTTGTCTGTGCCTGTCCGTGGGGTGTGTGCCCATGTGTTTGTGTGTAACTGTCCATGTCCACGTGCGTATCTCTGTGTGCATGTGTTATGTGTGTTCGTGTCAGAATCTAAGTTCGTGTGCACCATTGTCTACATTTTTCTGCAATGTTGTTTTTGAAGAAAATACATTGAAATTGGAATCAGTCTCCTTCCTGCTCTCTCTCTATCTGTCCTTGTTGTTCATAGAGTTCATAGTATCCCGACAGTGTGGAAACAGGCCCTTCGGCCCAACACATCCTTACTGACCCTTCGAAGAGTACCACACCCAGACCCGTTGCCCTACTATCCTACGTTTAATCATGACTAAAGCCCCTAATCTCCACATTCCCAGTCACTATGGGCAATTTAGTTTGGCCAATTCACCTAACCTGTACATCTTTGGACTGTGGTGGAAACCGAAGCACCCAGAGGAAACTCACGTAGACGCAGGGAGAATGTGCAAACTCCATACAGCCAGTTCCCGAGGGTGAAATTGAACCCGAATGCCTCGCGCTGTGAGGCAGCAGTGAGAACCACTGAGTTTTATGAACAGATTCATACAATACTACCCTCTGCTAGTCTCCCCACGCCACTGCATCAGTGGCAGAGTTTGTTTTAACTCTCTGAGAAGAGAACAAATCCTTTACTGTTGATCTCTGAAATTGTGTGGCTGTTTGGTTTTTCAAATAATATATTTGGATACACAGACCAGTTTCGTCAATACTAAGCGATATTACAACCACTGCTAGGCCTTTATCAGGACTTTCCATTAGTTTCTCACGTAACGTTTAAGTATTGGAAGACACAGAAGGAGAATTACATTCTTCTCATCTCCTGTCAAAATGTTTCACTCGGAGTTGAGCATTTCCATTCTGACAGGCCCAAGCATATTTGTAAGGTCCATCTACCAGCATTGTGTGTGTGCGCGGGGAAGGGGGGGGTGGTGGTAGGGGGGTGGGGGCCGGTCTGAGGTGTAGGGGAGTTAAGTTGTGTGTCTTGATGGTGCTGTCAGTTTGGTTGGTTTTGTGAGCTGCTTCCCTCCCTCTCCCCCTCCCAGACTGAATACTTGAGGGTTATCACACTCTGCCACTGTCGCTGCAGTAGGGTGGGGAGGTCAGCTGAGGGATAGATTGTGTCATTTTAAGAACAATAGAGACTGTCAGACCTGCACCCACATGTCGATACTCATAGAGTTGGGTGTGTGTTGCTGGAAAAGCACAGCTGGCCGGGCAGCATCCAAAGTGCAAGACAATCATCAGGAAGTGTAAATCCTAGACATGTGGTCTGACCATAGCCTTAGAAAGGCTAAAAATCCCCATCTATACATTGTAGTCCTCTCGAGATGAATGAAAACATCGTATTAGCATTCCTAACTAATGACTCAACCTGCAAGTTTATCTTTGGCGAATCCTGGACTTGGGATCCCAAGTCCCTTTGAACTTCAGATTTCTGAATTTTCTTCCCATTTAGTAAATAGTCCATGCCTGTATTCTTCATACCAAAGTACATGACCTCACACTCTCCCACATTATATTCCATCTGCTACTCCTTTTCTCTCTCTCCTATACTGTCTAAACAATTCTGCATGCTCCCTGCCTCCTCAATACTACATGCCCATCCACCTTTCTTTGCATTATCTGCAAACGTAGCCAGAATGCTCTCAGTTCTGCCGTCCAAATCATTAACCTATAAGGTGTAATATTGTGGTCCCAGCACTGACCCTTGTGAAAAACTACTAGTCACCGGCTGCCATCCAGAGGACTATTTTATCCCCACCCTGCCTTCTGCCAGACAGCCAACCTTTTATCCATGTTAATAACTGGCCTCTAACACCATGTGCCCTTATTTTACTGAGCAGCCTCCTGTGCCGCACTTCATCAGAGGCCTTCTGGAAGTCCATTTAGAAACTCCCATTGGCTCTCCTTGACCTGACCTGCTTGTTACCTCTTCAAAGAAATCTCATTAGCTTGAGGGCAAGGTATTAATTGAAATGGGGAGCAATCAGAAGGTCTGGGTCATTCCTACAGACAGAGTGGAAATGTTCCTCAAAGCAGTCTCTGGTCTCCCCAGTGAGAAAAAGACTGAATTGTGAGCAGCAATGACAGAAGACTGGATTGAAAGTGGACAGTGAAATGTTGCTTCTCCTCGAACGTATGATTGGGGCCATGGACAGTGAGGAGGGAAGAGGGGAATGGGCAAGTGTTGCAGCTTCTGCATTTGCATGGGAAGATGCCATGGGGGAGTGGGAAAGTGTTTGGGGTGACAGAGGCTGTCACAGAGGGGATAGTCCGTGTGCAATGCTGACAGTGCACGGGAGGGGAAGATGTGTTTGATGGTGCTGTCCTGTTGGAGATGGTGGAAGCAGCGGAGGATGATTCTGTCAATATGGATTCTAGTGCAGTGAGAAGTGAGGGCAAGGGGAAGTCCATCATTGTACTGGGAAGGAGGAGACAGAGGGAGAGCAGAAGTGAGAGAGATTGGGCAGTCACAGCTGAAGGCTCTGTCCACCGGAGTTAGGGGATTTCTTTTCTGAGAGAAAAGCTGTTCATGTAGGAAATTTCCCACTGGAATGTGCCATCATCGAACATAAAAAGGCAGAGCCTGAGAAACTAGGAGAATGAAGTCACTTTCAACTGATCATGTGTTCACCTGCATACAGAGGTTCCCCCTGAATGATTTAAAAGAGCCAGACATTTCAATTGCAGATTTCTGTATTATATCTGATCTAAAACGGGGTGTGAAAATAGACTCATGTAAAGGTCATTAGATGTGTGGGGGAGACATTTAAGCAGATACATCACAACGCTCATCAATGATTGACTCTGGTCAAAAGGAAGATGAAATGAAGATGTGAAGATGAACCCCCCGCTCCCCCCGCCCCCCGAATGATGCACAAAGGCTTGAAGGATAACTAATCAATCACAAACTAAAGAATTCAGGTTCGTGAGCTCTAGCATTGGCCACATTTAGGAAGTTTATTTTTGGAATCAGAAACAGGTTGGATAAAGTAAAATATAAAGAAAAATATTCCAAAACTGGCAAGAAATATGAAAAAATAAAATTATTCGCAAGAGCTTTTCCATGTCAATTATAAAACGTTCATGATGTGCGTGTGACCTTTGGAAGAAAGGCAGGAAAGTATATGTGGGACACCTGGAGGATATAACTGGGAACTGGTTTCAGGTAACAGGCAGAGAATGTAAAATAGAATTTTACATCGTTCCTCACAGGGGAAATCACAATGTAATTCAATAATATAAATAAAACTGTAGTCGGATGAAAGTTCTTGAACAGCCTTTCACAAAAGGAACGTTTTTTAACAAACAGGTAAGAATAAGGGTAGAAAGGTCAGCAGTAATTCACAGCTGGTTTTAGAAGAAGTGGTTACAGAGTGACTGGTGGCACTGAGCAAAAATATTCCATAACTCTCTGGATTACAGGAGAGTTCCAGCGAAACTGGAGAACTTCTAATGTGGCGTCCGTCTTCAAGAAAGGGGTGAGTCTTCAACTGTTTATGTGCTTCCTTTGTGTGAATGGTGCAGTATATTTGAGAGGCCGAATGTCGTCTCATGATATACTTTCATCTTGAGTGATTTAAAACAAATCTTCTCCCTCTACTGATGTGTTACAAACTGAGGGACAAACATTTGCCTGAACCTGAGCATTTTAGTTACTGCATTTTCCAGAAGAATTGATAACAATGTCGGGGTATTGAATAGGCGAGGGAGGGAGTAGGTGCTGCATGCTGTAGTCAGAGTGGTGGAGCATGAGCCTTGTTCGGGGGTTGGTGCTATAACAGAGATACAGTGAGTCTGTGGGAGCAGAGGGAATTAGGTGACCTTCATCCTGACAGTTTGGGGAATGTTACTGAGGCTTATCCAGTGTTGCTGGATATTTCTTCAGACTGCAGATACTGCACTGAGCTGGGTGGTGAGCTCAGACCAAGTTCGCTGGGCCTGGTTGTGCGGTTCCTCTGGGAAGAGAATGGTTCTCTTCTGTACCAGCCGATCCACCGTGTCCCTGTCGACAAACCGTGGTATAATTGTCCCTTATCTGCCATGCTCAGTGTAAGTTATGCAGGGCAGCTCTGAACTGAGAAAACTCAACTGTGTGCCCGTTGGCCATTTAACAATGGCACCAGTGCTCAATTTGTAAGCTCTGTACATTCTTCGATCCTGGATGGATTGTTGGCAGTACACTAGCAGTACACTTGTCTACGCAGTGTTTCGTGATGAACAGATATCTCATCTTGCCTTACATGTGTCCGGGCTGGAGCTGTGAGGAGGAATGAGTATCCGATATAACTCCTGACTTAACTGTTACTCCTCCAGCTCGGCCCATTCTGCTGCCAAACTCGATATTTTTGCAACATGTTGTCCATTAATTAATTACCCAAGTAAAACATGAATATCTGTCCCTCTGTTATGGAGCAGAGTAGATCCCCTCAAAGTACATGGAGAAGCTAGTCTCGACCCTAGCGCTTTCTTATTTTAAAGGTAAATGTGAGTTGCTGTGTTTCAGATACAATTCGATTGGTCAAAATATTCGACATTAAGCAAAACACAATCTATTCAAACACAGTGGACAAAACATAACGAAAACAAGAGGATCTTGGAATAACTTAATTCTTTTGAAAAACTTAACAGAATAATAAGTTATTCAACTAACAGTAACTGTTCTAATGTAGTAACATCCGAGAAACATTCACGTGTCGAAAACAAGTTCAGGAAACAGATTGTCGCACATGCAGTTCTCCATTCCATGACGAAAGATCATCAAAAAACAATTCTGAGAGAAATCTCAGAGAGAGAGAGAGTGTAGCAGCACAGAGAGTTTCACTGCCTTCCAACCCTGCTGAGACTCCAGCAGTAACAGGCGAAAGGTTAAACTAATAATCCTGGTTCTGGGAGAGTTTAACCATCACTCCACAGGATTAGGCCGTGGCTGCAAGGGCCACAAGGAATGGACTGTATCTACACCATCTATGGCATTGTAGTCGCCTCTCAAAAATGCTTAATCCCACCTCAGACATTAAATGATGGTTAGATATATGATAAAGTTAAATATAATTGCATAAACCGAAAGAGTGCAGCAGGCCTACTGATCAGACACAGATGGCATCAAGTGCCCAGAAATTCCTACCCTGCCAAAACACAATATAATCATGTAGCTTGTGAAGAGAAAGCATCATCTCCCTCCCTCACCTCTAACTTTACAATTGGAGATGTACCATTTAAGCTTAACAACATCCAACCTTTAGCATAGCCAACCAAATTGTACGCTGTATTCTTAAAGTGGCCTCGAAGCATCCTGTACAAGTGCAAAATGTCACCCCAACTCCTATACTCAATATTTTGGGCGATTCAGGCAAGCATGCCAACTACGTTCTTCACCACCATGTCTATCTGCAACTCCACTTTCACGGAACTGGGAACCTGCACCCGTAGGTCTCATTCAGTAACGTACCCCAGGGAATGACCTTGCTTAACTTAACAAAATGCAAAACCTCACAAAAATCTAAATTATCTGCCAGTCTGTGTCCTTTCATGGTCAACGGTGCTATTGTACTCTGAAATAATCTTGTTCACTGTCCACTGCACCACTTTTTTGATTTACGATAGGAAACCTTATTAAATGTCTTGCATAAATCTGTGAAAACAATGGATACAACAGCGAATTATTCAAGCTTCTTTGTCACCTCTTCAAAGTACTCAATCACATTAATGGGACATGATTTCCATCACACAAACCCATGTTGACTATCCCCAATCAGTCCTTATCTTTCTAATTGGATGTAAGTACTCTCCCTCAGAATTCCCTCCAACAAACTCCTCTACACTGACATTAGGCTGACCGAGTTGATAATTTCCTGTGTTTTTGGATCTCTGTTCGCTTTTCTAGTCCCACTCCTCCACTAGCCACAAAAAAAATTAATTATAACTAGGTTGGTGATATGGCCAATGATATAGTTCTCAGAGAGTGTCAGGGTCAGTGTTAGGAACAAGTTAGGCAGGTTTCTTTAATCTGCTAAAACAACACGTTTATGACCAAAGAAAAGTTACTCAAACTATGATGGAAAGAGAAATGACGAGAGAATATTGCAAATATTTACATTAATATTTCCCTTTGAAAAATACAGTGGAACACACACACACACACACACACACACACACACACACACACACACACACACACACACACACACACACACACACACACACACACACATTTGATAACAAACTGAAAAGCAAAATATCTGCAGCTTTATCTTGACAGAACTTTGTCCAAATAGTCTTCGAACTCTTGGCAAAAGGAAATGTGACAGTTTGGCCCAAGGTCTGTACTATATATAGAGACATCAAGTTCTACAGCATAGAGAGAGGCCCTTTGGCTCAAACTGGTCCACGCTGACCCAAATGTCCACCCACACTTACCCCATTTCCCAGCACTTGGCCAATAGCCCACTTGTCCTTTCCTGTCCATGTACTTGTCCAAATGCCGTTTAAATATTGTTTTTATCAATGTTTCAACCACTTCCGCTGGCAGCTCATTCCGTTTGTGTACCATTCTCTGTGTAAAAATGTTTCCATCAGTTTTCCTTTTGTTCTTTCCCCTCTCACCTTAAACTGATGCTCCCTCGTCCACAATTCCCCAATTCTGGGGGAAAAAAGGCAAAGTCAATTCACCTTAGGCATGCCTCTCATAATCTTGTACACTTCTGTAAGATGCCCCTCAGTCTACTACGTTCGAAAGAAAACTGTCCTCGCTTGTCCAACCTCTCCCTATATATCATACTGTCGAGTCCTGGCAACATCTTTGTAAATTCCGTCTGCACACATTCCAGTTTAGAAACATCCTTCTGATCGCAATGTGACCAAAAATGAACACAACACTACAAGTTCAGCGTCACCAACATCATGTATAACTGCAACATAGGTTCCCATCTTCTCCCCTCCATGTCCTGACCGATGACTACTAGTGTGGCAAAAGCCATGTCTACCTGTGATTCCATGAAGTGGTTGGATCAAGGGGTCTGTTTCCATGCTAAATTACTCAATGACTGTTTGTCTGACTTTGGTATCCAGAAACGGTGAAACTGAACTCCATGGTCCCTCTGATCATCTACACTCCTTAAGGCCCGACCATACACCATGAAACGCCTACCTTGATCTGACTTTGCAAACATATTCTTCAGCCCACTTCTCCAGTTTGATCAAGGTCCTGCTGCAATTTCAGATAATCGTCTTCAGTGCCCGCGATACCACCTATTTTAATGTCATCTTCAAATTTATTCGTCATGCCTTGTACATTCTCAAGAATATCAATGATATAGATAATAATCAACAATGGGCCCTTCATGTTGACCTCTGAGGCACTTCATGTGTCACAGGCCTCCAGTCCGAGAGAATCCTTCCAGTATTACCCTCTGCTAAGTACCATCTAGCAAATTGTGTTTCCAATTTGCCACTCGTTCTGGATTCCATGCGATTCTAACTTTCCAGACCAGCCTATCAAGGGTAACTGTGTCAAAGGCCTTAATGGAAACCATACAGACTATGTCTACTGCCTTGCCCTCATCGACATTCTTGGACACTTCATCATTGAACTCAAACAAATTTGTGAGGCATGATCTCCCACTCACAAAGCCATGCAATCTTTCCAGTCTAAAAACAGCTATTAATAATGATTATTTAAATAAATAATAACAAACAATAATAAGTATTAAAAAGATGACATTTTTAGTGGAGAACAAATACCACGCTATGTGGTATTGGAGCTTGTATCATGGGTGAAGGGCAGAAGAGATTTTTTACTTGTGTCATTGAACTATGTTGACAAAAAGCAAGGGTGGCATGGTGGTTCAGTGGCTAGTACTGCTGCCTGATAGTGCCATGGATCCGGGCTTGATTCCAGCTGTCTGTGACTCTCTGTGTGGATTTTGCACATTCTCCCTGTGTTTCTGTGTGTTTCCTCTGGGTGTTCCATTTTCCTCCCACAATCCAACGATGCACAAGTCACGTGAATTAGCCATGCTAAGTTACCCATAGTTTTATGTGCATTAGTCAGGGGTAAATATAGGGTAAGGGAATGGGACTTGGTGAGTTACTGTTTGGAGGGTTGGTGTGGTCTTCTTGGGCCAAGTGGCCTGTTTCACAACTGTAGATAATCTGAAAAAAAAACTATTTCTAATCAAACGCTGTCTTTCCAAATGCATGGATATCTTACGCTTCGGAGTCTCCTCAAGTAACCTACCTACCACCGATGTTAGGCTTTCTGGTCTATTGTTTCCAGATTTTTCTTTGCTTCCCTTCTTGAATTATGTCACAACATTTGTTACTCTCCAGTATTCCGGATCATGTCCAGTGGCTAACGATGGTGCAAAAATATCAACCAGGGTCCCCGCAGTTTCTTCTGTAACCTCTTGCAGTGTTCTTGGAAGCATCTGTTTAGATCTGTGGAGATTTATCCACCTTCATACATTCTAATGCATCCAACATGTCCTCTCATGTGATATTGACTCACTCCAAGATAATACAACGACCTTTGTTAAGCTTCCAAGTCTTCATGTATTTCTCCCAGATAAACACACAGGAGAAATATTCATTGAGAATTTCACACATCTCCTATGGTTCTAGACATGCATGTCCACTTTGTACATTGAGGGATCATATTCTCATTTAGTTATTCTTTTTTTTTCTTTAATATACTAAAATAACCTTTTTGGATTCACCCAAATCTTTCTCAGCCAAGGCTATCTTTTGCCCCCTTTTCGCCCTCCTGATTTCCTTCTTCAGTAAACTCCTGAATATATACCTACATACCTCCAGGAATTCCCTCGATTCCAGCTGCATCGACCTGAGTCACGCCACGTTTTGCTGGTTAAAGCTTCAATATCTCGTGACATCCAGGATTCCCTATTCCTGCCTATCTTGCATTTTACCTCAAAGGAACATATAGACCTTGAACTCTAGATATTTCACTTTTCAAGGACTGCCACCTGCAGGAGGTCCCTTCGCCTGCAAACAAATTCCTCCAACCAACCCCTGCGAGCTCCTATCTAATTCCAACAAAATTCGCCTTGCCCCAACTAAGAACTTGGAAATATGAACCAATTTTGTCCTTCTCCACAACTATTTAAAAACGAATACAATTATGGTCACGGGTCCCAGAGTGCTCCCCCACATTCATCTCAGTCAACTGTCCCGCCCTAGTTCTTAGAGTAGGTCAGGTTTTACCCCTTCCCGAGTTGCACCCTCGACATACTGCTTGGGGAAACTTTCCTGAACACACATAACAGATGCACCCCATCTCAGCCTTAATTCTATGTCATTCCCAATCTATGTTAGGAACATTAAAATCTCCTTCTATGGCAACCCCATTGGCCCTGCAAGTCTTCCCAATTTCTCTACACATGTTGTTCCGCTAATTCCTCGTTTACTATTTGAAGGCCTATGGAACAACCCAAATAATATGACAATTCTCTTCTTATTTCTAAGCTCCCCGACAAATGCTCACTGGATATTCCTTCAGTAATTTTATTTCTGATTACGACTGTGATACTCACCTTAATCAAAAATGAACCCCCCCACACCTCCTTCCACCATCTCTGTCTCGCATAAAGCGCCTGAACCCTGGTACATTAAGCTGCCAGTCCTGTCCCTCCCTTAGCCATGTTTCTGTAATGGGTATAATATCCCAGTCACACGTACTTATCCACGCACTGAGATCATCAGCCTCACCTGTCAAACATCTTACATTGAAACAGATACAATTTAATCCAACAGGCATTCCTTCTTCCCTGTCGTGTTCCTGCCTAATCTATCTATGCACTTTACGGTTTGTGATTATGGTATCTCGTTCAAGCCTCGCACTTGCAACCCTGCTGTTGAGGATCCCACGCCATCCCCTACACCAACCAATCTAGTTGAAACACTCCCTTGTAGGACTCGCAAACCTGCCTGCCAGGATATTAGTCCCCTTCCAATTCAGATACAACCCTCCTTTCTGAAAAGGTCATGTCTTCCCCACAAAAGATCCGCCTGATCTAAAACTCTGAAACCCTACCTCCTGAACCAATTATTTAGCCACGCATTCAGCTGCCATGTCCTCCTGTTCTTACCCTCAATAGCACGGAGGAGTGGAAGTAAATCGGATATTACCATTGCCGTGGTATTGTCTTTTACCCTTTTCCCTTGCACGAATCAGAAAAAAATCCATTTTTTCCACATCACTAGCTGCATCTTCAGAGTAATTTAATGTGATTCATGTACTAAGACACACAGATCTCTCTGTCCCATGGAGTTATGCATTCTCCTTGCATTTAAATAAATTTCTGATGTTTTGTCTTTTCCCCAAAACAGAAAATTCCCATCACATATATATTGTGCTGGGTTTTTTCTGCTGAAGGTTTGCTCAAAACCGTCCTCTTTCTGCATGCCATTGCTTGATACTCTGCCCCTCCCCCTGAATATATCTCATTGCAAATGTTCTGCCCTCCCCGTCTGTATCCATTTTCATACGCTTTCCCTCACTCTGTCTGTATCCCATTACAGATGTTCTGTCCTCCCCGTCTGTACCCCATTGCAGACGCTCTGCATACCCTGTCTGTATTCCACTGCAGGCGCCCTACCCTGCTCCTGTCTTTAACACATTACAGACGGTCTGCCTCCCGCCTGCATCCAATTGCAGACACTCTGCCCTCCCCGCCTCTGTATCCCATTGCAAACGCTCTTCCCCTCCCCGTCTTTATGTCATTTTAGATGCTCTGCATCCCCTTGTCTATATCCCATTGCAGACACTCTGCCTCTCATCTGCATCCTATTGCAGACGGTCTACCCTCCCCCTGTCTGTATCCCATTGCAGACGCTCTGCCCACGCCCTCTCTGTATCCCTTTGCAGACACTCTGCCCTCCCCCTCTCTGTATCCCATTACAGACACTCTGCCTCCCCCTGTCTTTATCCCATTGCAGACACTCTGCCCTCCCCCTCTCTGTATCCCATTACAGAGACTCTGCCTCCCCCTGTCTTTATCCCATTGCAGCCGCTCAGTGCACCCCTTCTCTGTGTCCCACTGCAGACGCTCTGCCTTCCCCCGTCTGCATCCCATTGCAGACGCTCTGCCCTCCCCTTCTCTGTATCCCACTGCAGACTCTCTGTCTTCCCCCGTTTGCATCCCATTGCAGACGATCTGCCTCCCCGTCTGTTTCCATTTGCAGACGCTTTCCCTCACCCTGTCTGTATTCCCAATACAGATGTTATGCCATCCGCGTCATAACCCATTGCAGATGCTGTGCCTCATCTTTCTGTATCCTATTGCAGACACACTGCCACCCCTGTCTGTATCCTATTGCAGACGCTCTGCCCTCCCCCTGTCTGTGTCCCATTGCAGATGATCTGCCCTCCCACGTCTGTGTCCCATTGCAGACGATCTGCCCCTCCCCCGTCTCTATCACGTTGGAGACGCTCTGCCTTCCCGTCTGTATCCATTTGCGTACGCTTTCCCTCACCCTGAATGTATCCCAATACAGATGTCATGCCCTCCCCGTCTGTATCCCATTGAAGATGCTCTGCCTCCGCCGTCTGTATTCCACTGCAGGTGCCCTACTCTGCCCCCGTCTGTATCCCATTGCAAACGGTCTTCTTTCCACTGTCTGTATCCCATTGCAGACGCTCTCCCTCCATTCTGCATCCCATTGCAGACGCTCTGCCCTCCCCCATCTGTGTCCCATTGCAGACGCTCTGCCCCTCCCTATCTGTACCTCATTGTAGACGCTCTGCCTCCCCCGTCTGTATGCCATTGCAGATGCTCTGCCTGCCGTCTGCATCCTATTGCAGATGATCTGCCCTCCCCCGTCTGTGTCCCATTGCAGACGATCTGACCCTCCCCTGTCTGTTATCTGATTGTAGACGCTTTGCCTGCACCTGTCTGTATTATATTGCGGACGCTCTGCCTCACCGTCGGTATTCCTCTGCAGACGCTACACCTTCTAACATGTCTGTATCCCATTGCAGATGCTATGCCTTCCCCCATGTCTGTATCCCAATGCAAACGCGCTGCCCTTCCCGTCTCTATCCCATTGCAGATGCTCTGCCCTCCCCCGTCCGTATCCCATTGCAGACGCTCTGCCCTCCCCTGTCTGTATCTCATTTGAGACGCTCTGAGTCCATTTGACATCATATTGATTGACTATCCTGATGTATGAGCAAACTGAGCTCCATCTCCTTCATCCAATTCATTGAAATGGATTGTAATTTGTTGATGACCTCACACAGATCCCTGAAGTATTCCACTCGGTACAGCTTTCCAAACACAAAATGAGTTATGATCTCTTTTCTGTATTTCCTGACGCTACCCAAGGCGCCTCTGCTCCTGCGTAACATCCTGCGATGGGTTATATGGTGTCCTCCTGTACTGTGCAATTTACTGAAATGACTTGAATTGTATTCCTGTCTAACCCCGTGGAGGTGCATTATGGCCTCCCCCTGCTGTATTGTCACGATGCTGACTGACTGAATGGGATCTTTCTCTCCCTCTGTAACAGCCTCGAGGCGTGAATTGACACAACATCGGGCGAGGTATGAGCAGCAGTTGGCCATTCGTCCCCTCCAACTTGCTGCTCAGTTTAGAAACATCTTGGTTGGTCTGAATGTAGCTGAATACCCCTTTCCTATCTGTTCCATGTCCATCAAAGGTCAGTAAAGGTCAGCCTTGATTATCCTCAATGACCCAGCCTTCACTGTTCCCGGGGATGAGAACGCCACCGATCGCAAAATCCAAAGGAGAAAAGAGTAACGTTATCTCAAATGGAAATGGGAGACCCCTTTTAACCTCACAGCAAGTCACCGGTTCTTTTCAGAAACAAGGGCACAGCAAATAGGAACAAGCATATACCATTCAGCCCCTCAAACGCATCCCACAGTCCCATTGACTGTTCAGTCAAGTATTTATCAAACTTACCTTCTACTGCACCCTTTGAAAATAATCCTGACACCTTAAGACCACAGAAATTGGAATTAGGTCATTTGGCCCACCAGGTCTACTTTGCTCTTTCATCCTGTTTGGTGTGTTCTCAACACAATTCTCCTGCCTTCTCACTGTAACTCTTGATGGTAGTTTTAATCTAACATTTGTCTTAAAGACATGGTTGCATCGGTGTCTCTGTATGTGTGTGTGTGTGATTGCGTGTATGTTTCTGTGTATATCCGATTAATGGCAGGAGACAGGGGGTGGTGGATGGATGTTTTTTGAACTGGAAGCCTGTGGACATCGATGATCCAGAGGCAAAATTTTTGGGTCCACTTTTGTTTGTCATTTATATATATGATTTAGATGAGAGTTATAGAAGGTATATTTCGCAAATTTGCCATGACATCAAGTTTGAGTGAACAGTGGGCAGTGTTTCTATAATGGTGAACAACTGACGGTTACAAAGAGACCTTCATTAATTAAATCAATGATTCATAGAGACGAATAACAGGGAAACAGACCCTTCAACTCGTTCATGCCATCCGATTTTTCTAAATCAATCCACTCCCATTTGCCAGCATTTGGCCCATATCCCACTAATCATAAAGCCGCCCAGTTGCCTTTTAAATGCTATAATTGTTCCAGCCACCACCAGTTTCTCTGTCATCTTATTCTATAGGAGCACCACACTCTGCAGGGAAAAAAAGTTGTTCTTCATTTTCTTTCAAATATTTCTCTTTCCACCTGAAACATATATGTTTTAGCTTTAGACTCTCCTACCATGGGGGGAGGAAACCTTGACCACTCACCCTATCATGCCCTTCATAATTTCATAAACCTCTAGAAAGTGTAAATGTGACTCCAATCAAGATGATTGGCTGTGCTTTCAGTCATTCTCGGTCAAAATTCTCAAATTCAGTAGTCGTACCTCTTCCTTTTCCATCATGGCACGATTCCAAAAATGTTTAATCAACTTGTTCAGACATATTACGAAACAGCTCTGTGGGATTTGAAACTGGAAGTTTCGGCCAGTGATAGGGACACTACCATCATTCAGCATTAGCTCCTAATGCTGCAATATGATGGTCCTGTTTGTTTGTTCATCAGCCTGTTGAACCTCCACCGTCTCCAGAGATAGGGGCAGTACCAGACAGTCATTGACTGAAATCCAATCCAGAGTTCCCGGTCAGAAACGTGGGCACCACCCACTACACAAGGCCTAAACCATGCCTAGACGTTGGGTCTAATTTTAATTTAATGTGAATTTATTAAATTCTGGTTAATATTACCAAATTATATATTCCTCACTGAAAAAACGTACAAGTTACTAGCCTCAACTATAGGATGTTGAGTGCATTCGCTGTGCCATTGAGATAATGTATGAACATCTTTAATTGCTTGGCTATGGTTGCCGGTTTAAATGGCTCTTACCAGTCGTCTGCTATATCAGGGAATTAAATCCTGCAGACACACTCTGCACTATGAAGGCTCTGGAGTAGATATCAATACTGAACACCAGAGAGGAGGAAAGAGCACAAGTCTGGGCCCAAAACACCGGTCAATATTTCAAATATCTAACATCTGGCTTTCCTGTTCCTAAAATCATGAAGTCATTCAAGGAAGCTGTTCACTATCCAGCTTCTCCTTACCCACTCCTCCCTCCGCCTGCATAAGATAAACCAAGCTCTGCATCTTTGGAAATGTCAAGGCTGTTGTTTGTGGACCTACTGGAGAGGGGAATGTCATTTTAATCCGAAGGGGGAATGTAGAGGGGGTAGTAATATCACATACTGGGCTGATGTGTGGTAGATTGAGTTTAACTTGGATACATGAGAGGTGTTGCATTTTGATAAATCAAACAAGGGGAGGGCTTGTACAATCAATGCTGGGCTTTGGTAGTTATGTAGAAAAGAGGGACCCGGGGTGCAGGTATACTTCTTTGAAGTTTGTGATGCAGAGTGTTTAAGGTTACTTCATTGCTCAGACCTTTGAGATTAGAAGCTGAGAAATCATGCTGAGGTTGTGCAGGACATTGATAAAGCCTCTTCTGTCGTATTGTGTGCAATTATAGTCGTAATGTTACAGTAGGGATATTATTAAGCTGGAGAGGGTTGGGAAGAGATTTACCAGGTTGTCACTATGAACACTTTATCTTCTGTCTCGGGAGCCTACAAACACAAGGCATAAACATTGAATAGATCAGTTTCCAAACCACCCTCACCCACCCAGATCCCAAATCCAACTCTCTGAATCTGGTCCGCCCTCTCGAGGGGACATACCTTCGTTTGACAGAAAGAAAAACGTGACTCATTAGAAGCAGTAAACTAACGGTGAAATAGCGGGGGACGAAAACTTACAGGGATGCGGCTGTGTGCTTCTGTTCCTTATGTAGAGAGAGGAATGCGCTGGAATCCAAATTAAACCGGTCAGAGGCTGCAAGAGCACAGCTAGCTAGTCGGCCTCACAGGAGGAGACATCAACGGTTTGCAGATACCAAATATTCACGATTGGGGCAGTCTTCGAAAGACAGCCTCCTGTCAGTTTACCCCTCTGCTTATGTCAACAGAATCGGGTTTTAAATCTAGTAATGAAGAAAGAAGAAGCCAAACGGTTCAATTCCTCATTTTATGTTAGTTGGGATGTCCTGAGGCCTTTGTCACTCTCAAAAGGTGTGTCTGTATAGTTCCATCTATGGGGTCAAAATGAGATTCAGTTCTCCCCCAGGTCATGAACAAATGTGACGGCATCTGACTTCAATCTCTGTCGCTGGTTCATTTGAAATTAAAACTATGCATTAAAAGTCTCATTGAGATGAGCACTTCAGACGTCAGGCTAGATTAGATTACTTACAGTGTGGAAACAGGCCCTTCGGCCCAACAAGTCCACACCGACCCACCGAAGTGCAACCCACCCATACCCCTACATTTACCCCTTACCTAACACTAAGGGCAATTTAGCTTGGTCAATTCACCTGACCCGCTCATCTTTGGACTGTGGGAGGAAACCGGAGCACCCAGAGGAAACCGACGCAGACACGGGGAGAACGTGCAAACTCCACACAGTCTGTCGCCTGAGTCGGGAATTGACCGCGGGTCTCGGGCGCTGTGAGGCAACAGTGCTAACCGCAGTGCCAACGTGCCGCCCATTACTGTGGCTGTGGGCCAAGTAGTGGTTATGACTGGTACTGACATGATGTATTATTCTGTGCTGTAAAAGCACGGTGTCACGAACATTCTTTTTCAATAGAAATGTCTCATCACAGGAAAAGAAGGCTATGCTGTTAAGATAAGACACAATTGCACATGTCGTCCTTCCTGGTCGACCAGTGGTTCCGATGCAACATTTTCACCGCTGTGGTTTGGGTTCTTTTCTTGGTCAGGGAATCAGAATTTATTGTTCCTTGTAAGGGCAACAACAAAGTCCGCATGTGCCTTGCAATATTGTACAGGGCCATAAGGTGGCTCACTGGTTATCACTGCTGCCTCACAGCGCCAGAGATATGATTTGCCTACAACTGGGTTGACTGTCAGTAAGGTGCCTACTTCAGGCGCAAATGAAGAGAAAAAGGGTAAGGAATTGTTCTGTGAGGGTTAATCCCTGGAGGATTGGTGTGCATTGGTTGCATTGAATATCCAGTTTCTGAACTGAAGACATTCTATGTTTCCTTAGTGTGTTGCTTTAGCAAATGTTCAGACCAGAGAGAAAAGTGAGGGAAAACAGTCACTTCCCAGTCAGGGATTGATCCATTACGCGACAACCAACGGATTCCCTTTTGCCTGAACTAGCTCCTATTTTCCCTACGTTGGTAATGGCAGTACACAGCATTAGACCGGGTTTTAATGTGTTGCATTGGACCCAGCATCCTTTCCCAACATGGACTATACAGGGATATAAAGAGATAATAAAAGACATGGATGGCGATGACTGGAATGAAAAGACGTCAGGAAGAATGGACAGCGTTTACTTGGAAACAAAAAAAGGAAAGGAAGCCATCGATGTAGTGAGGGGTAATGCCATTTGAAAAAGACAAGGCGAGGTTTCATGGGTTGGTGGAAAAAACGAAGAGATCATGTGGCGTGACACCAGGTAAAACTGAGTTGTGTCCGTATGGAAGGTTTCCAGGCGATGAGAATTTTGTGAGATTAAACAGGAGGGAAATTCCTTCATTCGGATGGATCTATATCAAGACTTTAGAACTTCAAAACCAGCGATGAATGATAAAGAGAAGTTTGGAAAGTTATGCTTTTCCTTCTACAGCATTTGAATTCGAAAATGATTACTCTTTTGCTGGAAAGATTATTAAGAAGCTGATCCTAATATATTTGTGCAGACGCGTGCAGACATGCAAGGAATGAATTTCACTGTGACAGGGAGTCTGTGCGGCCATGATGGGTATGCGTTACGTGCACACTCTGTAATTGGTTAAAGTTAATTGGAAAGAAACTTCATAACACCTGCAACTGAGTACGACCAAGTACTGAATGTGCTGATTGTGAGGAAATGTTCAGCAGCTTGTTGCACGTGAACTTCTATAAATTGTAAAAAAAAACTGAGCATGAAAGGGAAGCCAGTCAGCTTAGTCTGCTGCATAACTGGTTTATGATATAAAGTGAAGCCAACAGTGTGGGATTAATTCTCGCAATGTCTCAGCATACCCTCAGAATCATGATCTCCCAACTCAGCTAATGCTTTAGACGATGGCGATAATCAAAGTGAAACTATACTATCGTGAGTTGGAACTGACCTGCCAATGTAATGCACCTTTATTCTTTCATGTGTTGCATTGGAACATTTGGCTGCAATCACAGAGAAGGGAGTGAGTCCATATACCGCTCACTCATCTCCCCCAAAAATATCCATTAACAAGACACGAAAAATATTCCTACTGCAATTCTGTAATCTTCACAGCAATACTTAAAAACATCGTTATCGTTTCGATTCCAATTTTTCTGAAAACAGTCAAAATTTCCAATGAGATAAATCTAATATTTTGTGGATTGCTTTAATGGCCTGTGCGAGCTTGCAGCAAAATCAGTAATGTGAAAAGAGCTAAACATCCTTTCCAGAATTTAACACAGCGCAGGCTCAGCGGTATGAAACACGTCATTTTTTGCAAAAATCACCTCTGTATCTCTATTGAGTGTTGGATATTCACTCAGGGAGTATTTATGGCTGGTCTTAAGTAACTGAGGCATTTCCCAAGGACAGTCCCAACTCCAAAAAATCATATTTCTTTTAGAATAAATGCTGTTTTACTCAAAGTTCTTTCGCAATTTTAAATATATGTGCACAGACATATACATGCATGTGCACATACATTTATATCTGTGTGGATATATAAATATGCGCATATATGCGCGTGTGTGTGTGAATTCAGGACATTAGTAATGGATAGTCGGCCATTTCAATGTTCTTCCTGTAGAATGTGAGAGCTTCGAGATTACAATAATGTCCCTGAAACTTGGTGAAAATGTGGCATAGAAAAATGTGGCAAAAATCGACTTTATTGAATGCTGCGTACGTTTACTGTGGTGTCCTGCGTTGATCACCAGAAATGTTATGTCGCCACTGGACTGGGGTTTTCCTTCGATCGGCTTCACTTCGTCAGGGAATTCGATTCACTGAAATTTCACCAACTTCCTTTGGCATGTTCATATGACACATCGACCCATACTGCACACAACGACAACAATATCAGCATACTGCACCCACGAGAACTTGGCATGATTTTTATAAACAGTGAAGATTGAATAATGTTATGCAAGGGCAACGTGAATTTCAATTTAATTGCTGAAGACGCAAGAATCCAGAGTAAGATTCAAAATGTCAGAACTTCACGTTCATTACCTTGGCCAGAATTCCAGCCCAGCAAAGGGGAAATCTGTCCCTGAATTCCCTGAATCCATGCAATTGCTTGCTCCATGTGTCCGCTTTGAAACCCATGCGAAGCAAAACTCAGTCTGAAGGAGAATTTGTCAGATCCCTCCGCTGTCTGATCTAAAGCTGAAACAAGAGCTGTCTGTTCCAGCTGGAAGGGAAGGGATGTGGAGGTGAGGCCAAAATATTTCGTGATGTTTAATTCATATTGTTATTATTATGATTGTTTAAAAATTGGGCCACAAGTGGCATAGACACAAAGGAGCCCATTGTTAATACCGATCTCGTCCCGCTCCATGATTCAATATCATCATGGTTGACAAAACAATTTTGTGTCTTTTTCCATCCGATACACATCATCGTGTTGCCTACTGACTAACAGATGTTTATTGATCTCTATCATAAATAGACATCGAAAATTTAAACTTGTGAGAGGAAAATGTTCCGTTTCGAGACAGTTGAGTTTCTGCACGAATACTGTTGGTTTTGCAGATGAGCAGCCGAGTCTGCTCTGACCACCTTCCAAACCATAAACCAAAATTGGACTCTGATGGGACTCAAACCCACAACCTTTGAATTACAACCTGAGCAATAACATACAAGTCCAACGCGCTATCCATTGCGCCACAGAGCCGCACCCACAGCTGCCTTTTAGCACACAAATTTGTCTTTGACCCATTGCGTTCAGGACACCCATCTCGCGTCTGTCTGTCCTGGTCACACTTTCCAGTACCTGTTCCTTATCCACGTGTGCTCTGGCTCTTCAAGTGTTCGGCTACAGACTGCTGGAACGTTCTCATGACGCGTAGCTTTACCACATGCTCAGATAATGATTTCCAGATAAGCAACACTCGACTGGTGATAGCATTCTTGCAAGTTCTCCTCAAAACATCTCGTCTCCTGTATTTCATTTATGTCACTCTATTCCTTCCAAATACAGGCTGATCTCTGTCATACATATCTATCCTCTTCATAAAATGTGCACGTTAATCGGTTACTCAAAGAGCTTTCTCTGCTCTTCGATAAACATCCCCCAACCCAGCTCGTCTACCTTCATAATGGGAATGGTCCAGCCCTTGCCATTCCTGTCATCTCCTCTGAATATCTCATCCTGCAATCAGAAGCTTCCAGCAGTCTGGCGATTACAACGGACAAGCAAAGTTCCCTGAAGTAAAGCCAAAAGGTCTGAACAAGATCAGCAGCTCGTGTCCATATCTCATGAGAAAGGAAAGTTAACATTTCGAGTCCAATGATCTGTCTTCGGAACTGTCGGGATGGAAAGATGGGTGAAGAATGTGGAAGAGGGCGGACGGGTTCCAAAATGATTGAACTCGATGTTGGGACCTAAAGTTTGCATAGTCTGTCTGTAGAAAATGAGTTGCAGGTCTTCCAGCTTGTGTTATTCCTTGAAGGAGCACTGCAGCAAACCAGAGACCGGAATAGTGGCCTGGGAACACAGTGTCACGATTAGAGTGGGGCTGGAATTGTACAGTAGTTCAGGCAGCATCCGAGGAGCAGTAAAATCGACGTTTCGGGCAACAGTCCTTCATCAGGAATACAGGCAAAGAGCCTGAAGGGTGGGAAAACAGTGTAATGTTGAAGTTACAGGAGACTGGAAGATCGGGATAGTTTTTGTTGATTCTGGAAAGAATGTAAGTGATCTCAATTTTGTCACCGACTCTGTTTTCCTCTCCATTGCAGAGAGATCACATTCTGAGCAGGAAATACAGTTGCCTCTATTAAATGAAGTGCAGACAAATCTCTGGAAGATGTGACTGGAAGCTTCCACAGTGAGGAGAGACATGAGAAACCAGCAGAAAATGTAGCTTACTACATAGAACGTTTCAATGCAGTGCAGGCACTTCGGCCCTCGCTGTTGCAGCGACCTGTAAAAATAATGTGATGTCCATTGTAATGGGAAATTAGCATTTATTTCGAAACCAATAAAAGCACAGGGAAACAAAGAATTAAGAACCTGACTTTGCAGAGGCAAGTATTGCAGACAGAAAGAAAAAAATGGAAAGTTAAACCGAACTGATAGCAGACTTACAAGGTCAGTAAACTGCCATATCACCAGTCAAGGAATGGGAAAAAAAAACAACTCCGTATCTGGGAAGGAACTCGAATGTTTCAGGTCCCTGATATTGAGGTGTTGATAAGAAGAAGCGAATTATTTATCAAGGGAAAATGTATTATATGTGGAAGGTGCACCAGTTACCTTTTTGGTAGATACAGGGGCAACATATTCAGTCCTTAAATCTAGGCAGTCGAGAGAGTCGATGCAATGGATGCATCAGGATTCGAGACACGACAGAGATTAACCGCACCCCTATTGTGTGAAACCAGTAATGGTGAAACATTCCAATTCTCATTTCATTTCTCGGAATTCTGTCCTTTAAATCTGATGGCTGCCGATCTCATAGTGAGGCTGGTGTCGGATTTGCACAGTACCCCGACAGGTTGCAGGTAATACAAAAAGAAGATTGACCAGCGCAGGCTGTAAAATCCGACTCACGACCCCTGATGCATGGCTTTGAGTGATGATTACCCAGAGAGCCATAAGTTCAGTGAGCGATTCGCTCGCCCACGTAGCAAGTTAATCCCAAAAACACCGATTTACATGCTGGAGATATGAGGCACTGCTCAGCATGCATACACCGTCATGGCCCTTACAAATCATATTAGAAGGATTGTTTTAGGAGAATGTTTGAACCAGGTCAGTTTTTTTTGTGCGAATTTTATTAGAACGATCACAGATGTGCAATCAGTGTAAATTTATCCAAAATATCTGTGACGGCAAGTAGACACTATCTTTTTGATGTGGAACGCTCCTTTTCTCAAATACCATTGGCGAACACATCCAGTGACAGGTGGCAGGATTTGGGACCATGGGTACTACTGGCACAAAAAAACGAAAGCTTGTGTCTTCAGGGACGATGTGCATGTCTGCTTCAATGCAGATATAAGGACATATATGGAGAAACTAAATTGGCTAACTCAGGCAGATAGAGCAGTCCAGGTAACCCCCGCCAAGAGGGTAGCCTGGCGTTGAGCTATGGTAGATGTCTCGGAGCCAAGATTAAGAAGGGTCCCTGCTGAGTGCATGGCAAATGGCAAACGTGATGTGGGGTTCATACGAAGCTGTGAAACCAAAAGAATAATCCCGAAGTCTCAGTATCGTCCTTGCAGAACACAAGACTCGTTCAAACCCGAGGCTGTAAAAGGAATTACTGTAGTCCTTGAATCCCTGCTGAAGGGTGAAGTGATAATTCCCTGTGGATAATCACCAGTGAGAGCCCCCATTCTTCCGGTCAAAAAGCCAAACATTTCAGGTGAATCAGGGAAGTGGAGGTTTGTACAAGACCTGCAGGTAGTCAATTATGCTGTTGTGCCGCCCTCCCCAAATGTTCCTAATCCTTGTTCTATATTAGCTCAAATTCCACGGACAGTAAATGGTTCTCTGCTTTGAATTTAGCAAATGCCTTCTTTACTGTACCAGTACACCGAGAAAGTCAATTCTGATTCACTTTTCCATTCAAAGGCAAATCGTATACATTCAGGTGAATGGTCTCTTTCCAGTATGAACTCGCTTGTATATCAGCAGATTGCCGGAATCAATTAATTATTTCAAATCATAGCAGACGAATGGTCTCTCCTCTCTGTGAACTCACTGGTGCCTCAGCAGACTGAATGACTGAAAGAAACCTTTCCCATTCTTAGAACAGGTGAACGGCCTCTCTCTTCGCAGATGCAAAGTGAAATCAAATGACGGCCTGAACCCATTCCCTCTGTGAGAGCACTTCAATGGGTTCTCGTCAGCGTGAACACGTTGAAGGTACAGCAGTTCCTGAGACCTTTTAATGCCTTTTACACACTCTGGATCATTAAATGGTTTCTTGTCCGTGTGAACCCACTGGTGAGTCAGCAAGTTAGAGAACTATGCAACTCCCTTTCCACAATGAGAACAGTTGAATGGCTTTCCCCCGGTGTGGTTGCCCTGATGAATTTGCAGGGCAGACAAGTAATTGTATCGTCATCACATTCCCGCAGTTTCTCTCCAGCGTCCCTCCAATTATGTCTCGATATTTCAGATCGTGAATACTTTCACTCCACTGTGAATGTAGCTTTCTGCTTTCATTTTCAAAGGCGGTAAGGTTCATGGAACAAAGCAACTCCTTTAAATTCTGATGTAATGCTTCGTTTCAGTTTGCCAACAGCAAATCCACATATTTGATACCACTCAAATAAATCTAGAAATATCTCAGTAAGAGAGAATCCTCAGAATACCAAAGCAAAAGATTTTCATTCTTCGTCTGATGTGGGTATTCCAGAACAGGTTAGCATTTATTGTTCATTCCTGATTTGACTGGATAAGGTGATGATGAGATTCCATCTTGAACCATCGTTTCTGTGTGCTGTCGGTCGATCCAAATTATAGGTAAGTGAAATCCACAATTTTGACCTAGTGATTCTGGAGTAATGGCAATATATTTCCCGAGCAGGATGGTAACTGGGTTGTAGGTCTTCCCTATCTGTCTAGTGCCCTTTTCCTTTTAGATGGAAGCAGTTGTGAATGTGTAATATACTGGTGTTGGAACCTTGGTGGATATCTGCAGTGCATCTAGTGGATGGTGCAGACTGCATGCCTGAGCGTTTGGTTATGGTGGGAATGGATGTTTGTCGATGTTTTATTAGTTATGCTTTGCTGCTCAATTCAGCTGCTCTGTTCTGGGCGGTGTTGAGCTTTTCAACATTGTTACAACTGCAGTAAGGAATCCTTAAGAAGGTTTGGATTTAAATATCTCTTGCTACTCAGATACTGACTAATCTGTTGTGCTTCTCCTGGTCATTGTTTCTTTCACACTGCAATCATCCAGGCGAAAAGGAACTATCCCATCATGTCTCATTCTGTATTGTAAAGTAGTAACCAGTTGGTAGGGAAAGAAGAAAAGAAAGAGAAGAATATTTGGTCAATGAGGTGAACAACAATCTCGCTCTGAGAGTGAATAGCGGTTAATGGAGACTGCCAGTGACAAATCATCAGTGGCGTGTAATCACAGGCTCTGTGTTATCCACGCTTTAGGAGTCAAGAAAATCTCTGATTGTGACCTGCTCTTGTGGCCACAGTGAGATATGGCTGCTAAAGTTAGCTTCTCAAATACATTGTGACGTTCACTGCACCAAAGAAGGACTTTGGACCCATCTTGCAAATGTCCATCATGAAGCAACGATCCATTCTCATCCCATTATTTTTCAGAAATTGGTCTGGCGCTTTAAGCATTCTGGGACTCCAAGTGATCAACGAAATAATTTCCTAATTCCACCACCTCCAGCGAAATACTATTACCAAACATACATTCCTCTCCCCCCCTCTTGTCCGCCTTCCCCACGGACCATTCCCTCCAGGGCATCGTGGTGTACTGCGCCTTCTCTCTCAACACCTCCCCCAACAGCTCCATGGAAGCTTTCCGTAAAATCGCGGAATATCTGACATATACATTCATAGAACATGAGAACGAGGAGCAAGGCTTTGCTGTACAGGCCTTAGAGACTGCTTCGCTACTCATTAAGCTCATGCCTGATCTTTCCATGGACACGTACCCACTTAACCAAACTCTGAAGGTAATCTTTACTTACTTTATTGTTAAAAAAATGCAGCCCGAGCTAAAAAAAAACATTGATTGATGGCACATCAAATACATCGTTGGGCAATCACCCTCTGGTTGAAGAAATTCCTTCTCAATTCAGTCCTATATCTCGTTCTAATCTAGAGGCTGTGCTCTCTTACCCTAGTTTCGTTTGCTAATGGAAGCATGCTCTCGACTTCTATCTCACACATGACCTTCGTAATATTATATGTTTCCATGAGATCCGGCCTCATTCTTCTGAATTTTCTAAATAAGCTTATTCCACATAGTCTCCTATTTAAAGTCTGGTTGAAGATTTGTAGCTCGGGTGTCCGTTGTTGTGGTTCTGTTCGCCGAGCTGGAAGTGTTTGCTGCAAACGTTTCGTTCCCTGGCTAGGGAACATCATCAGTGCTATTGGAGCCTCCTGTGAAGCGCTGCTTTGATGTTTTTTACCGGTATTTATAGTGGTTTGTTCTTGCCGGTTCCGGGTGTCAGTTTCAGCTGTAGTAGTTTGTATGTGGGGTCCAGGTCAATGTGTCTGTTGATGGATGTTCTTGCCGCTTCCGGGTGTCAGTTTCAGCTGTAGTGGTTTGTATGTGGGGTCCAGGTCCATGTGTCTGTTAATGGAGTTTGTGGATGAATGCCATGCCTCTAGGAATTCCCTGGCTGTTCTCTGTCTGGCTTGTCCTATGATGGTAGTGTTTTCCCAGTCAAATTCATGTTCCTGGTTGTCTGAGTGTATGGTTACTAGGGATAGCTGGTCGTGTCGTTTTGTGGCTAGCTGATGTTCATGGATGCGGATTGTTAGCTGTCTTCCTGTTTGTCCTATATAGTGTTTTGTGCAGTCCTTGCATGGCATTTTGTAAACTACGTTAGTTTGGCTCGTGCTGGCTATTGGGTCCTTTGTTCTAGTGAGTTGTTGTCTGAGTGTGGAAGTTGGCTTGTGTGCTGTTATGAGTAACGTTTGCAGCAAAAACTTCCAGCTCGGCGAACAGAACCACAACAATAGTCTCCTATCATCAGCTAACACCTTCCAATCCGGAATTCCCTCTGCCAGAATATTGCCTGTTAACTAACATTTCAATGTTCCTTTGCAGATTTTCACAGTCCTCCGCACACTTTTCTCTGCTACTCACCTTTGCGTCAACTGCACACCTTGACACGATATGCATGGCTCCATACTTCCAATCATCCATATAAACTGCAAGTAATTGCGGTCCCAGTACCAATCCTTGAGAAACATCGTTGATGGTTAATAATATAGAACTCATTTATACATGCTCTGCGCTTCCTGTTGGGAAACAATCCTCAACCCATGCTCATACTTTATCCTAAACAGCATCCGTTCGCTGTCAGCTCCTGAACAGCACCTTGTCGAGGCCATTTTGAAAATCTAAGTACATCAATTCACTGGGTCCCGTTGTACACCATGATCGTAATGCCATCATAGAATTCGAAAAGATTTTGCAGGAATGACCTGCTCTTCATTAATCCAGGCTGCATCTGTCAAATTTCTACAGAGAAGCCCCGCTATTTCTTCCTCGATAATAGACTCAAGAAATTTATGCACTACAGAGGTTAAACAAACTGGTCTATAATGTTGGAGAATGGGTCTGGGTAGGTTGCACTTTGGTGGTCGGTGTGGACTTGTTGTTCCGAAGGGCCTGCTTCGATACTGTAAGTAATCTGATCTAATTCCTCATATTTTGTCTGCCTCACTTTTTAAACAGTGACGCCATCTTTGTGTTTTCCAATCTGCTGGGACTGCCCCAGAGACCAACGAATTTTGGAAAGTTACCGCAAGCACATGCCATTGTGTTTAGTACCCTGCGATGCATTCCATCAGGTCCTGGAGACGTAACCATCCTTTGCAATATTAGCTTCAACAATCCAACACTAGTTCTTTTGTTATAATGACTGTTCCCAGGTCGTCACCAAATGTCATCTCTTTGTCAATTACTGGCATGTTATTAATATCCTCCACTGTGAAGACCGACGCAAATGCCTGTTCAATGTCACGGCTATTTCCACATATCCCATAAGTAAATGCCCCTTCTTATCCACGAGAGGGTCAACGTTTACTTTTGTCTCTCTTTTTCATTTTATATTTTAATAGAAACTTCTGCTATCGATCTTTATATTCTGTGATATTTTTAATGCCATGTTCTTTCTCACACTTTTCTGCATTAAATTCCATTTGCCAACTCTCAGCCCAGCTCTGCTGCATACCTGTGTCACTGTGTTACCTATAATATCTTTCAGCACTATGTACAACTTTACCAAACTTCGTGTCGTCCGCAAATTTACTCACTCATCCTTCTCCGCCCCGATCCAGCTCGTTTACAAAAAAATGACAAAAGGCAGTGAACCCAAAACAGATTGTTGCAGTACACCACAAGGAACAGAATTCCAGGATGAAGTTTTCCTATCAAGTAACACCCTCTGTCTTCTTTCAGCTGGCTAATTTCTGATACAAAGCACGACATCCCCCTCAAGCCCATGCTTCAGTATTTTGTGGGTCACCTGCCGTGGCGAAATTTATCAAACGGCTAACTGAAATCCAAACGTGCATAACATGAACGGCTTTATCCTCATACATCTGTTCAGTCACCTGGCAAGTTTTGACAAGAGTTGTAGCTCAGTTTTAGCTTCCCAGATGAAGATTTTCTCACTGAGCTGGAAGGCTCATTTCCAGACTTTCGTTACCCTCCTAGGTAATATATTCAGTGTGCCTACGGGTGACGGAGTTTTCATGATTCCTGCTTTCTATTGAAATGCTTGCGGTTCTTTGGGTTGGTGATGTCATTTCCTGTAGTGATATCATTTCCTGTTCTGTTGTTCAGCTCGTTGCAGATGAAGTCTATCTCGATGTGATTTTGATGGATTTCCAGTTGGAATGCCATGCTTTTCGGAATTATCGTGTGTGTCTCTGTTTCACTTGTGTTCAGATGGATGCGTTGTCCAAGTCAAAAGTGGTGCCTTTCCTGATCTGTATGTAAGGATACCAGTGAGAGAGGGTCACGTCGTATTGTGGCTAGTTGATGTTCATGTATCCTGGTGGCTCGTTTTCTGCCTATTTGTCCATATGCAAAAACTGATGTCATTTCCAAAATGCCATGCAAGAACTTGACAAATATTGCATTCAATAAACACTACATTCACCTGAGGCAACACATCCGTCCGAGGACAAGCCAAACACCTACATGCAGGAGATTTAATCGAAGCATGGCATTCCAACCAGAACTCCATCAACAAACCCTTCGAGTTCAACGCCATCGACTACCCCTTGAGAAAAAAAAAGAACTGGAAATGACATCACCATCGGAAATGACATCACCGACCGAAACAAACACAAACATATCAAGAGAAAGCAGGAACCATGAACAGTGTTTCGCCTGGAGACCCACTGAAATTGTTACCAAGTAGGGCGATGAAACGTCTGGAAATGAACCTAACAAATCAGTGAGCAAACCGACATCCAGTTTAATGACGAATTCAAAAGCTCGATAATGTTTGTGAGTGTCGTCCACCCATTCACAAAACCGGCTTGACTTTCCTTCATAAATTTACTCCAATCGAGATGATTACAAATCTTATTTCATGGAACTTTTCCAACACTTTACCCACAACCGACGGAACGGTCAATGGTCTATAATTTCCAGGGTTTTCTTCACACCCTTTTTTGAATGAGAGAGGAACTCTTACTATCATGTAGTGTTCTGGTACTCTAACTTTGGACAATAACAACATTAATATCAAAGTGGAAGTCTCGGAAATCTGATTCTTAGCTTCCCAGAAAATCCTAGGATAAATACCATCCGGCCCGGGAAATTTAGATATGTTCACATTTTCAGAGCTTATGACGCCTTGTCTTTGGGAACTTCAATCCTATCTCATCTAGTAGCCAGTTTCTCAGTATTGTCCTAGACAACATTTTGTTTTCCTGGTGCGAATCCTGACTAAAGACATTGCTTTTGCGCTTCCCCCATCACTTCCGACTCCACGCACTACTTATCACGACTGTCCTTCATTGGCCATATTTTATTCTATTCATTCTTTTAGCCCTCACATACCGATGGAAAGCTTTCGGATTTTGCCTTATCCTATCTGTCAACAAATTCTCAGTTCCCTCCTGGCTCGTCTTCACTTTCTCTTCAGGTCTTTCCTGTTTAACTTGTAACTCTCAATCTCCTTAACTGAGCATTCACGTCTCATGGGAACACAAACCTTCTTCATCTCAACAAGCGATTCACCATCCTCAGTAATCATGACTCCTGCGCTTGACAATTTCCTCCCTCTCTGACAGGTACATACTTATCAAAGTCACACAGAACCTGCTCCATGAATAAGCTCCACATTTCTATTCTGCCCATTCCGTGCCGTTTCTTTGCCAACCTCTGAATGCGACATCTTATCTAATAGCATTGCAATTTTCTTTCCCCCAGCAATAGCGCTTGCACTCCGGTGTATACCTATCCCTATGAAAATCTAAAGTAGACATAACTGAATTTTGGTAACTATCACCGAAGTGCTCACCTATCGCCAAATCTAACATCTTGCCGCATTCATTACCCAGCACTAAATCTAATTTAACCTCTCCCCTTGTTGGCCTGTTCCATTACACATTATTTAAGGAATCTATCGCAGATACACTCAACACTATCCCCGTCAAGGCTCCCCTGATTGAGCTGCTTCGACCGATCGACATGTTGATTAAATTCCCGCATGATAATTGCCATACCATTTTTTCATTTGTTATTTATGTCTTGGTTTACTGCCCTCACCAATGTCATCTTAAAATTTGGAGACGGATAGACTCCGACAATCAGTGACATTTTCTTCTTAGAGCTTCTAATTTTCTCCCAAATAGATTCAAACTCATTCTCCATAGAAACTAAATCATCTCTTCGCATCAGTCTGAGGTTGTCCTTCAATGTTTGAGTTACACCACCTTCCTTAACATCCTTTCTGTCCTTCCAAACTGCCTCATACCAGTGAATATATACCTCCCAGTCTTGACTATGCTGTCTCCATGTCTCTGCAACGTGTATTAAATTGTATTCATGATTTATGCCGTTATATATCCAACCTTCTTCTGGAAAGTACGAGAATTCAGGTATAGTACCTTTATGGTCTCATTCTTTCTCATTGATTAAAAACCATCTATAATAATATCTTCTATGGTATCCTTGCTTCTTGCTTCTCCTCACTTGTCCATTTCTGACGTCCATGCTTAGTATACAAGTGCTCAAATACACCTTCCAGGTGAAGCAATACTTTCCACATACTTCGCACAATCTAATCTACAGCTCATATTTTGGTCGCCACGATCTTGGGAAACGAAGTGTGGACTGAATGACAGTTGACAGAATGCCAAGTTCTATCGCCAAAAGTGTCCCTGATCTTCCAGTTCACTGCTCATTTAGCACAGAACCATGTTTCCTAGCGAACGTCTCTATCTCAGTCTTACTGCAGTGTTGCACCATAGCTTAGCGCATGCTGAATAAGCAGCAGACCATTTTCTGCTTGAGGACCCCACGACCATCCAGGTCAATTTCAATCATTTTAGAGGCCTGAAATTTCCCATGTGTTGGCCCCCGACACACTCACCAGGCCTAGTCACGCACTACTTTTGTTTAGTCATAAACAGTCTCTGTGAACAGTTGTTAATGCTCCAAACAAATCATTATCAATTACTATGCCCAACTGCTCGTATCTCTCTTTCGGCGCTATCCCGACATCTCGTTTCCTTCTAATTACTGCGCCCCCACATATCTTCTGCATATAGACCGAAGTTTTCCTGGAAACCATCAGTGCCAAGGACGGGGTCACTGTACCAAAATGTTAACTGCGATTTCTCTTTTCAGCATCTTTTCATATTGCCCCGAGGAAGCTTGATACTGTGCTTCTGTAATGACCCCCTGCACATAAGACAGAACTGTTTTCATCCTGAAAGTTTCTCTTGTTGATGAATCCCATTACAATGTGAGCCACTGGCATCGACTTCTTAGGTCAATGAAAATAGAAATCATGTGTTTGGGATTTGTGCCGCAGCTCTGTTCTGGATATGATAAACAACAAGAGATCAAGATCTCCGTCATGTCAGATGTGAACAGATAGGAATCTCCATAGGAGTTGGAATTAAGTCAATGTTTTTCAGTTGGAGAAAATTCAAACTATTTCTCACTGTAATAGCCCGTGGCTATCAAATCAAAATATTTCATAACCACAAATTCTTAATACAGCATTTTCAAGTTAAAACATCTGAACGATCTCCCTCCAGAGTGACAGTACAGTTGTGTCAGCAAATGGAATAACTGACTGGATCACTTTACTTGTTCAGCGATAAACAGTCCTCTTGTGGTAAGATATAGAGGCAGAATGCAGGAGGAGGGATGGAAAAGTTCTTAAGCAGTTTGACATAGGATCTGAGGAAGTGTTCGTGGTTTTCTGGATTGAAGTGGGCATATTCCCAATTCAGGACGAACTTGTATCTTATGTTCCTCTCTGTGACAAGGGAGGAAATTGCAGGTATTCTGAGCAATGGTTTACGTTTATCCTAGGGTTTGTAGTGGACTGGACTAACGCAAGACTGGGAGAATCACACAGCAGTGAGTCTCAAACGAGTGGAAGGGAACCTTTGGAGCAAACCTTGAAGGAGGG
The DNA here is from genome assembly GCF_020745735.1 of Hemiscyllium ocellatum. Lineage (NCBI taxonomy): Eukaryota > Metazoa > Chordata > Chondrichthyes > Orectolobiformes > Hemiscylliidae > Hemiscyllium > Hemiscyllium ocellatum. The sequence continues at coordinate 422,266 of NW_026868290.1, forward strand.
AGTTAACTGCCACTTGTCCAGGCAAGGTTACATCAGGGAGAGTCATCACGGTTTTGTTACAGAATGTCATACCTAACAGATTGGATTAAATACATTTTATTGGCAAGTGATCAGGTTTTTCTTTAACGAGGGTAGTGAAGTTGATGTTATTTGTGTGGATTCCAACATATCCTTCAACACGACACCACTCTGAAGACTGGTAAGAGGATACAAGTGAAAAGGGATTTAAGGTCCCCTGGCAGTTGGATACAAACTTAAATTGGTGATGGTAAGAGACACAGGATGGTGATAGAAGGCTGTTTCTTGTGACTGAAACTGGTATTCAATGGTGTAACACAAGGATGAATGCTGGGTCCCATGTCGTTTGTGAATGCGTGTAAAGAATGTAGAACAAGTTAGGAGGAAATGATAAGCAGAGTTGTCGATGATACGAATATTAGCAAAGTGGTTAATAGTGAGGAAGATCCTGTTAGGATGGAGGAGCTCAGAAATGGATTTATCAAATGTCAAATTCAGAGAGGCGATGGTGAAACTTACCATGAAAAACATGAGGTGATGCACATTGGAATTAACACGTCAACGGATTACTCAATGATTGACAGGACACGAGGAAACCCATAGGAACAGAGAGACTTTGCATGTTGGTCCACATATCCGTGAAGGCAGCAGAACACAGTGACAATCACAACTTTATCAGTCAAGCAAAATTTATAAAAGCAGATAAAGTGGTGCCACAAGGCGACAATGTGGGGAAGAAAATACTTAGCACGCTTTTCGTTATTAGTCAGAAAGTCGATTATCCAAGTTGGAAGGTCATGTTGTGGCGATATGGAGCATTGGTGAGATCACATTTAGAATATTGTTTACAATTATGGTCAACTTGTAAAGGAAGGATTTTGTGAAAATTGAAATTGTGCACAGATGATTTACAAAGATGTTGCGGGGAGCCGAGGGCTTCAGATAAGCATGGAGATGGGGTCAGCAGGGGCTTTTTCGTTGGAGTGTTCCAGGCAGAGCGTCACGTTCTCATCGTTTATAAAATCATGAGGGGCATGGATCGACAACTGGCCTAAATCGTTTGCGCAATATGTTGAAGTTCAAAACGAGAGGGCACAGGATTTCGGTGACAGGCACTGAGACACACTAAACAACGGATAGAGATTGACAGAATGATGGTTGATTTCCAACAGGCATTGGTTAAGCCCAGTCTTTGGTTTTAAAAATAAGCATTTTCTTCATGAAAGCAGTTTGGTAGATAAGTCGTGAATGGAACATTAGGGGTACTAAAATTGAGTGATGTACCAATGAATAAGTGAGCGGGTAAAATACTGTCCAATGAACTCTAAAATGGAGAATGCCGTAGTTATAAGGAACAATCAATAAAGATCTTTTAAATTAAATGTGATATTGCAGGACTCTGAAATACACACCGAAATGGCTGTGCTGGGATATGAGTCACATTGACTTTTCTGCAGGAGCATCAACTGTTTCGGAAGTCAAATTAATATTTTTCATCTGTTCAGCAGTGGAGAAGCCAATATATATTCCACTATTCCTATCAGAACCTGACAAGGTGAGCATGCATTGCCTGATCGAAACATTCCAGTTCATGAAACTCGTTTTTCCTTTGAGAAACAGAATGTAGCAGTTATTAAACTGCAGATTTCTCATTTCCTTTACCAACTTTATATTCAAGCATTCAATTGCACTGAGAGAATGCTGAATTCTACAACATTTTTTTCCCCTCATATATTCAGCCTCTGCAGTTTTTCTCGAATGCAGCAGAAGAACCAACTGAGTGGTGACAGGTGCATCTTAATTTTCTAAAGCAGTTGAGTGGTGGTGGTGTCGAGTTAAATGCGTGGATCTGGAAATGTATACCTGGTAAGGCAGCATCCACAGAGTAGGAAAATCGATTTTCGAGCATAAGTTCTTCGCCAGGTATGTTCAAAACATTGACATTCCTAGTCCTCAGATGTTGCCTAACCACTGTGCTTTCTAGCGCTATCCTTTCTGAGTCCAATCTCTCGCATCTGCAATCTTCGCCTTCTACGTAGATGGGGGTAGTGCCAGATACTGTTCCTGAGATGTGACAACATGTTCGTAATGATAGTTTGGATATGCAGTTGGAAGCTCATCACTGATGTAAATCATTCTCTACCTCCCAATCTGCCAAGCACATGCAGGTCCTGTACCTCCTTCGTTGACATTCTCTAAACCTCTGACGCCTGAAAGAAGAAGGCCTCATCTTCCGCTTGGGACCTTGATGCCACATGGGTTCATCAGTTTCCTCATTCGCCCTTCGCTCACATTATTCTAGTTTCATGACTCCAACTCAGCATTGCCCTTATGTCCTGCACATCATCTTTCCAACCTACCCGCTCCTGGCAGAACTCGTATCGTATTTTACACGTTTATCTGCTCATCATATTCTCAGCTATCACGCCCCCAAATTTCCAAACCACCCATTTATGTCTCATTCCCCACGGCCACAAACCTCATTCCTGATGAGGTGTTTATGTCCAAAACATTAATTCTCCCACTCCTCGCATGCTGCCTGAGCAACTGTGTTTTCCATCGCCACACTATCGACGCTGAGTTCTGGCATCATCAGTTCTCACTTTCTCCACGGCGCAGTATAGTGTAAAAGTCACATTATTGGAAAAGTGCAGTTTCTGTAGCTTTCTAAGTTGTTAATTTCATTTGCTCAATCGGCTCTAGATGGAGTATTGAGTGTCTTTCTGCAATTATCATTATAGCAGGGATGTGACAGCACTGGAAACTGTGCAGACCAGATTTACCAGGATATTGTCTGTTCGAAGAATTTCACTTATGAAGATTGTTTGGACGGATTGCGCTGTCGCAAACATGCTCTCTTTTAAAAAAAATTAACGAGCTGTACCTTTGCTCAAGGATAGTGTGTCTTGATATCTTTTTTTATCAAAGGCATTGCCAATCAGTTCAGGCTCCGAATCAGATGAAGTGTAACAGTGACGTAATTCTTCGCTGTGAGGCCTTTCGTTTCCCCATCAACAGCTGAGGATTTAGGCCAAAGACTTTATGTTTTGGAAATGAACTGTATACTGGTAAAAGAGTGGTCATTCCGGAATGCTGAATTCCGGTTTTTAGATCCTGCAGCAGTGGTGCACTAATTAATAACTTCTCTCCTTCTTCCATTCTATTTTTTACCCGTAGGCTTCTGTTTCATCTTTACTGTGTTTAAGGTGCTTGCTTTTTTAACGAATGTTGTCTACATTCAGAACAGCATAGTTCAGTCTACTTTGGATAGACTAAGTTCTGTGGGTATTCTATATTCTGTTTTTTTCTTTTTCAATCCGTCATTTTGTGAATATTTTTTGTAATTCGCTAATTGGGTAATTTTCACTGTCTACTTAACGATAAAGAATGCAATGTTACGATCTGGATTGTCTGCTTAATAACGTTTTGAATGGTTTAGCCTAGCCCATAACAAATTGGAAGATAGTTGATGGATTATGTATTTGCGTCTTTATTTCCGGTGTTGATTTGGATTGTCGTCGACTGTTCTTGGGAAAGCAATGTCTCATTTAGATACAAAGAGTTGTTTGGCTATGGACGATGTAACGTTGACAGTTTTACAAAAAAACTGATCCAGGCTAGGATTCTGGAATAAGCAGAAGTGCTGGGGTTGTATTTGCCTCTTTCTGTGAGGAAAGGAGAGGTCATTCCCCGCAGTAGCTCAGCATTTAACCCAGCTGGAAAATTCAGGAGAATCTGCAGAGATGTTTAAACGTTAATTGAATATGAAGCAGCTTGAGTTAGACGCGAGAGATAAGGAAAAGACACCAGATTTCATGCAGTTTCAGGTACGATTCGAAGAAACGAGAGCAGCAGAGCAGAGAGAAAGGGAGACAGATTTTGAACTTCAGAAATTGGCAATTATTAAAGGAATTCACATTAAAACGCTGGAGATGAAGGCTAAGATAAGATTACACTGGAAGAGCATATTGTTAAAACGACAAGGTTAGCAGCTGAAATGGTTGATTGTAATGAACAGGTCCATAAAACAAGGATGGGCTTCCAGAATCATTTTAAAACTGAGGGATAGAAATTGGGCAAAGAGAAATCCTCACGTGGAAAGGGAAAGTTAAATCTCTGTGAAGATTATGAGGATAACTTATCACAGGGTAAATAGGAAAACCTTGAAGGGAACATGATCTGAGGTTTTCATTGCAATAAAGTAGGTCACATGAAATCGGTATTGCAGAAATATGAAAAGCACTGTAAAGTCAAATGAAGGAAAACAAAACAAGCCTGGATGTTTTGTTGGCATGGTAATAGAAAGCACAGTGGAGGCTGGAAAGCTGCATCAGAGATCACAAACAGATCAAAGGTTGGTAAGGGCGAAGTGCCATGTCTGCTTGAAAAATTTACCTGCAAAGTTCAAGTTTATTTACCTTGGTCAGGAGTAGCAGATAGAGAGGTAACAATATTAAGGGACACAGGATCGCCTCAGTCTGTGATGCAGAAGGATGGGGAAATATGTACTCCTGAAGAACTATGTGTACGGGAACTCATGGTGGGACGAAACATTGCTCAGTTATGTACAGTGAGGCTACAGTGGGCAAAAAAGAGTGGGGAGTTTGTAGTGGGAGTTCTGGACAAACTCAAATAATATAATTTGTGCTTGCAAATGACATAGCTCAATCACCAGTAAGCCTGCTGCATACTCCAGTTGAAAAGCCAGTCGAGCTGTAGGCAAGAGTAGCAATGCAGGACGTTGATAAAGGAATTTTCCCAGATTGTGTCTTTATGCGATCACAGAGTCACAATCGAAAGCAGGAGAAATCAAAAGGCACGGATTATGAGTCTGAAATATGTTTACATTCATTTATGTTAAGTAATAGTTATTCCCATCTTTTATTAGATGTAGAGAACCTACACAATGCATCAATGTTACTTTTTTTGTTGTCAAGTGAGTGGGACACAGCAGGGGACAAACGTTAAAAATTCAAGTATATTCAGCTCAGTTATGCTATTGAGTTACAGCAGAAAGATTAAAAATTAAAGCGCTTGGATCAAAAGACATATATTCGGAAGGTGAGTGAATGCATCCCTGTATGTTATTATTTAGCAAATGATATGTTAAGGAGGACATGGAGACCAACATATATTCAAGCATGTGAGAAATGGGCAGAATGGTTTTTTTTTCCCAGTAGGGTACAGAAAAGTGGTGCTGCGAGTACCGCATGTGCCACAAATTGGATGTCACTTAGGTGTGAGCAAAACGGAGGCTAAAATAAAAAGACATTTTTACTGGCCTGGATTGCAGATGAATGTAGTTGAATTTTGCCATACGTGTCACAAATTTCAACTAAACGGAAAACCATGGGAAATAATAAAGCCTGCACCTTTAATATCTGCTGCAGTGTTCAAGGAATCTGTCTTAATTGTCTTGATGCATTGTGTAGGTTCCCCACATCCAATAAAAGATGGGAATAAGTATTAATTAACATAAATAGATGTATTGACGAGATTTCCAAATGCTGTTCAATTCTGCAATATGACAGCTGAAAGGATTGAGGAAGAATTACGACTTTAAAAAAAAATAGAGAAAGACTACCATCAGAGATACAATTAGATCAAGGGTCAACTTCACATCCAAACTTTCCAGGGAGTATATAGATAGCTGAGAATTAAAACGAATCAAATCTACTGTTTACCATCCACAATCACAGGGTGCACTGGAAAGGCGACGTTAATTATTAAAGACTATGTTGAGGTTTTATGCTTCGGATTGCCCAGATTATTTCCATAAGGGAGTTGCATCAGTACTGTTTGCGATCTGAGATATATCAAAAGAATCCACAAAACTAAGACCATCTGAGGCCAATTTTGGGCATAAAGGAAGAGGGCCATTACAATTCAATAAGGAAATATTAATAAGTCGGATTACAGAGACCACACATTTGGACGATGTGTCAAATTTTAGAGTTGGACTAAATAATGTTGGAGAGTTGTCGAGACAGCACTTAAAAGTATCGCAGCAAATGGTGAAGCAGGAAGTGTATGAGAAAAAAAATCAGAATATTGCCACTGGGAACAATGTATTTATTTAAATTTCATTAATCATTGAAACTTTAAAGGAAGGTTTAGAAGACCTTAGCAAATTGAGAGGAAATTGAGTGAGTTAGCTACTTGATAGGAACTCATGTCATGAAGGAATCTCACAGAATGTGTGATGGGAAAATGCGCTAATGGTATTTTGGCAGAGAACGAACGCAAGGGGAGAATGTGTTATTGACTACAACACATTGGAAAGAACCAACTTCAGGGAATTCTGCATTGGACGTTTATGAAATAAAATTGGACAATGCAAAAGTTGTCCAATATTGGTAAAGTTATTCACTTCTCTTCCAGAAGAAAATCGTAAGAGTTATTATTCTTGCATGTGGAGATCTGCTGAAATAAACTGGGAATTAATAAGATAATTGTAGATGATGTAAATATAGGAGATGCTGTTCTGATTTTGTAACATCCTTGGAGGCATAACCCTAGAAAGTTGGTGCAAGTTCATAAGGAGATGTCACGTATGCTCCAAGATGGCATAACCGAAGTGAGTTTCAATGAATGGAGTTCACCCATCATCATGGTGCCAAAGCCAGGTAAGACCCAAAAGTTATGTGTGGACTACCACAAAGTCGATGTTGTTAGAGAAACTGGTGCATATACGCATCTGCAGTTGGAGGACTGTGTGGAAGAGATTGGAAGAGCCACTTATGTTTCCAAGTTGGACTTCCTCAAAGGTTACTGGCAGTCAACTTTGTCGGAAAGATCAAAGGCAATTTTGTAACGCCAACTGGACTGCAGAAATTTAAAGTAATGCCGTTTGTACGGAAAATACTTCATTCATATTTCACAGGTTAATGGACAAGGTAATTGCCAGATTGACGACTGTTTCGTGTGTGTTGTGCCTGGTGACATTCAGTCTCTCATGAATTGAATATTTACAGCATTTATCGGGCTTGCTTGATCGAATTCGGAAGTCAAACTGGTTTGTAAACCTAGCTGAAAATGAATCTGCCAAAGCCAAAGTCACCTTCCTGGGCTATGTCGTTGAACACGGACAAATAGCCCCACGGGATGCGAAAACGAAAGTTACGGGGGATTTTTATACATTGTTGACGAAAAGAGCAGTATGACGGTTTACTCGATTGAGTGACTTCTACTGAAAGTTTGTGCTGACTGTTAGAAGTGGGACTGTTCCACTCACCGAATTACTAAAAACAGGCAAGAAATTTCAGCGAACACAAGAATTTCAGAAGGTATTTGACAGCCTAAATACTTTGTTAACGATTGCCAAAGTATCAGACACACCAAATTACACGAAGGTTATCAATGTGCCTATCGATGCCAGTGATGTGCATGTCTCTCTTCTTCTGACCCTCTAATAATGACCTGTAAACCAGTTTCATTTGTATTCTGTGTTTATGGGGCTTAATTATCAGACTTGTGTATTTTTGGAAAAGCATAATTAAGTCTACTTGAGATAGCTAAGTTTAGTTGGTATTCTATATTCTGTTCATTGTGATTCATTCCTTAGTTTTGTGAATAATTTTCTCTCTGTTTTAAAAACTGGAAGTCAACCTAGCTAAAGTATTCTAAGTAAATCTTACTATACAGTCACCAAAACAAAAAGCGACATTAAGCTCTGAATTTCCTGCATAAGAATGTTTTGAGTGCTCTGGCCTCGGCAAAACGGGAGTTATGTTTCTCAGAGCAGAGCTGATTGTGAGGAGACATGATTAAATTGTCCGAGATAATGAGGAGCATGGAATTACAGATTGAAGGAAACATTTGGTCTTGATCGATCACGAGGGTTTGTAGATTTCAGACAAGACGCAGAAAGCTTTGAATAGATCTGCAGGAAAACTTTATAAGTCTGCAGGTGGTAGACTCTGGAACTCACACTCTATAACGATTAGTTGGACATTTAACTCTTCATTCTTCTCCGATTCCATTGGCCAAGGAGTTTAAAAAAAAAACTCACAGCCGACAATTCCCGCGAGCAACAGTGATGCGATTGGCGGCTTTGCAAAGTAGAAAGGTGCCCATGACCAATGTGTGCGACTGTTTGGCTTCCCTCCTGTGATGACGCTGGAACATTGACTGTCATGTTCTCATGGACATTTCATGAAGGCATTCTCGTTCCAGCAGATTAAGATCTGATACCTTTTTTCGGCCGCAGAAAAATCATTTTTTAAATGCATTATAAAGGAGCACACTGCTCTCGAGGCAGGTAGGAATCGAACCTACAGTCTCCTGAACCGTAGTCAGGCGCGTTATCCATTGCGCCACTGGCCCGACGCACAGGGTGAAACTTAAAAGCCGTGATGTTAGCACAGACATGATTAATAGCAGTGATGTTCATTAATTGAAAAAGCAATAAAGATAATCACGATCACTGCTTCAGTCCAATCTTCATCACCTTTCAAAGCAGGTTTTTTTTCCAAAAACAAAACACGTGTGCCCATTATTTCCGTCTCTGAAACATTTATAGCAAGGTAAGGGACAGAGGTGTTCATGGGGTACACTTTCCCATCAATCCCAGTCACTAATACACAGCCAAATGTCTCCCAACAGCACCACACAACAATGATTTCAAACAATATCATTTATTTTCATCTCTGTTCACGCTAAAGATAGATAAACCAACAGTGACCTGATAAATTAAAACAAGATAAAACTGAACCAGGAATAGCGGCCGCTGACTGGGGTCTGTTTCTGGGAAGAAGACTCAGACTCTCTTTGGCTTAATTGGCGACCCCAGATACATTGTGTTTGGGTCCAGAATCATATAATGACCAAACACGAAACCTCTAACTGGGCTATAGCACCGAGTACTTCCCTCCCCTTTAGCCCTTACTCACCGACTATCGATTGGAGACGACAACATTTCGTTCCAATGATCACTCGCCGAAAGCATGCTCACCAATCATGTTAACCCTATACATGCTGCAGGACCCATCCCAACTGTTGAAGTATAATGCCCAATAGCGAAGAGGCGGTCCTACCATGACCAAGCTGGAGGCATTGGTCCTCCAACCAATCCGAGAAACTCATGGGCGCGCTTGGGGCTCTGATCAATCATAGAATGCTGTTGGGCTAAACTAATCTAACCAGAACTTCCACATCCCAATGCTCAATCAAACCTCGTTTGAAAAATTCTTCCAGTTCAAAACACATTTGTTAATGATGATTCTGTTCCCTTTCCCGCAGATGAAAGTGAGGACTGCAGATCCTGGAGATCAGAGTCAACATGAGAGTGGTGCTCAAAAAGCACAGCATGTCACGTAGCATCCGAGGAGCATGAAAATCTAAGTCTCAGGCAAGCACCCTCCATCAGTAACGTTTCACGGAGCCAATTTATGATCAATATTGCTACTATCCCTTATATTCCTTCATTCCCAGATTTCAGACACAGTGGTCTCACAGAACTTTTGCCTTTTGTTTTTCCAATCTACATTTATCTGATCGTTCTGGATTAGCATCATGAAGACTTCTTCTTACCTCATCAAAAAAATCAGCAGACAGTTCAACACAAATTTCTATGAACAATTCGATTTTATCTTTCCTGAATGGAAAACATATTCTTTCAAGTGGCACCTCATTTTGTCTGGTATGACCGTTTGCTTTAAACGGTTATCCTGTCAGTACTGAATTAATTTACAAAATGTTTCTCATGGCAAACTGAAAGTGTGTACCTTTTCAAGATGAGGAAATATGTCTGAATGAGTTGTAACTTGGACATGCTTACTGGTGCCAGGAAGCGGTGGAAGGTATACATACTTTTCCACTTTCACCAATATTCAATCCCACTGAAGTCCACCACTTGCCAGCACAATGCAGGACATTCTCTGTCATGATCCTCTGGTCCAGAATTCCTTGCATCCCAACAACTGCCCAGACCATTCCATAAAATCACAGAAGTTGCGACTTTACCACCTGGTAGGGCACCATCAAGTATTGCATGCAGCTCTGGTTACTGAATTTTGGAAAAATGTGAAAGGTCTGGAAAGGGTTCAAAGGAGGTTTACTAGGATGGTGGCTGGTGTGGATCGAAGTTCATTCGACCAAAATCTGAGGAGACTGACGTTGTTTTCGTCGGAGAGAAGAAGGTGGACAGGTGACTTAATCATGACTTAGATGATTATCAGAAGGTGAGATAGAGTGAAGAGTGAGATCCGCTTTCTTCAGACGGCGAAGGCCAACACGAGGAGCTATAGTATTACATTGAATGCCGATTGATTTAGGATAGATAACTGTGTTAATTTCTTTACCCAGAGAGTAGTACGGGCGGAAATCAGCCTGCCTGCAACAGTCGTAGACTGGCTGAATATAAGGGTATTTCAATGTGCATTGGACATATATATGGATTATAATGTAACGGTGAAGGTTAGATGGGCATCACATTTCTTTCACAGGTCAGTGCAAGATCGAGGACCGAAGGGCCTGCACTGCGCTGTAACGTTCTAATGTCTAAGCTAGAAGACCTGCTGGGTTACCATACCTTTCCTCACTGTGTAACTTTCCAGACACATCTTTCAGTGATTTGTCAGCACTTCATTCAATCCAGGCAACTGTATTTCCTCCTCTGAATTTTATCACTCCAAAATTGTGAGAGATAAACAGAGTCAGTGACAAAGCTGAGATCACCGACGTTCTGTACGGAATCAATAACAAATATCTTGATCTTCCAGTCTCCGGTGACATCAATATTACACTGTGTTCCTAAGGCACCATTTCAGACTCCGGTCTGCTGCAGTGCACCTTCAAGGCACAGTACAAGCTGGAAGAACGGCACCTCATTTTCTACTGACTGACTATGCAGCCTTCAGGACCCAGCATCGATTTCAATCATTTCAGATCCGCCTTCTTCCGCATTCTTTTCCCACCCGCACGTCCCATTAGTTCCAAAACCGGATCGTTGGACTCGAAACATTTACTCTCCTTTCTCTCCATAGATGTAGAAGAGCTGATGAGTTTTGTTGATTCATTTTGTCTTTTGTTCAGAGAACGTTTTTCCATTGAAGGCTGCAGGAAGCATCTGATTCCAGGAGAAGTTGTTCAGCGGAGATGAGAAGAATGACAAAGGGCTGGACCATTCCCGCTGTGAAGGTAGACGAGCCAGCCTGGGGCTGTTTATCCAAGTGCAGAGAAGGCTGTGTGAGAAACTGATTATTGTGCACATATTATGAAGAGGAGAGATATGTGTGACCGAAATAAGCATGTTTTGGGAAGTAATAATATGCAGTAGCATAGATTAAAAGCAAGAGACAAGCGATTAAGCGGAGATTTAGAATAAATATTTTCACCCAGACAGTGGTGTTTGTCTGGAAATCACGATCTGAAAGTGTGGTATTGCTACGTGTCAGTAGAATATTTCAGCAGTAAATAGCCAAACACTTGAATAGCCAGAGCACAATTGGATAAGCACCTGGTACTGGAAAATGTGACGAAGGCAGACATGCATGAGATGGGATTCCCGATGCAAAGGCAACCCTGTGTGCTTAAAAAGGCCTGCTCGCGCGGCTCTGTGGCGCTAGAGAAAGCACGTTGAATTTCCCCGTAATTGCTGAAGTTGTTATTCCAAGATCAAAGATTTGCATCTCACCAGAGTCGTGGTGAGATTCTGATATAATCAAAAGATTATACCCTGATCATTTAAAAGCCCTAAAAGTTGGTGCATCTCCGACTGTTGAATACTAGGCGTTCTGCACCTTTTCTACTCACTGAGAATAGAACATACCTCGGCATCTATCAGCCTCAATTTAAAGCTGTGTGCTCTTGTGCCGACCATCACCATTTGTAAAAAGGTCCTTCACTGCCCACCTTAAGAAAGCATCTGATCATCGTGTATGTCTCTACTAAATCATCTCTCAAACTTCTTCTCTCTGTCATAAACAGCCCCAGGTCCCTCAGTCATTCTTCGTAAGAATTTCCCTCCAAAAAAAGACAGCATCGTATTTAATCTCCTCTGTACCTTTGTCAATGAATGCACATTCGTCCGATGATGTGGCGACCGGAATTGTATGCAATTCCACAATTGCTGCCACCAGAGAATTTCTGGAGTGCAACATGATCTCATGGCTCTGAAAATCAATCCCTCTCCCAATAAATCCAACATTCCGTGCTCCTTCCAAACAAACTTTTCAACACGGGTGGTAACTTTCAAAGTTTTTTTGCACAATAGCACCGAGGTCTCTCTGCTCATCTTAACTTCCAGAATATTACTTTGAGCCCAGAATTCTTCTTGTTTCTGCTTCCAAAGTGAATGGTCTGATACCCGATCAGACCAGACTCGGCTGTTCCTCTGCAAAGCCTGCAATATTAGTGCAGAAACCCAATTGTCTTGAAACGGACATTGTTTTGTCTCACAAATGAACAGTTTCGATGTCTATTGAAGATAGAGCTCGATTAGCCAGTAGGAAACACGATGATGTTGATAGGCTGTAAAAAGACATTAATATACTGGCTCAGCCATTATGATATCGAATGGCGGGGCGGGACAGGAGCGGTGTGAACAATGGCCTCCTCATGTTCCGTCCTGACTGGGCTGTTTCTGGCCCAAGTCTTTAAACACTAACATAATGAGTGCAATGTGAATCTACATCAAAAAATATTAAGGTCGCACGTGTACCTCGCTGCCCTTTCAGCTGGATGAGACAAATCCTGTCGTAGCTTGAGATCAGAAAGTGGAGATTTCTCACAATTGTTCGGTCAGGATGAACATAGGCTTCCAGGTGGACCAATAGAACAGGCGTCCACGTGGATTCTGGGGATTCAGGGGCAGACTCGCCCTTTGCAAGGCTGTAATTCTGGCAAGGTAATGAATGTGAATATCTGACATTTTGAATATTATGCTGGATTCTTGCTACTTTTCACTGTGCCTCACGGGTGGCATAGTGGTTCATTGATTAGCATTGCTGCCTCACAGTCTTGGGCAACTGACTGTGTGGATTTTTCACGTTCTCCCTGTGACTGCGTGGGTTTGCTCTGGGTACTCCGGTTTCCTCCCTCATTACAAAGATATACAGGTCAGGTTAATTGGTCATGCTCAATTTCCCGTAGTGTTCGATGCATCTGTCAAGGGAAATGAGTTTGGGTGGGTTACTCTTTGGAGGTGTGGACTGAATGGGCCCAAAGGCCTGCTTCCACACAGCAGGGAATGTAATCTCATCTAAATTGGAATTCAATTAGCTCTTGCTTATCATTGCTCTTTGTCTCCTATTTATGCAAAGCATGGCACGTGCTCTTGGATGTTGAAATGCTGAAGATTGTTGACGTTGTATGCAATGTGGGTCATTGTGTCGTATGAACTTTGCAAAGGAACTTGGTGCAGTGTCAGTGAATCGAATTCTGTGACGAATTGAAACTGATGGAAGGAAAATCCCAATAGAGTCGTGACCAAAAATTGCCCGTGATCAACGCAGGAAGCCACGGTAAACTTATATTCAGTAACCCCTCCCCCACTCAACTATTGTACTCTATGCTACTTTCTCCCCAGCCCCACCGTCCTCTCGCTTATTTCTCCACGCTTCAGGCTTTCTGCCTTTATTCCTGATGAAGCGCTTTTGCCCGAAATGTCGATTTTGCTGCTCCTTGGATGCTGCCTGAACTGCTGTGCACTTCCAGCACCAATAATCCAGAATTACATTCAATAGCATCTTTTTTAAACACGTTTTTCTCTGTCCTTTTACTGAATCTGATGCGACATAATGGATGAACCATAATCAGTACAACCACCTCCGAGGAGGGTTTGAATTCAGATCCACAGCAAAAAATTGAGTAATTGGATGTTTGGCCTCCGTGGCAAGAACAGGCGCCGTGCAAGAACAGGAGCCTATGATGCCAGCTCCATTGGGGCAATTGATCAGGTTGCCGTGCTTCTACAGCAGACTAGAAGTGTCTGAACTGCCGATGTTGAGAGGATGATCCACGCCAGGCGTTCATTTCACTGATATTGGCCAGGATGATTGCAACAACAGGCTGAGAACAGCTCGACGACCGAATCTTACTGTGCAATAAAGGCTCTTTGGCCCTTGATGTTACACCCAACACGATCCTAATCAGAAGTCCAGCTTAACGACATTTTATCATTTTGACTCAAAAGATTATACCCTGATCATTTAAAAGCCCAAAAAGTTGGTGCATCTCCGACTGTTGAATACTAGGCGTTCTGCACCTTTTCTACTCACTGAGAATAGAACATACCTCGGCATCTATCAGCCTCAATTTAAAGCTGTGTGCTCTTGTGCCGACCATCACCATTTGTAAAAAGGTCCTTCACTGCCCACCTTAAGAAAGCATCTGATCATCGTGTATGTCTCTACTAAATCATCTCTCAAACTTCTTCTCTCTGTCATAAACAGCACCAGGTCCCTCAGTCATTCTTCGTAAGAATTTCCCTCCAAAAAAAGACAGCATCGTATTTAATCTCCTCTGTACCTTTGCCAATGAATGCACATTCGTCCGATGATGTGGCGACCAGAACTGTATGCAATTCCATAATTGCTGCCACCAGAGAATTTCTGGAGTGCAACATGATCTCATGGCTCTGAAACTCAATCCCTCTCCCAATAAATCCAACATTCCGTGCTCCTTCCAAACAAACTTTTCAACACGGGTGGTAACTTTCAAAGTTTTTTGCACAATAGCACCGAGGTCTCTCTGCTCATCTTAACTTCCAGAATATTACTTTGAGCCCAGAATTCTTCTTGTTTCTGCTTCCAAAGTGAATGACCTCACATTTTCCCACATTAATTTCTATTTGACACCTCTGAGCTCAGCTCTGCAGGTTATTCAGGTCCCACTGCAACCTGCAGCAACATTTGGCACTGTTGACAACTCCATTGAGCTTCGTGTCACCGGGAAATTTACTGACCCATCATTCCATGCCCTAATCCAGGTTATTTATAAAAATGACAAACAGCAGTGTACCGAAAAAAAAACAACCTGCTATACCACTAGTTTCTGAAATCCAGGACGAACATCTCCCATCAACTACCCATTCTGTCTTCTTCCAGCTAGCCACTTTCTGATCCAAACCAATAAAAAAACTCCATCAATCATACGCCAATGTATTTTAATCAAATAGCCTACCGTGGGGAATATTGTCAATGCCTTATTGAGAACTATATCCACCATTTTAATCGCTTCACCCTCATCCAGCTAATAGCTTAAATTCTCAAAGAGCTCAATAAGGTTCGTGAAGCACAAACTACTCTTCAAAAAATCAAATTGACTATCCCAAATCAACTTTTTCCTTATTAGATGAACATAAATCCTTTCTCTCATAACTTTTTCCAGAACTTTATCTACAACGAAACTAAGGCTCATTGTTCTGCAATTATCAAAGTTTTCTTTCCTGCTCTTCTTGGAGAAGGGGTCAATATTCACTTAGTTTGAGCCTTCTCGCACTAATCACATAGACGCCGATGACACAAAGTTCACAGTTAAATGTCTCCCCCCACAATTCTCAGAGAATCCTAGGATACATCCCATCAAGCCCAACGGACAGATCTTTTTTCATACTTTCAAGAATTGCCAACACAAACTCCTTACGAACATTAATTTCGTGTATTCTAATATGTTGTATCACAATAATCTCCTCGGCAGCATTGCCTTTTTTCAATTGTGACCACCTATTCCTATCACCAAAGTGCTCACTTCCCTCCACATCGAAAAGATGGCTTGGTTCATTACCCTGTACCAATTCCAATGTGGATTTGCTTCTTGTTGGCCTGACTATATGCTATGTCAGGAAGTCCTCCTGCACACATTGGACAAAAACTTACCGATCAGATTTACTCAAACTATAAACTTTCGAATCATTATTGGTAAAGTTAAACTTCCCCATAACAACTACCCGTTATTTTCGCTCCTATTCAGAATCATCTTTGCAATCTTTTCCTCTACATCTCTAGAATGTTTCAGTGGGCTACTGAAAACTCCATTCACAGTGATCTCTCCTTTCCTGAGTCTAATATCAGATCTTTCTATCTAGTAGACTCTGTAGAGTGCTCATCAAATATTCTTTTCGCTCCCGTAATACTGTCCTTGGCTAATCATGCCACACCTCGCCCTCGTTAACCACCTTCTTTGTTCTTACTGAAATATCGAAACTGCGGCACCAGGAACTCCCAGTCCTTTCATTTCTCCGTTCATGTCTCTGAAATGGCCACAACGTCTAACTCCAAGTTAACAACCCATGCTCCAAGTTCATCTACATTATTCCAGATGCTCCTGGCGATGAAGTAAACACACTTGGAACCATCTTCATTCTTGCCAGTAGACTCTTGCAAACCTGAAAACCTATTTATGTCCTCACTACTCAAAACCTCCTGTAAACTTGAGCTGCAATTCATGTTCCCATTGCGCTGCTGAGTTCGCATAAACCCTCCTGAAGAGCATTAGCAAATTATCCCCCCTCCCCTCACCACCCCCAGAATATTGGTTCTCCTGTGGTTCAGGTGAAAACCATCCTAGTTGTAGAGGATCCACCTACTTCAGAATAAGACCCAATTGCCCTGGTATCCAAATGCTGACCCCCTGTATTATCACAGTAGCCTTATGTTCAAAAGCTCTCTCCCTATTCTTCATCTCTGCAAGACGCATCATGGGTAACAAATCAGAGAGAACAACTCTGTTTGATCTAGATCGACGATGTCACTCTGTCTCACTGACGTTCAGCCTTATATGCCTTTTCTTACTAATGTTGTTGTTTCATATGTGGACGATGACTTGGGACTACTCCCCGTCTCCTTTAAGAATCGCACAAATAGGATGCGAGACATTATAAACTCTGAGAGCTAGGAGGCAACATACCAATCATAAGTATGCCCCCACTCACTGAATCTGTAATCTGTTTCTCTCACTATGAAGTCTCTAAAAATAATGCTCTCTTGCTGTCTCCCCATCTCTTTTGAGCAACAGGAACAAACCCCATGCTTTACCCCTCCTAAGTCATTCCCCCTCAAAGGTATCAATAACGGTATGCTATGCTTTTAACCGAGGAGCACGACCACAGTGGATGCATGCACTGTCTGCCAGTTCTCCCTAAGTTTACCGACTGAAACTCATCGATTTTTTTTCTTGTACCTGAGGTGTTAGAGCCTGCCGAAAACGCCTCTCAATTATCTCGTCAATCTCCCGAATGATCCAAAGTCCAGCTCCAGTTTCCATAGACATTTACCAAGAAACTAGAGTTGGATGCACTTCCCACAGATGCAGATACCTGGGCATTACTAGTGACTCTTGCCTCCCACATTCTACAGGAAGAACATTCATTTGGCTGACCATCAATTCCAAACGTTCTGAATTCTTACACACCCACACACACACCGACACACACAGACACACACACACACACACACACACACACACACACACACACACACACACACACACGTTGCAATAGAACGTTGAATAAATCAGCATTCACTCTAAAGATCTAACTTCTGACTTTGTGGAGTGCTCTGTCCTTGGGAAATGCCTCCTTTACTTACGACCACACAGAAACATTCCCCAGGAGAATATCCAACTCTCAATAGAGATACAGGGGTGATGTTTGAGATGGATTCGATTTCTCAAAACGCTCATCATACACGGTGTTAAATTGTGGAAAGGACGCTTATATCGTTTCATGTTATTGCAATTGCTTTAAACTCATACAGGTTATTAAAACAATAAAAAAGAATGATATTTATCTCTTTGTACATTTTCAATGTTGTTGGAAAAACTCGAATCGAAATGATATTTTTTTTAAAATTACTGCTGTGAAACTTAAAGAATTCAAACAGGAATATGTTTCGAGTCTTGTCACGGGATATTTTGGGGGGAGATATGTGAGCAGCAAATTCACTCAATACCTCCTCTGTGATTGCAGCCAAATGACCAATGCAACAGATGAAAAAAATGATGCGTCTCTCAACAAGTCAGTTCCAACTCACTATGGCATAATTTCCCTTTGATTCTCGCCATTATCTAATAGATTAGGTGAGTGGAGATATCACGATCGCAATAGTAAACTGAGACGTTGCGAGAATTAATCCCACACTGTTGGTAACACTTTGTATCGTAAAACAGTTATGCAGGAGACTGAGCCAACAAGCTTCCCTTTAATGCAGAGCTAATACAAACAGATCAGTTCCTTTAAAATTTATAGAAGTTCACTTAGATCGAGCTGCTAAACCGTTCATAATAATTTTCACATTTAGTCGTATTCAGTTGTATGTGTTATACAATTTCTTTCCAATTAACGTTAACCAATTAGAGAGTGTGTACTTAACTCAACCCCATCCCTACAGAGCAGACCCTCTGGCCCCGTTAAATTCTTCGCTTGTCTGTCTGTACGCGCCTGAAATTACTTTTCTCTGAAAAAAAGAAATAATTCCCAATTTCAAAAACATTACAATGAAAAAAAATCAAGCCATGCTCCAAGCTATTCTTTATCATTCATCACTGGTTTCGATGTTCTAAACTCCAGTTGTAGAGCCATCTGCATGAGGAAATTTTCTTCCTGTTTACTCTCACGGAGTTCACATCATCTGAAAAATTTCCTTACGGACACAAATCACTTTTTCCTGGTTTCAGGCCACGCGATCTATTTGTCTGCTCCACCTCCCCATGAAACCCCGCCTTGTCTTTTCTAATGGCTTGATCCCACAGGATCTCAGTGGATTCCTTTGCAAGGTTTTTATTTCCAAGTAAACGCTGTTCATTCTTCCTGACGTCTTCTGATTCTAGGAAGATCCCTCCATGTCTTTTGCCAGGTCTTTATATCCCAGTAATGTCCGTCTTCAGAAAGAATACTGTGTCCAGTTCAACACAGGCAAACCCACTCTAATGGTGTACAATGCCATTTCCAGTGTAGGGAGGATGGAGCTATTTCAGTCACAGGTGATTCGGTTGGTTGTCACATAATGGATCAGTCCCTCACGGGGAAGTGACTGTTATTCCTCACTTTTCTCGATCAAGATGTGCTTAAACTCAAGTCAGAGGAAAGCCTTTGAAATTTCCATTATATGAAAGGCACGATGCAGTACTGATACAATGTTACTGCCGTTGATTTGAACACGTATCAGTTTTTCTTCATCACTTGGTGAGTAACTCCTTTCCTCACGGCATTATGAGATCTTCTTAATGAAGAGATTTCATGCTTTATGGTTTGGATACATGAAATTTCGGGCGATAGACAAAAAAGAGTTAAAAGCAAGCATGATCAAAAGGTTGGAATTCGAGGGAATGCAGATATCTGAGACAGCATTATTTTAAATAAAATCTTGGATGTCGGATTCGCTGACTGGGTTGGCATTTAGTGACCACCTCTAATTGTGCTTTAATGGGTTGTAGGACATTACAACGATAGATGGAGCGGAGACAGGGAAAAGATTTGAATAAACTAACGAAAATTTTGATAATTAGCTGAGTCGTGATGGATGAACAACCCCTGTTGTGAATTCTCCCACGGGCATCAATTTGCTCGAAGAGCTCAGGATTGCATCATTGGGTGAACAGTCCACAACTTCATCCCTTCCACCATGTGGGAGCTCGAGTGGAAAGGTAAAGCTGCGAAGGCAGCAGCACACGGTTGTGAAAATAGGCGGTGCTAAAAACGTCATTCAGATAAGTCACAGATAAGTCACAAGTTTTACTTGCAAATCCACACATGACATTTACTCTATCTGTTGCTCCCAATGAAGTCTCCTTTACATTGGAGAGACGGGATGTCTAATTGGAGAGCGCTTCAGGGAACATCTCCGGGACATCCACACCAAGCGACATCACTGCCTGTGGCCGAGCACTTTAACTCTCCCTCCCACTCAGCCAAGTACATGCAGTTCCTGGGCATCCACCATCGCAATACTTTTACCACCCGACGCCAGAAGGAAGAAGGCTTAATCTTTTACATTGGGGCCTTTCAAGCACACAGCATCAATGTGGACTTCAATATATTTCTCATTTCAACTCCGCCATCTTATCCCAGTTCGATCGTTTTATGTTGGCACCGCTCTCATGAACTTTCCTATCTCTCCATCTTCTTTCTGGCCGATCCACTCCACTCTGCTCTCTGACCTAACACCATTACCCAAACCTCAACCTACCTATCACACTCTCAGATACCTTGCCTCCTCCTATTTGTCTTTCTACTGCCTCGGCTCACAAGCCTCTTTCCAAATGAAAGACTCTTGCCTGAAACGTCGATTCTCCTGCTCCTCGGATGAAGACAGAAGCCTCCGTTTTGTATGATTCAATTGTGGGAAATGTCTGCTCCAACAGGTTAATAATTCAAACCTTATTTCGGCTTTGAAACAATGCGGTAGATTAGCAGGCATGCGAGTTTGAAGCCTGCCAGTCTTGCTCCTGAACCAAGTGGAAAGCTTAACTGCCATCTCTGGACCGTCATCAAGCACATTATCCATTCTGACATTGTGCTCGCGCATTCTTAAGGTTGGCATTCTGCAGAGTTGTGATCTAAAGACGGACATGACCAATCGTACTCATGTTCACAAGTTGAATAACCAGGAAAGATAACCACCTTTACTGCTTCATTCCAATGATCCACGCTTTGTGCAACGGCAAGTTTTGTAATGAAAAAACATTCATCCTCATGAAACTTCCATTCACTTTATGTCTACTCAGCCATTCAATGGGATCTCAGCTTATCTGATGTAGTTCAAATTCACTTTACTGATTGTGCTCCATGACAGGTGATAAACTAATGCCTAATCACAACATCGTATTCCCGCTAATATTCGAGGTTTGAGAGTATTTTAATGACATGTGCGAGTTTGCAAGAAATTGAATGAAATGAAATGAGCAAAATAAAAATCCCTTGCTGCCCAGAGCAGCTTTAGTCATATGAGAAAGTTCAGAGAGCGAAAAAAAATTACCTGCGTTTCTCTCTGTGTAGATGCAAATAGAAGCTGCTCCAGGAAAAGTTGGAAATGCCGGCTTGATGTCCCAATGCTCCCTGCTCCGTGGCAATGGAAGTTGCTGCACTTG
This sequence comes from Hemiscyllium ocellatum, assembly GCF_020745735.1. Lineage (NCBI taxonomy): Eukaryota > Metazoa > Chordata > Chondrichthyes > Orectolobiformes > Hemiscylliidae > Hemiscyllium > Hemiscyllium ocellatum. The sequence goes on from NW_026868290.1 coordinate 443,311, forward strand.
AGTTTGGAGCTCCCAGCCTCATGCGACGTATACCACCTCAACAGAAGGTGTTCCACACAATGTTGGAACTCCCAGTCCCTGGCATTTCAAGTGACTCTATACTTTCAGAGAAATACTTCACACTCACTGATGTCACTACTGAACCCATATCCACTAGCTCATCCCCATCCATATTTCCAGTTTAGTTTTCTCTGCTGCACCACACAGTTTTTTGTACCACGCCTGAAAACTGGAACGATACGATATTCCACAGCAGAGGTCACTTCCGTGAATGAGGAAATTGGTAAAGTAGCCGATGGTAAACTGCATTTCTTTTGCAGAAATACATTCCAGCAATTCCCTGCGCTATCCCCTGACGCTTTCATTTTCTGGAGACGTATATCAATCTTCGCTTTCAACAAACTAAGTGATGAAATATCCATCGGCTCTGGAGATACTGAAGTTACCCATTCATTCCACCATGAGCTTGCATGTCTCACTCACTGTCTGTCAAGTATTCCCACTGTTCATGTGGTCCTATTCCTAACATATCCTCTGTCACTACCTTTACTGTTTTTTTTGCCTCATGCCATTCCTTGTGGTGCCGGTATCATGCAGTGGTTAGCGCTTTGCGTTGTGGCAGCAGAAAGATCATCTCCAATTTGACTTCCAGTATTGTCACTTGTTACCGTTTTATGCAGAGTAAGACATGCTTTAATAAATGCAGGATGGAATCAATCTTTTCTGACATGAAAACATTCGTCGAGGTGATGAGGCCCTTTCACATCATTGCTTTATATGTAGCAGGATTCAAACCCAGACATTCTAGGAGATTTCTCCCCATCCCACGATCAGTAACCCTGTTTTAGGTCCATTCTCCAATTTCACTGAGGCATTTGGCCACCAAGCACTGGCATTGACGTTGTTCTATCTAAGCAGCTGCAGTCAATGTTCTTGTACGAACGTGACCCAATATCACAATTCGGACCTTACAGTCAGTCGATCCATTTATATCCTGCTTTTGTGAGATCAGTGCTCATTTCGGAATTTTTATTGACAGGTACCAGAGATCACTGGAACATCAGGCTCAGGAAAAGGACACAATGCAGTATTCAGCAAACGATTTCTTTTTTAACGATCAGTTTCCCTATTCTAATCTCAATGAAGAAGCGGAGATTGTGAGGAAACATGATTGAAATGTGCAAAACAATGAGAGTTAAGGCAAGTTCGGCTGAAAGAAATGTTTCTTCTCCGTAAATACCAAGGGGTGTAGACTAAATGAATGATGCAGAAATTGCGATGAAATCAACACAACCCTCAGAGGCATTCAGTCTGTATTTGTGATGCTAAGGCATATAAGGCAAAGGGATGGAAAAAGGAATGAGGACTGTCAAGCAGTTGTTTCTTCCAAGAACGCGTCCAACGCGTTTGAGAGCTGCCACTCTACGTGCGTCTGACCGCTGTACTCGTCCCTGGTCGTGTCGTGGTTCTGAATTGCCACTTTTACCACTGCGGTCCGGGGTCAATTGCCAGTAAGGACAGTTTTGTTCAGCATCAAAAACATGGGCATCTGTGATAGGATTACATTCAATGCTTCGAATCAAACAACGTGTCTACGAACAGCAGAGTCAATGTCCCAGCCTCTTAAGGACGGAGAAGGTGCCTCGGCACTCCATGAACCAACATGAGACTGAGATATTTATTTTGTTTCCTTACCATTTCGAGAAGCCATAGCGATTGGTTCGTTGGCTCTGTGAAATTGAAAAGTGCCGATTCGCAGTGTGTGGGAATACTTGGTCTTCCTCACTTCTGATGACACTGCGACAGTGTAATGTTCTCCGGGACGTGTACTAAAAGAGGTTCTCGTGTCTATATATGAGGAGTTCAAACTTCATCTCGGCTTCAGAACAATGAGGAAGATTAGGTTGTGAGTGTAACGAATACGTGCTTTAACCTCGAGCTAGAGAGGAGTGAAGTACCCACATTCTCAATCCTGTGCCTTGCCTGAGGCACAACGACTCCCAGGTTAAATCACCATCAGTCAACTCGCGTGATCTCTCTCTCTCTTCTCTCTCTCTCTCTCTCTCTCTCTCTCTAATGAGAGAGCAGGCCTTTGAATATGTGAACTTTGATTTCAAAGCTTTATTTTTATATATGAAAAGGAATAATTGACAATCTGTCTGTATGGAGTTCCTTATGGAAGAGTGCAGAAGTTAGTGAGAGAAGTCTTCATGAAGCTGGAGAGTGATAGAGCTGACTGAGTTTATGAGCCGCAATCTAAATAGAAGAAATGACATTGTATGAAGTGTGAGCAGGGTACAGTGAATTAGGGAACAGAATTTAAAGGGATTACAAGTACTTAAAAAGCATTTGCAGGAACTACAACTTCTTCTCTCTACTGTCAGACACAAAGAAAACTGCGAATGTGGCCATGTCATGGCTAACTAGGGATATGAGGGCATAGCACTGCACTCAAAAAGGAGGCTGACGAGGTGGCTGAAAATAGCAGCAGGCATTAAGACTGGGAGCAGTTCAGATGTCAGCACAAGACGAAGAAAGAATTAATGCAGAACGAAATCTCGCTTGACAGTAAGCTTGAGAGAAGCAAATAATGAATTGCTAAAGCTCTTGAAGTTAAACGAAGGGAGAAAGAAACGGTTGTTGAAAACAAATCCCTTACAATGAGAAACAGTGGATATAATAAAGTGGGATAAATATATGGCATACCAAAGAAATATATATGTTGGTTCTGTCATCACAAGTGATGACACAAATAATATTCCTAAAGTGCTGGGAAGAAAAAGTGACGCAGGAACTGAAGGGAATTATTATTTTCAGGGAGATGGTGTTTAGGAAATTGATGAGATTAAAAGACAAGAAATTCCACCAACTGCGTATCAAACACCAGTGTACTTAAAGCCACCCTAAATGCAGCGAAGGCGTTCTGTAACTAGAGTGTCGAGACTAAATAGAGTAAATTCATTGTCATATTTCAATATTCTATCGACTCTGAAACAATATCTGTGGCTTGGAGGTCAGTTAGTGTGACCCCACTATTTATAAAAGGGAGTAGCGAGAAAACATGGAATGAGAGAAAAGTTAGCCTAACAATGGAAAACTGCAACTGAATTGATCAGAACCAGCATAAATTTACGACGCTTAAATAGGAAATGAGATATTGTCTTCTTGTACACAAATCGCTGAAAGTAAGCATGCAGGCGCAGCAGCAGCTGAGGAAGGCAAATGGTGTGTTAGCCTTTGTACTTAGAGGATTTGAACACAGGAGAATGTCAGACTTGCTGAGATTGTGCAGAGTCTTGTTGACACCACAACGGAGAGTGTTGTGTGCAGTTTTGGAATCCTGATCTGGTAAAGGATGTTCTCCATACGGAGACTGCATAACAAAGGTTTACCAGACTGATCCATTGCATGTCTGGACTGACGTATGAGGACAGAATAGATTCGTTAGGATGAAAATCACTCATGTTTAAAATGATGAAGTAGAACATCACAGAAAGGAATAAAATTCTAAAAGGTACACATAACGTAAATGCAGGAAGGATGTTTTCAATAACCAGGGCATCCAATCCATAGAATGTGGGGAGGTGGCGTCACTTCTTAGAATATAGGGTAGTCTATTTAAGACTGAGATGAGGATTTTATTTTTAATCAACTACTGGTTACTCAGTGAGATTTGCTGCCACAGAAAGTAATTAAAGCCAGAACGTGCAATGTTGACAAAATGAAGATATCAGTAGCTTTGAGGGCAAGAGGTATCAAAAGGTACACCTAAAGGCCTAAAGGGGTCGCAGGTTACTGTGCGGAAGGATCAGCCAAGATCATATGAATTACGGAGAAGGATCAAACATCACGACAAGCCAGTCCTGTTCTAATTTTTCATATTTCCATTCTGTTAAAGTTGGGATATAAAGACCAATTGTTTTTAACTGACGCAGGTATCAATGACACATTATCTAGATGTAAAAAATAATCCTGTAAATACTTACCAAACTGCAATCGGGGAGCAATTTTAGCATACGAATGTCAGCAATTCGAGGAGGTGCGAAGTAATGTTTGAGGTTCGTACACTGGCTGTTCTGTATCTCAATTTCAATCCAGTTCTCAAATTACTGAATGTTCTGATAAAAGCGACATAGTATGTATAAAATAAGTAAACGTCTTTAAAACGTTGGTGGTACTGGGAAGAGGGAGTGTTACGAAAGGGTGGGGAAGGGGAGCAGTGAGAAAAACAATGAGTCGGGTTTTTGTTGAGGGATTGGCAACGAATGACCCCAAATTCCAAAACCTCTGAGACCCGCTATCCTGCTCAGGCGTTCTGTCCCTCCACTTCCTGCTCCATTATTTCCGTCTCTGACACATTTAGAGCAAGGTAAGGGACAGAGGTGTTCATGGGGTACACTTTCCCATCAATCACAGTCACGATTACACAGCCAAACGTCTCCCAACAAGACCAACTCCTCATGAACCACAGCAATGATTTCAAACAATATCGTTTATTTTCAGCTCTAAAGATACATAAACCAACAGTGACCTGAGAAATTACAAACAAGATAAAACTGAGCCAGGAATAGCGGCGGCTGGCTGGGGTCTGTTTCTAGGAAGAAGACTCAGGCTCTCTGACTTAATTGGCGAGCCCAGAGACACTGTGTTTGGGCCCAGAGTCATATAATGACCAAACATGGAACCTCTAACTGGGCTTTAGCACCTGGTGCTTCCCTCCCCTTTAGCCCTCACTCACCGAATATCTATTGGAGACAACAACATTTCGTTCCAATGATCACTCGCCGAAAGCATGCTCAACAATCATATTGACCTTATGCATGCTGCAGGACCCATCCCAACTGATGACGTATAATGTCCAACAGTGAAGAAAAGGGGGTCCTCCAGGACCAAGCTGGAGGCACTAGTCCTCCACACAGTCAGAGAAACTCATGGGCGCTCTGGGGGCACTGATCAATCGTAGAACGCTGTTGGGCTAAACTAATCTATCCAGAACTTCCACATCCCAACGCTCAGTCAAAGTTCGCTTGAAAAATTCTTCCAGTTCAAAACACGATTGTTAATGATGACTCTGTTCCCTTTCCCGCAGGTGATAGTGAGGACTGCAAATACTGGAGATCAGAGTCAGTATGGGAACAGTGCTCAAAAAGTACAGAAGTTCACGCAGCATCCGAGGAGCACGAAAATCGAAGTTTCAGGCATGCACACTTCATCAGTAACATTTCACGCAGCCAATTTATGATCAATATTGCTATTATCCCTTATATTCCTTCATCCCCAGATTTCAGGCACAATGGTCTCACAGAACTTTTGTCTTTTGATTTGCCAATCTATATTTATCTTATCGTTTTGGATTAGCTTCATGAAGACTTCTTCAGACCTCATCAAAAACAAAATCAGCAGACAGTTCACCACAATTTTCTATGAACAAATCTATTTTCGCTTTACTGAATGAAACACGCATTTTTTTCACGTGGCAACTCATTTTGTCTGGTATGACCGTTTGTAACGTCTTTCACACAGCTTTAAACGGCAATCCTGTCAGTATTGAATTAATTGACAAACCTATTCTCATGGCAAACTGACAGCGTGCATACCTTTTCAAGATGAGGGAATATATCTGAATGAGTTGTGACTTGGACATTAGTTATCGTGAATACAATGTAAATACAATCAGATTGTGATGGTGTTGAGCTCTACCACCCTTTCAGAAGCTACGAGACAAGCTGAATACTTCCAGCGTTTTCTGTTTTTTTTAAATATGTATCAGCTTTCCAGTTTTTTGCTTCTGCACATGTTCTTGGGACAAAAGGTAAGAAAAGTTGTGGGTCGAAAGCAGGAGCAGTCGCCTCCTTCCGTCACGCAACTCCCAGCTCTTCCTCTGCTTTTGTAGTTTTGTGAAAGCACTAACTGGCTTTAATATTGGATTTTAATGATAATCTAAGTGTGTACATGTTATTCTAGCTGCCCAAATATGGAATAAAACAATACATCAATTTTGATCAATTTCACGATTTATGTTTGCATGTCATTCTACTTTTAAGGAGAAGGTAGCATTGCATATTGGTAACAATAAATGCTAAGGTTTTGCAGGCCATGGTTGTCAGAGCACGTAATCCAAATTAGGAGACTTCCATGGACGGTCTCTGTTTCTTTCACTTTGGAAACTGTCTGATTCAGCATTACAGTCTCCCATCCTTCTGCACATGATGCCTTCAGTTCTGTCTTGATTTTGTTACGACTGTTTTCTAATACAGGGAATATCCAATCATCTATTATGTTGCAGTTTCAAAAGAATGAGAATCCTTCTCTCAGAGCACACTGCCTCCGTAGCTCAATGCTTAGATCGGGGAGGAACATGGACAAATGAAAGGCTGAATGCTTCATTTCTTTGCTATAACCAGACTCTGGTGTTGACATCTGAAATGAGACGAAATAAGCCAATTGAGTGCAATCCTACTTTCTGGCTGATATCTCCTGAGGCCATAGTCACTTCGCCAGAACGTGTCTGTGCTTTTGCCTCTGTAAGTGAAATGGGGTTCAGATCACCGAGGGAGTGTAAACACAGGTTATCCATCTTGAACTGCAGACGCATACATTGTAAAACGTGACTGGATAATCGCATTGCGACGAGTGCTTGAAACATTTAGGAACACAAGGGGACATGCCAAGAGCTGAAAACTTGAATAACGGGCCTCTTTCTGTTCTGTAAACAGTCGATGACTTGCTCAAACATATGACCTGATAAATAAAACGCCATATGCATTGCCATTACGAAGCAGTCCAACAGCTTGGGAGGCAGCACTTGTGGTGTATTGGTTAAGAGTCGGTGTTTTCCTTATCGCGGCCAGAGTTGGGTGCCTGATCAGAGAATCAGGTTTTGTTGTTTCTGACTGATAACAGCGAGAGTGGAGCAGCTCTGATGGGAATGCTTTCAATGTCTCAGAGCAGTTAATGCCTCGAGAACATGAGAGTTCATGTCCCTGCTGCTGCAAGAAGGGGACGGTACCTTGACAGTTTCTGCTCAGTCGGTCAGTCCACCCTTCATTCCCCTCTCACAGAGTTTCTAAAGATTCCCAGAGTTGAAACGGGGCTCTGTTTAATTGTTTCATTTACACTCCCACTGGTTGCACGTATTGGGTTGTTTGAAATTGATAATTTACTCAAGAGCAGCGTGCGAGACAATTCTATCTTGCCCTCCTCTGACAGTACTGTGAGGTTGACTCTGATGTTCTCAGTTTCATTCATCGATTGGAGACTTTAACCGGGATATTAAAAAGTGCCACAAATAATTCCAAACAGAATGAAATTCTTTCAAGTGTTCTGCCTGCAAAGTACTCAGAAACTGTTCATTTTTGAGAGGTATTTAGGAAAACGATGTTTAAAAAATAAACAAATTGCTTTGCAAGATGCTTCAAATGAAGACCTCAATTCGTTTGAACCAATCGGTGGAATTGTGTTGATCATTTTAGTACTTTGTATTATCATCTTATGTTCTAAACCTCAAGGAGGCACCTTGTAGCTATGAGAATATGGATTCAGGTTCTTCATGAAGGTCAGTAGCTGGAGGGAGTAGTTAACTGTTTTAGAATGAAGGCATTGTGGCTGCTGTCGAGGTGATGGATAATATTATATTCAGTGCAGGATCACACACCAAGTGCACTGTATTACTGTGGGAGAGTTTTTCAAAACCTGGAACTCTCTGTCTCTGTCAATCACTGTGAGGAGTGGGGGTTGGGGTAGGAGGGCGTAACGTCCTCCCAGGCACTTAAACTATCCTCAAGCATGCATCCTGAGTGAAAGAATAGTCATGGACGTGATCATATTCTCATTATATGTTTAGAATATAATGAGTGATTGCCCATCGCACTCAGTGTTCAATGCAATTACCTTGCATTCTCTCACGGCGCTACAGATCAACCTTCACTCACTCCTCTTGGTGCCATCATCCCAGGCATTAATCTGGTGGAACCCTGTTCACTCTGTCTGTGGTACGGAGATCACTCCTCATAAAGGAGAGAAAATCTGTTCACAATGCTCCAAATACTGCCTCAAAAACACTCTCAGGTTTGATCGCAAGAATTCCTTTCTCTCACTTAGCTGGCTCTGTTTATTTTGTGTGAAATAGGAAGTTATTCATTTACGATGTGCTGTCATTGATTTGGAATTTAAAACATCTTTACATCTGTAGGTCAGCATTTTTAAAGCTAGCACCGGAAGTGCCAATTCAGATGGACATCACTCTAGGGGAGGGAATCAATCGCAAATAATGCATCTAAAACAGTGAATGGCCACCTACCTGAATGGAAATGAACTGCTGGAAGATGGGATACAGGCAGAGTAAGGGAGTGATCTTTCCTTTTGGTTTGCCATCACGGGATGTGTACAGACCTGGTCAGGGTAGCATCTTATGCCGATCTTGAAGTGAGTGGTTAGTTCAGCTGTTCCACAGGGCAGAAAAGAGTAAAACACAGTGCTGTGGGTTTGCAGTCGCACCGAGACCGGACCAGGTAAGGGTGACCCACTGCTTCCTCGAAAGAGCATGAGGCAAGCCGATATCCACAGATTATTATTCTGTGGCTCTAGATTATGAGCCAGTGATCTGACCACCATACACTATCTTCCCATCTTTCAGATTCCGTGCAGAGAACAAGTTTAACATCCCAAGTGCAATTGTTTCGTAATGGACACGTGGTAAGAAGGGACTTGAAACAGATGTATCCGGAATTAGCAAAGGCACAAACGATGGTTTATTCAGGAGTTGCGCTGAGGCTGAGGAAAAGACTGGATGTCATAATGTTGGTAGTAGACAGGATTGGTGAGTGTGGAGGATATGGAGATGTAAACTGTGCAGGAGAAAATGAATCAAGACAGTTGAGGACAGTGTGTATCATCCTCGCATAGTGGGGAGTAATTTGCAAATAATAATTTGCTAGTTATTATTTCTAAGGAATGGAATCTTTGATTGGGACTGACAAAGTTGACTTGCACCTTTCGAAAATTTACATATCATCAGCATCAATTCAGTTCAATCGACAGACTGAGTGACTTACTGAGTGAATCAAGGAGGTTGAGAACAGTTTCTTTCATCCTCGCATATTGATGAGCAATTTGTATTGAGTAATGTGCGAGTTATAATTCCTAATGAATGGAATCGTTGATTGGAAACGAAAACGTTGACTTGCACTTTTCTAAAATTTACATATCATGAGCATCAATTCAGTTCAGACCGTTTCACTAGACAGCTCGAATGACTTACCCGGAACACCGGCTATAGCAAAGTTAGTATAGTAACCAGCTTGAATAGCCATCAGTATATCTTCAATCTGCGATGCTAAAGATAATGCCTCTTTTGAATCTGACAGTGGACAGGATGCCTTGTGGGCCCCCAACTATTTCTTCACAGGCCAAGCAGGTGGTTGGCTTATGCGAGGAGTTTGGGCTGGTGGATATTTGGAGATGTCTTCATCCGACCGGCAGGGACTTCATCTTTTTTCAAACCAACAAAAATGTCACACAAGGATTGGCCTCTTTCTGGCTCTCTCGCCCTTCTGGCTTCTATTATGGGTTGCAAAGTCGTGAATATAGCTATCGCAGATCACGAACCAGTCTATTTGGAGGTTAAGGCCAAGAGTGAAGGGCTAGGTTTGTGGCACTGCATTTGGGACCTTTTCCCCTTCAGGATTCCAAATTTGTGCAATACCTTTTGAAGCACTTTCAGGAATTCTTGACTATCCACTCGGGCATGGCTAGTAGTCTGTCCATGCAATGGGAGACTGCAAAAATCTTTGCAAGGGATTAGATATTTCCTATTCGGCGAGCCAGAAATGACAGAGGAGGAACAGCAGCGTCTACTTGAGACGTGGTTGAAAGCCGCGGAGGCGGGACATTTTGCGCAGCCTTCGATATCTAACCTACAGCAGATCACGGCCTTTCAGGCTGCCTTGAATTCAATACTGACACAAAACGCAAAGGAAGAGCTTGCCTTTGCTAGGCAAAGGGTGTTCGAATATGGGGATAGGCCAGGGTAGTATTTAGCATATCTGACTCGGAAAAAGCGTGCTCCCCCATCAATTACTGCAATCAGACATAGCACCGGGATCCTTACATACGGTGCTAAAATAATTAATGAGGTTTTACGGAGCTTTTACTCTGAATTGTATCGGTTTGACGGTTGTGAAAACAGGAGGTATAAAATTAAAACCGTTTTTAAGAACCTTGGCCTCCCAGGGGTAACCTTGGAACAGGTCGCTCTCCTTAATAGCCCCTGGACAGTTCGCGAAATACAGGATACTGCAAGGCAACTTCAGAGTGAGAAAGCGCCTGGCCCTGATGGTCCTTCGGGCGAGTTTTATAAGGAGTTTATAGGGATTCTGTCAGGGCCGATGTTAGATTCCCAATCACTCCTATATTATTGCATATTATCACCTTTGAGTGAAGCTAATATTTCCTTAATTCTTGAGATGGGGAAGGTTCCTGAGGAATGTGCCTCATACAGGCTCATCTCCCTATTAAAACCAGATTGCAAGATTCTGTCCAAGACCCTGGCGCTGAGACTGGAAATGGTGTTGCCTCATGTAATTTAAATGGGACCAGACAGGCTTTATAAGGGGCCAAGAAAATAACCAGTTCCTTTGCATCTGTCATCAAGGAGGAAGATCCTTAAAATCGCTGAGTAATGCCAAATGATCACATGGAACGAAAGACATAAAGTCAATGCAGATCAATAATAAGGTAATAGTTCAAGGCTGGCATAGTAGTATTGCAGCTGGATTGAGCATTGCTAAGTCTGATGAGCCAGTTGTACTTCGTATCAAAATATTAGAAATAAATCAACAATAGACGCATTTATTGTGCTGTCGATTACTGTTTTATTTTCCTGTACATTCTGCAGAGGCTGGAAGTTATTAAATGTGTTTCAAGCGTTGGAGATAAGTGGAAGGGATTCAAGCATCTGCAAAGGGAAGAAGAGATAGTGTGGAGAACTTCAGACCAATTAACTTGACATCTGTAGGTAAACTGATGGAAGCTATTATGTAGGGTCTGATATTGGATATTTAGAAATTAACAGCAACATTGGAGAGAATCAGTATACACTGACAGAGTCTGGCAGAGTCTTCATATTTGACAGACTTCAGAATGATTTGAACTTGTTTATTGCAAAATAGAAATGCTGTATTTCGATTTTCAGAAGGCTTTTTATAAGAACTCATGCAGTGAATTCATAAATAAAATAATGTGAATGATAATTGGAGGAATATATAAAAGTGAAAAGTTAAAGTCAGATTCGCCTTCATATAAGAGAATCAGAACATTGTTGGAAGTTCATGCTGAAGCAGTTTCACAGCTTGCTAATGAAACTGTACATAGAGTATTGAGTCCAGTGTTGGTGACTCAATCTGAGAAAGAATATAACGGCCATGGAGGGTGTGCAATGGACATTCCCCAGATTAATCCTTCAGATGGCGAGATTGCCTGATGTGGAAACTCGGCCTGTGTTCTTTTCAGTTTCAAAGAATGAGAGGTGATCTTAGTGAAATTTAGAGAAGTCACTAAACATATGACATGTTGGAAATAAACAGGATTTTTCTCAGGCTGTCTACTCTACATTTAAGGCATATTATTGCAGGCAAAGGATAGACCATTTCACACTGCAATTAGAAGACAATTCTTCATTTGAAGGGGAGTGACGAACACAGCGACATGGAAACCTGCTGGCAAGGCAAGATTAGGGAGAATCCCCAGATATTCTACAGGTACGTCAAGTGGAGCAGAATAACCAGGGAAAAGGTAGGACTCATTAGTAATTTGCCAAATTGTATCTAAATCAACTTAGTGTTAGGAGACAGAGGGTCTGCTGGTAGAAATCTGTTTGTTTGACTGGAGAGCAGTATCCAATCGTGTACCACAGGGATCAGTGTTGTGTCCCATTTTATTTGTGATTCGGAGATGCCAGTGTTGGACTGGCTTGGGCAAAGTTAAAAATTTACAGAACACTCGATGATAGTCCAACTGTTTATTTAAGCACGACATTTCGAAGAGCATAATCAGCATGAAGAAGAGCGCTGTGAAAGCTAGTGCGTGCGAATAAAACTGTTGAATTATAACCTGGTGTTGTGTGATTTTTAACCTTATTGTTTGTAGCATTCATAAATGATGCAGCTGTGAATTTGCAGGGGTTTAGGGTGAGTGTGATAAATCAGTTTGCGTTTGACGCAAGGTTTGGCTGGTTGGTTGGCAGTGAGGAGGAAGGCCTTATATTACAGGAAGATACAGATGGAATGATCAAATGGGTGGATCAATGGCCAATGGAATGTAACCCTGATAAATATGAGGTGATGTACTTTGGAAGAAGGAACCAGACAGGGGAGGACTCAATGAATAGCAGCACACTAGGAAGCTCAGACGGTGCTGGAAACATCCCTGAATGTGATTAAACAAGTTAATGCACAAGTTGACAAAGCATAGAGACCATAAACATAGCCTTTATTCACGGAGTCACAGATTACAAGAGCTATGTGGAACTTTGGTGAGGCCAAATCGAAAACTATGTACATTTCTGGGAGCCACAAAACAGGACGCATGTGATTTGCACTGGACAGGGTACAGTAGAGATTCACCACGATGTTCTGTTGAAGGGAGTAAATCAGCTCGGGTTGTTTACTTTGAAGCAGAGAAGTCTGAGAGGGATGTGCTTCAGAAGGATAAAATTACCAGGGGCATGGACAGCATGGATAGACAGCAGCTGTTCCTTTCAGTCAAAGGGCGAAGAACAAGAGAGTACCATGTTAAAGTGAAAGGGTTTGATGTTTAGTGAGGATTTGACGATTGGTTTTCATCCAGAGCCTGTTGGGGACAGGAATGCACTTCCTGAGAGGGCAGGTAACCTCACAACCGTTAATAAATACGTGGTCGTGCCCTTGAATTGCCATAACATACATGGGTATGGGCCTCATTTTGGAAAGTGGGACTAATGTAGATCGTGCTGTATTTATGACAATACAAAGCCAGTGCTTCTGTGATTGTATGGGTTGGACGGTCAATCATTGAGCAGCATAAGACATGAATTGATGAGCTTCTGAAGAATGAATTAGCTAGGGTTATGAAAGTGAACTTGTCTCCATGAGCTAGAACAAGGAAAGGTAAAAGTGTCTAATACCCTACTCCCTTCCTGATCTTTCTGTGCAGTCTGGGGGAAAGCTCTGTCATTGTTGTCACAAGCTCTCAAACATTAAGGCAGCATCTGTCTGGTCGACAGGACTGTGTTTCCCGTTCCCTTTTCCAAAACCAAGCTTGTTGCTGTGTTCTGTCTGATTTTATCCTTTAAGAACTCAGAACAATTTGATACAATTGAGTGTCTTGCTTGGCCGAATCAGAGACCATTGTAGAGTTTATCACATGTCTGTGTGTCTGGAGACAATTGTAAGCCAGACCAGGAAGCACGGGAGTTTCACTTCCTGAAAGTACATTGGGGAAGGAACAGATGTTTACAATAGACATTAGATTGAAGGCCAATATTACTGGCACCAGATTTTATGCCTCGATATTTTGTGAATTGCTTGTAACTTTCACCAGCTGCCAGAGCATTATCCCGGTCTGGACCAGTAATCCAGTGACATTTGCACAACAGCACCATCTCCACATGGGGACCTATCGGAAACCACACAGAGCACATTATTTCTGTGCTGCTTAACAGCTCGGTCAAAAAGCACTCCCACCAATGTGATAATCGTGACGGGACTGAGGGCGTGGTAAATGGTCAGACTATAGTCATTCCCTTGTTGTGGGACAGGATATTGTGGAGGAACTTTCCACTTGGCCAGGCAGATGTCGGAGTTGGAGCTGGATTGAAACAGCTTCCCCAGGGACACGGCTTGTTGTGCAGCACAATCTTCATTCCTATTGCAGGAATGGTATCCAGGCCCATTGCCGTCGTCATATCTACTGTGTTCAGCCGTTTCTTCATGTCACGTGTAGCGAATCGATTTGGTTGAAGACTGGCAACTGTGATTCTATGGGCATCATGCGGAGGGTGAGGTGGATTACCGACTCAACACTTCTGGCTCAGGATGTTGCAAATACTACAACTTTGTCTTGTACACTGATGTGCAGGGCTAGGGATATTTGTGGAGTCCTCTCCTCCTGTAAGTTGTTTAATAGTCCATCGACATTGATGATTGGATGTGGCTTGACTACAGACTTTCGATCATATCAGTTTGTCTTGGGATCATTTCCCCCTCTCCATCAGATGGTCATTCCGCTGTTTGGAATGTAACCAGTCAAGTGTGGTTGCTTTAACGGGTTGTCATCAGGTTTAGATACACATGGTTCTGACTCTGGCATGTTCCCCCAAACTCGTCACTGAACCATAGATTGGTTTGATAATAATGGGATAATGATGGATTATCCTGGGGTAAAAGTTATGGATTGTGTTTGAATGCAATTCTGTTGCGGCTGCTGCTGAGATCTACAGATCAAATGATAACCCAGTGTGAGCTGCAATATCTGCAACTCAATTCTACTGACTTCCCCCCAGTTCACACCGAGACCCATTCACCCATCAGCCCTGTACTCAATGACCTAACTTGGTTTCTGATGTGAGAGCACATCCAGTTCCACAATCTCATTCTGCTGAGGATCCCACCCTGATGTCACGCTTCCAATTTGTTACATTACTCAGATACTTGAACATATTAATCTGAATCATTTTCTTTTCAGTAATAACACCTTCTATGTTTGAAGTGAATGTTTTTTCCTCTGTTTTTCTCCCTGATCATGATTAAGACCTCTGTCGTGTCAGTGATGCCAGCCTTATGTCGTTTCAGAGGCAAAGAACCTGGGCACTTTGCGTTGTTGTTCCCTTCCCAATGTACAGCGCTCTGTGCTGGACAGGGCTTTTGAGCAGATTTGACACACGTCTTTGGATAATGTTGAAAAACACAAATTGCTGAAGAAACTAAGCAGGTCCAGTGGACACTTGTTCAGAACTAAAAAGGATTGGAAACTGGGATTTTAGTTCCTTGCCCGAGGTGGGGGGTAGTTGACAGGGAACTGAGGGTGTGACAACAGATGAACAGGCTTTTAGCTGTGGTGAACGAGAACATGATATAAAATGAATTTAAATTAAGATGAGAATGAGGATCGGGGTTCTCTCTATTGAGTGCAAGATAAAGAAAACACAACCACATAAAGTCATATGGAGGCCAGGAGGGAGAATGTTGAACATGTAGAATTACATAGATCTGGCCTGAGATACATTTTCACTGGAGAAATCATCACAGGAATCAGACAAAGGAATCCAGGTGCTTGCCGGCTTATTGGCACTAGTAAGATTTTCATGCTGCCTTAGTATTGTAACATAAAGAAGAAAGCAAATGACAGTACGAAGTTTGGTCAGAGGGCTGTTTACCCGTCACTTTTAACATTGTTTCAAATTTACAGTGCTTAACTTTCAATGCTTGTTCTTGAAGTTAGTATCAGATGGAGACTAGGAGGTTGAGGGGTGACATTATAGAAATTTACAAAATCAGGGGAGGCATGGTCAGGGTGAA
This sequence comes from Hemiscyllium ocellatum, assembly GCF_020745735.1. NCBI lineage: Eukaryota > Metazoa > Chordata > Chondrichthyes > Orectolobiformes > Hemiscylliidae > Hemiscyllium > Hemiscyllium ocellatum. The sequence goes on from NW_026868290.1 coordinate 458,862, forward strand.
AAGCCAAGATCTTTGCCACAGGATAGGAAAATTAAATCATTGAGCCATTGGTTTATGCTGGAAGAGGGAAGATTTAAAAGGAGGAAGAGGGAACTTCTTTTTTTCACACAGAGGGTGATGTGTTTATGGAATGAGCTGCCAGAGGAAGACTGGCAGATGCAGGTGCAGCTCCAACATGTAAGAGACATTTGGACAAACATATAAATGCGACCCGTTTAGAGGCATATGTGCCAAATGCAAACTGATGGGAATAGTTCAGTTTGGGAAACCTGGCTGTCATGGACAAGTTGGGCCAAAGAGTGTGCTTGTATGTGATATGATTGTATGAATATAGAAAATGAAGAAATGGGAAGAAAAGATGTGATGTCAGCAAATTGGCAAGAAATATAAAAACAAGCAGCACGAGCTTTTCCATGTATGTGAGAAGAGTTCAAGAGGTGTGTGTGATCTTTGGTATAAAGAAAGTCAGGAAAGTATATTGAGGACATTTGGAGGGTGTGACTGGGGAACTGGATACAGGGAACAGACAGATAATTTACACCAGTATTTTACATCGTTCCTCACAGAGGAATGTGGTGTAAATATTTCAATGGTATAAACAAAATCGTAATAGGAGGGAAGATCTTGAACTGTCTCTAACAGAAGGAACAAGGCATTTCTCAAACACATAAGACCAAAGATAAATAGGTCATCAGCAATTCATAGCTGGTTTTATAAGAAGTGGTCACAGAGTGGCTGGTGGCACTGTGTGAAACATTCCATAACTCTCTGGATTAAAGGAGTGTTCCAGTGAAACTGGAGACCCTCCAATGTGGCGCCTGTCTTCAAGAAACCAGCGAGACTGGAAGAAGGAACTATTTAGCCTAACCATTATTGCTGGGAATCTGTGAGAGTCTATTATGAAGTAAGGGACTGCAGAGCATTTCGAAAAGCTTCACACAGAGTCAGCATGGTCTTGTTAAAGGCGAACTATATTTTGCCTGTAAAATCATGATTTTTTTTCTGGAAATCCATGAGACTGTAACAAGTGGACTTGATAAAGGGTGACTGGTAGACACGAGGCTTTCCAGAGATTTTCCACAACATATCACTAAATAAAGTTTCTTACGCAAGACAGAAGCTCATAGTATGGTGGATAATGCATTAGCATGGGATGACACTTGGTAAACACTTAGAAATCGGAGACTCACGCCTCATCGAACTTTATGAAAAAAAAGTATCTACTGGAGTACCACAAATATCAGACCGATGGCAAGAGCTGCTTACAACAGCTGCACTCAGCTCCTGACGGCGGGAGCTGAGTGCAATATACATTTGAATTTGAGGATGACACTGACAACCATAAGGCAGGCTGTTATTAAATGGAGAGAACTCCCAAAAAAGGAGCAATACAACTGAGTGGCGTGTTTCTGTGTATGAAACATAACGTCAGCATATTGATGCAGAAATGTTGGTTCATTAGACTGGTCCCTGGGATGAAAGGATTGAACTATTGAATACATCAAAAATGCTGAGGCAATTATTGATTGTGGTTTAAATACATGAGGGTGTCATTACTGAAACGGACAAGATACAGAGGGGGCTTGACAAGGTCGGTGTTGAGAATGTGATTCCACACCAGGGCAGTCTCGAAGTCAGGGATGTGGATACAGAATAAGGAATATACATTTCAAACTCAGATGTAAAGAAATGTTTTCTTTCAGAAGGTAGTGAATGGCTGGAATTTCCTAACCCCGAGAGTTGTGGAGGTTGGGTCACTGATTGTATTTACAGACAGGTGGATTGGTTTGTGACATTTCAGCGAGTTGAGGGATGCAAGGGGTTAGCAGGAAAGTGGAGTTGAGCCATGGAGTAGATCCGCCATGTTCTTCTTGAATGACAGCGCAGGTTCCGCTTTCTTACGTTCTTATTTATGTTTTTGGAAAATAATTGATTATTTTCCTGGAAGTTATGATGTAAAATGTTGCATTCACAGACAGTAGAGGATTTGTCTGAGTTCACCTTGTGTGGGGAATGGGGACTGTATTCAATGCGAATCTGGGCCTGTAACATGACCTACATCAGGAGCAGAAGTGACTGAGAGGGGAAGCCTGAAAAGAGGGATTGGGGGAAGGGGGTCACTGCCTGACCCAGCCTGGATTTTCCAATACATTTTCCAAACTGCACCAAACCATCGGAGTGGCCTCAATCTGCTCCTGCACAGCAGGACCGAAGGACTGAATGGATCATCAGAACATAGGGCTGACAGACACAACTGGGCCATTCGGCCCTTTGACATTATTCCCCCAGTCAATAAGGTTATGATTCATCTCATTGTGTTCCCAGCTGCACTTTTCTCTGATTTCACAATGATCCCTGATTCGCCTGTCTATGGAAAATCAGACAAAGTCAACCTCGATATAATATGAACTTTCAGCCCTCCCAATCTTCTGGGTGAGAGAATTCCTACTTGAATGAATTCCCAATTCGTGAATTCCTCCTCGTTCCGGTTCTGACTGAGGTTGGAGGGTGTCACTGTTTTCATTTCTAGTCCCATTCCTCCACTGCTCACCACAAATTTTAAATGTAACCAGGTTGGCAATATGACCGATGATAAAGGTCTAAGACTGGGTCAGGTTCAGTTATCAGAATAAGCCAGTTGGATTTCTTCAGTCAAGTAATTAACAGAACCAACTGAGGACTATGATGGATATGTGGTTAGCACTGCGGCTGCACATCACCAAGGAGCTGGGTTCAATTCCAACCTCAGGTGAGTTTGACATTCTTCACATATCTGTGTGGGTTCACTCCCAAAGCTCCAGTTTCCTCCAGAGTACAGAGATGTGCAGCTTAGAGTGGATTGACCATGCTCGTTGGCCCTTTGTTGAGACAGCGTCCCCTTAATGGTAGTCCCAGTCAGTGTGCGGGAATTGAACTTGCTCTGGTGGCCTCCCTCTGCATCACAAACCAGCCATCCAGCCAACTGAGTGGGAGACAGTGTAACGGTTACAGACAGAAACAGGCACAGGCAAAGGGCAAGAGAAACTTCCCTAACAACGAAAATGGTACAATTCAGATAACGGTCAAGATAACAACTGAGGATAAAACATTCTCTGCTCAAAAATGTATTTCATAACAGGACAAGTGTTTAGAAGCAGTGTTTGGCTGAATACAATAAAGTGAGACAAAGTGAAATAGCCAGAATTACTAATTGTGATTGGATATAAAATAAGTGCATATTTTTGCAGGAACCCAGGAGGTTGAATGGCTCAAAGTCCCTGTATCTGAAAATGGGAATTCTTTGGAACATTACCTGGATTTCATATTAAAGTGTGTGCATGCGTGTGAGGGAGGGAGAGAGACCGCAGGTACTGCACTGAGCTGGTTTGTGAGCTCAGACCATGCTCGGGCTCCCTCTGGGAAGAGAATGGACCCCCCATACTAGCCCATCCACTAGGTCCTTTGTGCCCCTGTTGAAAAATCGTGGTGTTAGTTCCCCTTATCTGCCATGCTCGGGGTCACCTGTGCAGGGTGCCTCCAAACTGAGGAAGTACAACAGTGTGCCCATTGGCATTTGAAAGATGGCACAAGTGTCAGTGATTATAGAATATCCATGGACATCAGTGCGATGGTGAGTCCCTCCAGCCATGTTGCGTTGGAGAATTGGGGTGTCATTGAATGCGAGGAACACTATGAGATTGAGTGGGTAGTCAATGTGGTGAGTTCGATAAGATAGCACCATGAAACTAAGTCAGCCTGGTACAGACAATCCCTCTGTCACACTCAATAAAAATGTCACTGAGACAAACTATTGTTAGATTCAGCCCAATGAGTCGAAGACTCTGATGAACCCACACCCAGTTACAAAATTGCAGAACAAATGTTCATCTAAAACTCTCCCTCATCTTTATTGATGCCAATATCCCCTTCACCTATCATTCCTAGGAATACTGGCTCATGTTGCAGGATGCTGTCGAAATGTCTTCATTTCAGCATTCTGAAACCTGTGATCTTACATGAAATTGTCTCTCAATCTCTCTTTCGCTTTTTTCCCCAAAAACCTTTTGATTGTTGGTAGTTAAACTGATATCCCCGCCATCTCTCTTTGGCAGGAACTAAGGAATACGGACTAGGCAATAAGGACTCTGTATCAGAACGATCATGTAACTAGACGGGTAATTCAGAGGCACGGGCTGTGACTCCAACGCAGTGTTTAAAATCCTACCACAGCCGATGACAGAGCTTAAATTCGAATGAAATTGGAATGAACCCTAATTTCACTCATGGAAACCAGAAACTGTTCAGATTTATTTTCATTATTTCCCTGATAGTCTGTGCTAAAGAAACTTAACATTATTACCTAGTCTGAACTCGGTGTGACTTCAGACCCACAACAACACTGTGGGTTCCATTTTGTCTTGACAAATGGCCGCGTAGTCACAGACAATTAGTGATGGACAACAAATGCTGCCCTTGCCCGTGATGCTGGCATCCCGAGAAATAACAGCATGAAAGGTGAAAATAAATCAAGGAACGATGGGTGCTAGAGATTGAAAATAAAATTTCCAGCGTCTGAAAGTGTTGGAGAATCTCAGCAGGTATGGCAGCCTCTGTCAGGAGAAATGCAGATAACCGTTTGATTCCAGTGACCCTGTTTCACAACTGAAAGCAAACTGGGAAATAATATTATTTATCCTGGTATCATGGATGGTTAGGTTGGAGAGAGAGGTGAGGGTCAGGTTTAAATTGAATGGGTGGAGAAATGGCCAGAAAAAGAGAGGAAAAGAAATAAAAAGTGAGCAAAGGGATTGCTGATGATGAACTGAAAGGAAAACAAAATGGCAAGTTATTCTCACATTTCCCCGTTTTCCCATATTCCTGAAAATTGCATCCATTTTGATTTGTCCCTGTTTAAAGTGAGTTAGGTTCCCTGTACCTCTCTCCTCTGAGTGTGATGATCAACTCCATTAGCAATACTGGTGCTGCCCTTGTAGTTGCTGAGATGTAGAGAAAGGTAATGTTACATTGTTAACTGATTCTTTGGAGAGAGAAACTGTTAGTGTGGGAGTGTGCAGAGATGCAACGGCTTTCTCAACCAGGAAGATAAACTCAGGAGTGGAAATAATTTTCAACACTGAGCGCGTGCACATTCCATGTGGGGAATTGACTTGTTCCTGTCATTGGAAAATCAGTGGAGTTTCTGTGGATGCTTATCTCGGGTTTGTATTGTCAGCTGCTGGGTCTGGTGACCCCACTCAGTACACTGCATTTACAGAGTGTCTGGGTCCATGGTAAACAAATGGAGATGAGGCTCCACAGAAGGGAAGCTCTATAAATATGGAGGTGCAGGACAGTGCATTATCTTTTCTTCGATTTCCCGGGACATTTGTTTAAGTTGGACCAGGAGTCAGGTATGAAACCAAAATTGAGGTGGTCACTGAGCTGTGTCCCCTCCTTCAGTATACTGTGTAGCCGCACACCAGTGACAGGACTGTGCTGATGCTAACCATGAATTAAACTGGATTAATTCTGGAACTTTCCAGGCAGGAGTGAATAACATATCCATCATCACTGGAGTGCAGTCCTCTGATATATTCACTGGCTGACAGAACCCATCTATCCGCTGAGAGCAATATATTGTGTCCATCTCCCTGAGGGATTTACAGAAAGAAACTTCCAGAAATACAAGGGAACAGAGTGACTGGTGAAAATAAGGAACAGCAGGAAATTAGAATTAATAAAAGGTATGTCTTTCAAAACCTCACTGAATTTATGGTTGGTATTATGCTGCATCTGATGGGCTACATCCCAGAGTATTGAGGAAGTGGCAGTCGAGCTAGTGAACAAATTACTGATTATTCTTCAAAGCTGGTTAGATTCTGGAAAGGATCCTCCAGTCTGGAAAGCAGCGATTGTAAACCTAGATATTTAAAACAGGACGGAGAGAGCAAACAACAAACTAAACAGTGGTTAGCTTGATGTAAGCTGTAAGAAAAACATTGGAACCTTTTGTAAGGAATGTGACAACTAGACACTTGGAAAATAATGTCATGATTCGGAAGAATCAATCTAGATTCAGGAAGGGGAAATGTCCTTGATCTTTGATAAAGTTGTTGGATATTGTGGAGGTTGTCCGTTGTGACATCGACAATTGAGAACCAGTGGAAATGAAGTATTTGAATTTTCAAAAGGCGGTTGACGTGGTTGAATAGAAGTGAGTAGAGAATGCTAGAGTCCATGGGTAGGAAGGAGTGGAATACACCGACTGTATTAAAAGTTGGATAATCGAGGGAATGGAGAGAGTAGTATAATTATCTGGAGTGAAGGCTTTGGGGTATCAGAAGGATCAGTGTTGGGCCAATAGCTCTTTGCAAGATAGTTCAGATATGAACAACAAATATCATCATTCACGTTTATGTTCATTAAATAGTGAGAGGTAGGGAAATGCTGTTGTTGAAACAAACCCGGATGTGCTTGATCATAAGTCACAAATATATTTTTTACACAGCAGGAAGTAAATGATATGTGGCTGGTCATGCAAAATGATTAAAGTACCAGAGTAAATGTATCTTTCCCAATGATAGTGTTTTGTTGAGAGACTGTTAGATGTATTGTGTACAGGTTTAATCAGCAAAGGGGTTTCACCAGACTAAATCCTGGCATGATTTTACCGTGAAGGGAATGGAAAGAAACTTGTGCTTAATAAAGTGTGTTAAGGTGTTTGTGAGTTTATATTTTAAAAAGTGCTGAAGCACATTGAATGTTGAAGATACAAAATTGCCTTATTAGACCAATTAAAGAAATGCCCAGGCAAATTCACATTTCCTATGTATTGGAGTGCAAATATATCCACTGTAAACATATTGGCTGGTGCCTGTTCTAGTCGAGGAGAGATCTGCACGGTAACAGCATGTAGATTATGGTTTTTGAGGGTGGTGGTGGTGGGAGGTTCAGCCGGTTACAGTATTGCAAATGGACAACGCAGCAGAATCATCTAGCCTGCGGTAAAAAAACATGCATTGTTCTCCCTCACTACTAACTTCATGAGAGCAATGGGTGATGGGAAATGTGATCAATAGCCAACGGTGCCAACATTCAATCCAGTCCAGTAGTTTTTGTGAACTGAAGGAACCATACTGAAAGGGGTTAAATGGACCTGTTTGTTCAGTGACTGTGATTGATGCCAGTCTCCATGGATCCTAGCTATGTCAACGGAGGTTTTCCGTCTACTACTAGTAAAGGGCCTCTTGCAATGGTTTATGCCATTGTAGCAGCAGATGCATTAATCCAGCGCTCAAAAGGATCAGCAGCAGCAGAGACAGAAAAAGGAGATTTAAACATCTGAGAATAGTCTGGAACGATCCATTCATGGATCAGAATCTGAGAACATGCGACTGGAATGCTGCAACAATGGACAGGAGTTTATCCTCGGGTCTTTACTTGTTTTCCTCGTCTTGGTTTCTACATCGGATATGGGGTGCACTGATGATTATCCAGGCGGGTTACTATCCTATCCTCGCTATTGTTGGCGTTCCTGGTAAGTTTCTTCATCTCTATCCATGTATTAATCTCTTGAATCATGGCGAACTTCTTTGCTATTTCTGTTATCTTTATTTGACAAAGATGGAAACTATTATCTTCAGTTTCAAATGCAAATTCCATTGATTACCCACAAATTTCAGAACCGCCCACATCCCCGCCCTCACAAATATCTGAGAACGAGACTGCTCACAATACCGAATTTTAATAAATAAAATTCATTTGTGTCTCGGTATTCTGTCCATCACAAAACCTATCCACTACCAGCTCGATTATATGCCCAGTCACCATCTAGGCTTCAACGCTGACGCTTAATAAACAATTATCCATGCTTTGGTAAAATTCAGGTTATGGTTACACTTCTCCTTTAAGACAAATATTTCGATCGCAACTTTCTTCTTGTCTCTAAAATAACTTAATGACAGAAACACTCTCTCATGTCGGAAGAAATGTAATTCAGATGCTCAGGTTATAACACAGAAAGATGCTATTCCACATCCTACCACAGATGATGTCAGAAAGTAAATACAAAAGACAGGAATTGGAAATAACAACCATAACATTTCCAGCATTTTATCCATACGTTTACCTATTTCACTGATGTCCTTTGGTAAATAGAACTTGCGTTATTATCTGGTCTGGCTTAAGATTTATGTGAGACCCACAGCAATGTGCTTGGTTCTGTACTGCCTGAAAGAATGACTTCACAGTAAATGACATTTGGTTCGGTCAAAAAATGCTGCCCCTGTCAGTGATGCAGACATTCCAAGTAATAACAAAATTCAAGGTTAAATAGGCAAAGAATCGTACAACAGATCAGAAACAATAAAGAACGAGAAAGTGCCAGACAAACTGAGCAGATTTGACAGCCCCCTCGGGTCGAGAGAAAAATAGAATTGGCAATTCGATTCTAATGATCCTACATCAGAACTGAACACAATTGGGAAATAGCGTGATTGATGTTGGTGACACCGACATCTGTTATGAAAGAGAGAAGGACTGAGTTGAATAGATGGAGAAAGAGAGAGATAGAGAGAAAGAAGCAAAGAGATTGTTGATGATCAGCTGGGATGGAAATAAAAAATGAAATTAAACCTTACTTATGTTTCACCTGTTCCCATATTACTGATAATAATGACCATGTAAGGTATATGTCCAAGTCCCTGTTTAACATTATTTATGTCTGTTTTTCTCTTTTCCCTGTGTGTGATCATCTTCTTTTATGTATTAATGGGATGCTGGCCCAGTATTTAATTCCCTTTCTTCATTGTCCTTGAGAAGGTGGTGCTGAGCTGCCTTCCTGACCCACTGCAGTCCGTGGGCTGTAAGTAGTCAGTGCTGAGGTCCATGCGGTTTTATCTCTTTGAGGCTTTGAAGTGAGTGATATAACTGAGTGGCTGGCTTGGCAATTTCAAACAGCAACTGAGAGTTAACCACATTGCTTTGGTCTGGAGTTACATGTAAGCCAGACCAGCTGAAGAAAGTAGATTTCCTTTCCTGAAGGGCATGAGGATGCCAGGTAGGACAATCGACAATGTTTTCATTGTTTCACTTGATTCTTAATTCCTGATATTTTATTGAATTCAATTTCCAACATTTGCCGTTGTGGGATTCGGATCCGGTGTCTGGATAATTACCTGATTCCCTGGATTCATACTCAGAGATAATACAGCTGGATACTCGATTCCTCAGTATCTCCAATCAACTCCAATGGCAATAGTGATGTTGTTGTTGGTGTGACTTTGCTTCATAAGCCAAATAAATGATTGACAAAAAGTGTAATCCTTCTCATTTTGTATTTATGAGAAGGCGAGATGATGGGAAGTGCTCTTGGTGAAAAGGAGCTGGATGTCCTTGATCATGGGGCACTAACAGAATCCCTACAGAGTAGTCGGGTACTGGCAGGTGGGAATAGATTGGGTTGGGATATCTGCTCGCCATGGACGGGTCGGTCCGAAGGATCTGCTTCCATGTTGTGCATCTCTATCACTCTATGACTCAGCAAGTAATCAGCACAATAATGAGTAGTATCGTTCATTACAAAATGATTAAAGTGTAAGAGTGAAGACACCGTCCTGCAGTTGTGGAGTGTACTTGAGGCAGTATTTTCTTTCATTTATAATCAATGATCTCCTTGCTATAGAGAGATGGTGTAATGGAGTTTCACCAGACAATTCCCTGCAGTGATGGTACCATGAGGAAAGTGTGAAGGAAATGAGAGTTTAATCTGTAACGCTACAAAAAGAATAAAAACGTGATTGCATTAACACTGGAATGTTATCAATCAACACTCATTATTTCCAAAACAAAACACGGATAGCATTAGATATAACATGTTTCCATGATATATGTCTTCACATTTGGACAAATAGATAGATAGAAAATGTTTAGAAGGATATGGACCAAGCGCGGGGAAATGGGGTTAGCATGGATGGACATTTTGATCAGCATGAACGAGTTTGTGCTAATGGGCCTATCTCCATGCTATAGGATTCTATGACTCTATGATAATTTACAGAGCTCTATGGAGCCCCCATGTTGGTTGAGAGAGAGAGCTCCAGGTTCTGAATGAACTATCACCGTCTGGATGTACAGTTGGTGTGTGACCTTGCATTGAACGTCATGGTGTTCACAAATCTGTCATCAGCCACACTCTGACAGTATTAGCCATGCCCACCAGTTTCTGACCTCCATACAGAACACTAGCCTATCTTCTCTGTCACAAACCAATCCTTCTTTTTTGCTAAAAGCTGTTCATTGGCTCAAGTAGACTCTGTCCTTGATGTTTTTCAGGGCATCTGTAAAACGGGGCCAGACTATGATCAGTCTGGTTTGGTACAGACATAAAAGGGATTTTCAGAGGCCTTTTATTTATATGTAAACAGATGAAACTACAGGCCAAAGTGGTCATGCTTTCGAAGTGACTTGTATAATTAACGGGGATTTATCAGCTCTTTTAGCTGAGCGAGCTGAGTTGAGTTGAGCTGAGCAGTTTTCCGTTGAGTCTTGAACTGGGAATTTCAACTGGGAGCTGTGTGGAAACTCTGTCTCTTTTCTGGCATTTAGCTTCAACCTGGAAACATACATTCCATTATGACGTTATTTCAAGTGAGTTTGATTATTGGAACTATTGTGTGTATTTGGAATTGCATAATTAAGTCTAGCTGGATCAGTTGAATTCTGTAGGGGTTCATTATTCTGTTCATTGTGCTTCATTGTGTAATTTTGTGAATAACGTTTTTCTCTGATTTAAAATCTAGTCGTCACCCTAGCTAAATTACTCCGGGTAATTTTCATTGGATAATTACCAAAACAAACTGCAAAGTTATACTCTGGGCTGCTTGCTTAAGAATGTTTTGAGTGGTCTAGCCTCGTCCATCACAGACTGGGGGGTTCATTGCTAGACTTTCAACAGCGAGTGGGAGGTGCTAGTGGCTTTAGTTCGGGTATTCATTTGACTGGGTTGACAAAGCTTCGAACAGTAATGGCAATTTCAGTCGCCAAATGTTTCCTCGGTGTGCATGCAGTGACTTTGGATATTTTACTAAAAGTGAATAATACCAATTTGCAATTGGAACTGACTGCTTCTGTGAGGAAAGGAGTGGCAATTACAGCAGTAGCTCGTCAATTAAACTTGCTGGAGACACCATCCGAATCTATAGAGATGGGAAGAATTCAGATGCAAATGAAACATCTTGAGTTAGCGGTGAGACGTAAGGAAAGGGCAGCCAAAATGAAACATTTGACTTCCAATAAAGTGCAGAAGAAGGGGGAAAAGAGAGAGCAGCAGAACAGAGAGTAAAAAAGAAAGAATGGCAAAAGAGAAACCAGCAGGGGAGAGAGAAAGAGGGAGGTTTTGAAGAGCAAAAACTGATACTTAAAATGGGAAGTCAGTGTTAAACACTGGAGATAACGACTGAGGGTGGGCTTAGTAAGGAAGAGAATGCGGATGAGCAACCCCTGGTAGTCAGAAGCCGAGTGAGAATTTGTTTGCTTATGTTCAAGCATTGCCTCAATTTGATGAGAAGAATGTGATGCCCTTTTCATCTCATTTGAAAAGTTGGCTCAACAAATGAAGTGGCCAGAGGCAATGTGGGTTTTGTTGATCCAAACGAAACTTGTAAGTAGGACTGGTGCGGTATTCACATCCCTATCAGAGGAGGAATCTGGGGAGTCTGAAGAGATTAAAACAAATTAAGTCAACATAGACAACCTTTTAGGAATCTAATGAGGATCCTGGTCAAACCTACACTGAGTTTCTAAGGACCAAACAGACTAATTTCGATAGTTGGATAAGAGCTTTAAAATTCAGGTAAAGCTATAATGCCCTTAGAGAGGTTAGTATTTGGAGGAATTCAAAAATTCACGATCTGAAGTAGTGCACACTCAGGTCGAAGAGCAGAGAGTGCAAACAGCAAGGTTAGCTGCTGAAATGGCTGATGATTATGAACTGGTCCATAAACTTGATTTGCTTTCCAGAACCAGTTCTGGTCTCTGAGGGACAGAAATTGGAGCAAAGAGATATCCTCATGTGCAAAGGGAAACGTAGATCACTGTGTAGAATGTAAGGATAATTTACCACGGTAATAAAGAAAACTTTGAGGGGGACAAAGAAGTTTAAATACTGTGGTGTTTTCATTGTAATAAAGTAGGCCACACAAATTCACAGTGTTGGTGAGCTGGGAGAAATCCAGCTGTAGGATAACAAGACAAGCCTGGACGTTTCGTTGAACTAGTAACAAAAAGCATAGGGGGAGTTAGGCAACTGCCTCAGAGTGTACAAGATGACCAGTGGACATGCTAAATCTGCGTAAAAAAAAATCTACATGGAAGGGTAAAGTTTATTCACATAGGCCAGGAGTAATTGGTAAGGAGGTTCCAATATTAATTGACACAGGATATTTTCAGTCTGTAATGCTGAGGGGTGAGGCTTTATGAACTCTTGAAAGAATATTGCCAGAAAATGTGCTGGGAACAGGAATTCATAGTGAGGCAAAAAGTGCTCAGTTATGTAAATTGAGGCGATGGAGTCCAAAGAAGAGCGGAGAATGTGTGGTAGGTGTACTGGACCCCGAACTCTCAGCTCCAGGAATAAAAATTGTCCTTGCAAATAATATAGCTGATTCACTGGTAGGCGTGCTACCTACTCTAGTTGAAAAGTCAGTGAAGATGCAGGCACCTGAAGACCTGGAGAATGTTTATCCAGGATTTTTCCCTGATTACGTCATCAGAAGATCACAATGCACTGGTTGAAGCAGGATAAAGGCACCAATAAGGAAGTTGACATAGAGTTATCCGAAAGTTTCTTTTTGACGAGATAAGTGGTACAGAAAGAGCAAGTATGAAAACATGCAAGTACTTTAGCTCTGCTAAGTTGATTAAATTAAGCAGAAAGATGATGAGTTACAAAAGTTATATCAAAAACATTTAGCAAGAAAGAGAATGAATGCATTCCTGTGTGTTGTTACTTAAATGATATCTTAATGTGGATATGGAGATCAGCGCACATTGAAGCAGATCAGGCGTGGACAGAAATTCTTCAAATTGTTTTTCCTGTTGGGTATAGAAAGGAGGCGCTGCGAGTGGCACATGAGCTACCACTTGGACATCATTTCGGGGCTAGGACATTACAGGCTGGAATACAAAGATACCTTCACTGGCCTGGACTACACAAAGATGTAGTTGAATTTTGCCAGATGTCTCAAACATTCACACAGACAGTAATAAACCTGCAACTTTAATACCTATTCCAACATTTGAGGAACTTTTCACAAGAGCCTTGATAGATTGTGTAAGCCCCTAGCTCAAACAAAAAGTGAAATTAAGTATTTATTAAAAATAATGAATGTGTCGACTAGATTTCCAGGGGCAGACCCATTATGCAGCATCACAGCTAAAAGAGTTGGAGAAAAATGCTTATTTTTTTACTCGGTACAGACTACCAATAGAGATCCAAACAGATCACACCTCACATCCGAACTATTCAAGGAGGTGATGGATAATTGGGAATAAGGCAATTCAAATTTGCTGCGTACTATTTGGAATCACAGGGAGCATGAGGGAGATGGCATCAAACACTGAAGACCATGCTGAGGTTTTATGGTCAGGATTATCCAGATGATTGCGATAAGGAAATTCCTTTTGAACTATTTGTGATCACAGATGCACAGAATGAATCGACCAAATTCAGTCTATTTAAATCAATTTGCGTGCATAAAGTAAAAGGACCATTTACATTGGTTAAGGAGAAATTAATAAGTCAGAATTCAGAGACCATCCATTTGGATGATGTGTCAAATTTTAGGGAACGATTAAATAGAGCTGGAGAGTTGGGTAGACAGCATTTAAAAGTATCGCAGCATACAATGAAACAGGAAGTGGATGAGAAATCATAAATTGGCAATTTTGCAATTGGGAGTAAAGTATTGGTTTTACTTTCAGTAACAGTTGAACCTTGAAAAGCAAGTTTTGGCCTACAATATCAAATTGGGAAGAAATTGAATGAGGTGAATTATTTGATACGGACTCCAGACAGGATGAGATCTCACGGAGTGTGTCATGTGAATATTCTCAAAAGGTATTTTGATAGGGAAGGAAAGCAAGAGGAGAAGGTGTTAATGATTACAAAACAGAAGGAAGAACCAGGTTCAGAGGATTCTGAATTGGACATTCCTCAAATCAAATTGGAGAATGAGGAAGCAGTCAAAAATGGGATAAATTATTGAGTTACCTTACACAAGAATAGTGACCTGAAAGAGTTTTTACTATCTTGTGGAGAGATATGCGGCAATAAACTGGGAAGTACGAGCATAATTGTGCATGATGTAGACACAGGAGATGCTGTTCTGATTAAGCAACATCCTTATGGGCATGACTCTCCAAAATTGGCACAGGTTCAGAAGGAGATAGAGCGCACACTCCAATATGTCACAATCGAAGTGAGTTACAGTGACTGGAGTTCACATATAGTCATGGTACCAAAGCCAGATGGTACCCAACGGTCATGTGTGGACTATCACAATGTCAATGCCGTTACAAAGACTGATGCAGATCAAATTCCATGTTTGGAAAACTGTGCCGAAAAAGTGGGAGAAGCTACTTACATTTCTAAGGTGGACTTGCTCAGAGGCTACTGGCACGGATCTCTGTCAGAAAAAAACAAAGGCAATTTCGGCTTTCATAACACCAAATGGACAGTTCAAATTGTGGCATTTTGTATGAAAAGCGACCCAGCCACATTTCAGAGACTAACAATAAGGTAATTGCCTGATTACCCAACTGTATGTTCTACGTTGATGATCAGGTGGTTTTTAGTCACTCATGGAAGAAACATTCACAGCATTTATCGGACTTGTGCGATCAACTTTAGAAGGCAGGCTTGGTGGTAAACTTAGCTAAAAGTGAATTTGAGAAACCCCAAGTCACGTCCCTGGGTCACGTTATTGGACATGGACAAATGGCCCCATGAGATACGAAAACGAAAGTAGTTGGGGAATGTTTCACACCGTCGACAAAAAAAATGCAGCACTACGGTTCATGGGATTGACTGGATTTTACCGAAAGTTTGTGCCAAACTTTAAGCAGTGCGGCGGCTCCACTCACCAAATTGTCAAGGGCAAGAACTCTCAGTGGACAGTGGACTGTCAAAAGGCATTTTACAATCTAAAGACTGTGTTAACACTGCTCCCAGAAGAGCTACACTAGATTAGGCGAAGCCTTTCAAGGCGGCTATCGTTGCCAGTGATGTGGGTATTGGCCCACTGTTCCTACAGAAGGATGATGGGGAATAGAATGGCCCATCGGGTATTATTCTGGGAAGTCGAACGTTCATCAACAGAAATGTTCAACGCTGGAGAAAAAGACTTTAAAGTTAGTGTTGGCATTACACCATAACTGTGTTTATATTACCAGCAATGCATCTGAGACAATCGTATACACATTTGTGGGAAAAAAAACTAAGGACAAAAATGCCAGATTGTTTAGATGGAGCTTCTTGTTGCAGCCATTCAATCTGACAATTGTGCATGTGGAAGGTCGCGAAAGCGTGAAAGCTGATGAGTTATTGAGACTCGAATGAGATACGAAGGTCTTCGGTGGTGGGTGTACTGCGGCCTGAATTTGAAAGGGTTTGTGCATGTTTGAATGCATACAGTTAGCATAGTGTATCTGTCTGTTTTGAGACTACTAACTGGGTTTGAAGGGTTAAAAATGCAGCCATCTTTTAGCATTGATAGTTCTTTTTTTAGTGGGGGGAGTGACATGTCACAAAGCAAGTCCCTTATTTGTCAAAAAGCTGTTCCTTGGCTCAAGAAGACTCTATCCTTGGTTTCTTTCGCAGGGACAATAAAACGGGGCCAAGCTCCTATCTGTCCGGTTTGGTACAGAAATGAAAAGGATTTTTAGAGGCCTTTTGTTTATATGGAAACAGATGAGACTTCAGGCCAAAGTGGTCATGCTTTATAAGTGAACAGTATAATGAACAGAGAGTGGTGAGCTATTTCAGCTGAATTAGTTGAGCTGAATTGAGCTGAGCAGTTTTCAGTTGAGTTTTGAACTGGGAAGTTCATCTGGGAGCTGTGTGGAAACTCACTCTCTTTTCTGAACTTCAATTTCAACCTGGAAGTATATGTTCCGTTTGTACTGGTTTTAATTGGGAGTTTGATTATTGGGACAGTTGTGTATGCTCGGAACAGCATAATTAAGTCTAGTTGAATAGGTTGAATTCTGTCTTGATTCTTTATTCTGTTCTTTGTGTTTCATTGTGTAATTTTATGAATAAAGTTTTCGTCTGTTTTAAAATGTAATAGTCATCCTAGCTAAATTACTCCTATTTCAATTCTCTTTCTCAGTCCTTTACCAACATGGCCATCCTTGGCGTCCTCTATTGCCACAACGCACCAAAACATGATTTGGAAGAACAAGATCTCACCTGTCTCCTGCGTAGCCTACACCGCGGGGACTCAACATTGAATTCTCCAATTGCAAATAACCTCCCTTCCAATCCCCTGACTCCCTTCCCAGACCTTCCCCTCCCTTTCATTCCTCTGAGCAAGCTTTTGTCCAGCTACGTACCAACTGGACTCAGCCATCCCATCGCCAACCCTCTGATACCCTTGATCTGTGTTCACTTATCCCCCACCTCGCCACTCTGCCTCCTCCTCCCTCACCCGCACTTTATCTATAGACTCCCTTACTCCCATCCACAGTCCTGACGAATGGTTATATCCAAGGCGTTCACTTCTCAACGTCTTTTTGCTGCCTTGCTTATTTTGTTCTTCCAGCTTCCTGCGTGTGTATTTTGGATTCTTACATCTACTGTTTTTTTAAAAATTGTCTTCTTGTGTAATAGGCAGGAGTGAGTGAACGCATTGCGCCTCTTGTTATCCAACAGATCAGATGGGCTGAATGGCTTTCTTATATTACTGTGAAACCAGCTAGAGTTGCTGAAGGAGTTCCTCTTTCTTTTAACCATGGAAATGTTTAGTGCCCAGCAGTGCTTTTGATCAATGTTACCTATACATTAAGAGCACAAGCTTGAAAGTTGTCCAGATTTGAAACCTTAGGAGTTGACTCATTATTCTGAACATTGTATAATCTTCACAGAACATCCCCACCTCTGATCGTATGACAGAGGGAAAGATATTGATGAAACAGCTGAAGATGTTTATGCCGAAGAAGCTGCCCTGAGGATTGCCCACAGAGATATCCAGGGACTGGGAGGATTGATGTCCACCAGCCCCATTGTGTTCTGAATGATCCAACCTGTGGGGAGTTTACAACTGATTCCCATCAAGTTCAATTTTGTTCAGTCTCCTTGACATCTCGCTCAATCAAATACTGCCATGATATCAGAGCCAGTCACTTTACGCTGTGTTCATATCTTCTATCCATTTCAATATGCCAAGGTATATGTGTTTCCTTCTCTCAGGGAGTAGTGACGGTTGGGACCAGACAGTTGGGGAGGCCAAATCACTGAAATGTTTGGGGGGTGCGAGTGGGTGTCAATGGATTTTGAACCGTCAGAGAGTTGAGGGCCACAAAGAATTGGGCATAAAAGAGGGATTGCGGCCGAGTGAAGATCGACCCTGACTTACTGAATGGAATGGCAGGTCTGATGGGCTATGCAGCCTGGTTTTATTCCAGTATACTCCGTAGTCCAGTCACTTTGTGGCCTCTTCAATTTCCTGTGTTACCGACTTCAAGTAACTGAACAGACTGATCCTGTTGCTGTGTAACTGATGCTCGTGCTGCATGATCTGGTTACAGTTTTATAGGCCCGAGGGGTTTATTGGCCGACTCCTGTAAGTGTACATCAAGCTCCAGGGGTCGAAAGGCCTCATTCTGTTCTGCTGTAACTGAAATCCATATTGACTAAATCTTGGAGAAAGTGAGCTCTGCAGATGCTGGAGATTAGTGTCGAAAAGTGTGGCACTGGAAAAACACCGCAGGTCAGGCAGCATCAGCGGAACAGGAAAATCGACATATTGGACGTTCCTAATAAAGGGCTTATGTCCGAAACATAGATTCTCTTGCCCCTAAAATGCAGCCTGACCTGCTGTGCTTTTCCAACATCACATGTTTCAACATCTACTGCTCTACTCAAGTCAATCTTCCTGGTCACATCATCCAATTACATTAAGAAAATTGTCAAGCACAAACTTCCTCGCACAAAGCCACACTTACTATTCCTAATCAAAGCCTGTCTTTCTAAATGCATGTACATCTTATCCCTCAGAACCTTCTCAAGTAACTTACCGACCACGGATGTTAAACCTACTGGTCTGATGTTCCAAGGCTTTTTTTGTGCAGTTCTCCTTGAATAAGTGCATGGCATTTGCTACCCTCCAGTCTTCCGGGAAGTCCACTGTGGTAAGTGATGATCAACATTATATTCCAGAGTCGCTGAAAAGTCTTCTGGAGCCACTTGAGGTGTTCTTGGATATATCGGGTAAGGACCATGAGATTTATCCACTTTCAAACATTCTAGTATGTCCAAATCTCCTCTACTATGACATGGATTGTCCATAAGATATCATAACTAACTTCCTCAAGTTCTGAAGTCATCATGGCTTTCTCCACAGTAAACATAGAGTAGAAATATTCGTTGAGGATTTCACCCATCTCTTACAGCTCCACACATACTTGTCCACATTGGTCTTCGATGAGTCCTATTTTCTCTCCAGTTATTGCTTTTTTCTTTTAATATATTTAAGTACCTTTTTGGATTCATCCTAATCTTCTCAGCCAAGGCTCTTTCTTGCCCCCTTTTCACCCGACTGATTTCTTTCTTCAGTGAACTCCTATATCTCTTATATATCTCCAGGGATTCCCTTGATCCCAGCTGCCTGTACCTGAGCCACGCCCGAAGTTCAAACATGAACCTGTTGACCAGTTTTGTCCCTCTCCATAACTATATGAAAACTAATAGAACTATGGTTACTGGTTCCAACGTGCTCCTCCACTATTAATTCAGTCACCTGTCCAGCCCTATTTCCTAAGAAAGTTCGAGTTTTGCCCCTTCCCGAGTAGGACACACTATATAATGCTTGAGGAAATATTCCTGATGCATTTAACTGATTCTATCTAATCAAATCCCTTAATGCTCTGGCCGTTCCAGTCTGTATTAGAAAAATTAAAATCCCCTAGTATGATAACCCTATTGCTCCTGCAGGTCTCCCCTCTCTCCCTGCACATTTGTTACTCTCATTCCTGTTGACTCTTTGGGGGCCTATATTACAACCCCAACAGCTCACCATTCCATTCCTATTTCTTAACTCCACCCACAAAGCCTCATTGGGTGATCCATCAGTTATTTTATCTCTGATTACTGCTGTGGTACTCCCCTTAATCAGAATTGCAACTCCCCCTCCCCTCCTTCCACCATCTCTGTCTCACCTAAAGCACATTAAGCTGTCTGTCCTTTCCATCACTTAGCCATATTTCTGTAATGGCTATAATTTCCCAGTCTCACCTACAAATCCACACCCTGAGTTAATCGGCCTTACCTGTCAGCCCTCGTGCATTGAAACAGATGCAATTTAATCCAAAATGCATGACTCTCTCTCTGTCGTTTTCCAGCCTAACCGTACTATTTCTGATGACTGTATCTCCTTCCACTTGCCTCCCTGCTCTTGAGGAAATGACCACTTGCCAATCTAGTTTGAACCCTCCCTTGTAACCCGAGCAAAACTGGCCGCCAATATATTGGAATCCCCTTCAGTGCAAGTCTCTGACGTTAATCTCCCTCTCAGGAGATTATCACTGTCAAGGTCTTTTTAAAGAATGATTCTCCTAGCGCTCTGTAATTACAACGCACGACCTCATCCCTATTTCTATAGATATCATTTGTGCCAACGTGCATAATGATTTCTTCTGCTCACCCTCCCCCTTGAGAATGTTCTGCAGCCACTTGGAAACATCCTGAACCCGAGCACCTGGGAGGTAACGCACTATCTTGGATTCCCGTTTGTGACCACAGAATCTTTGATCTGTCCCATTAACAATCGACACTCTTAACTTTAACGCCCTGTTTACCTTTACCCTTTCCTGCTGTGCCCAAGAGTCAGTGGTCGTACCACCAACCTAGCAACTGTTGCTTTCCCCTGAACAGGCATCGCCCCCAACAATCCAAAATGGTCTACTTGTTTTCGAGGGTAATAGCCACAGGGGATTCCTGCAATCCCTGCCTACTCCCTTTGCCATTCATGGTGGTCGCCCATCTACTCTCTGCCTGGAACATTACGGGAAGCAAGGAGCGCCTGTTGGATTAAATTGTGTTCATTTAAATACAACAGGACTGACATATAAGGATAATGAACTCAGGACGATGAACGTTGGACTGGAATATTACAGTCGTTAAAGAAAGATAACTAGGGGCGTGTCTATGAATTTGTCAGTATCTCGGATGACCCTCAGTGCATCCTAGATTAGATTATCTACAGTGTGTAAACAGGCCCTTCGGTCCAACAAGCTTGCACCGACCTGCCGAAGAGCAGCCGACCCAGACCCACTCCCCGACAAGCAACACTACGGGTAATTAAGCATGACCAATTCACCTAACCTGCACATCTTTGGACTGTGGGAGGAAACCGCAGCACCCAGAGGAAACCAAAGCATACAGGGGGAGAATGTGCAAACTCCACACAGACTGTTGCCCTAGGCAGGATTTGAACCCTGGTCACTGGTGTTCTGAGGCAGCTGTGCTAACCCATGATTTACCTTGCGGCCCAGCGTCGTTCCCTAACACGGTCTCGCAGGAGCTGAAGCTGGGTGCAGTGCCCACGCGTGTAGCCATCAGGGACGGTTGAATTCTCCCTGAGCTACGACATCTCACAAGATGGAGCGTGCAACTGCCCTAAATGCAATTTCGACTGCTGTAACAATAAAGTTAAAAGGACTTTATTTGAGTTTACCTGTACATTTTGCTAAGCTGAGCTGTCCGAAGCCTCTCATGTCAAAGCCTTCCTGCTTACTCTGCTACCAACGACATGTCTCTCTACCCCTCCACCTTTAAAATTGGTCATGGAAGGAAGGAGACATGACAGTGATGTAGAGTTTAGGCCTTCAGCACTCCTTGACACTTGGCCCCAGACTACCTGCTCCCCAGTACAGGTCTGCTCTTGGCCTTGGAGGATGTCTTGCTCAGGTCTTTCTTCTGGTAGTGGTGATTGATTCGATGCAAATCCTCACCCTAACAGGCAATCCGTATTATTGCAGTCCTCTCGTACTTTCTGTCCATTTGTATTGCGTTTATGAATTCCTTGAATCCCTCAATTGCATTCCAAACTGTGTCTCACTCCATAGTTAGAGAGGTTGATGTTCTTGTGAATGCAAGGTTATTGGAAAAGAGCACCATTGGACGTAGGGGCAACAATATGTCTATCCGCTCACTGAGTCTGCTTTTCCTTCGATTAGGTTATATTTATTTTGTTAATCCCCCATTCCACTTTCCTGTGATTTCCCCATAACGCTTGTATAAAAATCTGTCTGTCTCAGCCTTGAAGATATTTAATGATCCAGCCTCAACAGTTCTCCAAATTTTCTACAATTGTTTCCCTCTCACTGATGTGAGACTTGGTGGTCTTTAATCTGGTGATATGCCCACTCCATCTTGCATAAAATTCCAATTCTTCCTCAGCTCCTGTGTCAATTTGCTCAAGGGTCAAACGGTCACTCTCCCTGAATCCAGGAACTGCTTCTCCAAACTGAAGACCGATTTGTAGGGTGTGTTTAACATATTCTCTGGCTCTGTGAACAGGCTGTCCCCATAGTCTCTAATACTCCCATTCTTTCCCGCGTTATCCTCTTCCCCTTAATAAACCAAAAAAAAAATGACTGGATTCTTGCTAATCTTACTCGTTAATGTTTTATCACCCCTCATTCTGCTCTTCCACTGACTGTTTAAGTTTAGCCCTCCACTTGCTATATTCTTTTAGGACCTTCATTGACCTGCTCACTTGGTAGCGGATTTAAGCTTCTCTTTCCCTTTTCATCCTGTTCGGAATTTGTGTTGACATCTGAGGTTCTCTGGGTTTGTTTTCCTAAATTTTATCTTCGGTGTAACATGCTGGGCCGACACTGTCATCAATTCAATTTTAAACAAATGATTCCCCCACCCCCCGCCCCACCTTGTTCTGCTACAGTTTCACCCAGAAGCAACTGCACTTTGGCCGGATCCTGTCATTGTTTCCCATAAACCCTGTCTCCCTGATGCAGAAAGCCCTTATGTCTCTAACATTTTTGGGGTCTTTTCCTTCGCAAAGTCAGACTGTGTGACGTCACGGTCACTGGGCCTATAATGCTCTGCCACTTCCGCCTGGAACAGCTGACTGGCTTCGTTCCCCACAGTGAGGCCCAGCACTGCACTGCCCTTTGTTTCATCTGCTCTGTGTTGACATAAGAAGCTCTCGGGAATAAATTTCAAAGCACCTGCCCCCCTTAAAAATTTATCACTGACCGAATGAATGTTTGGAATTGAAATGCTTGATTTTACACACCTCAATAACTTGGTTATATTCCTGCTCCCGTACTTTCCTTTATCTGGGGGTCTATAATATATCCCTAGCAGTGTTTCTGTCATGGTTTTGATCCTGAGCTCTAACCACCAAGCCTCTTTAGAAGATCCTTTCAAGATATTGTCCCTTCTTACGACAATAACTGACTCCATAATTAATAAGGCAACACCACCTCCTCTTTTACCCTCTCTTCTGTCCTGACTCTTGTTCTGGTACTACAGAATATTGAGTTGTTAGCCCCGACCTCCCTTAAACACATCTCTGTAATGGCAAAAATGTCACACTTCCACATGTTACCTCGTTTCCTTATCATATCTGTCTGTCTGATAATATTACCGGCATCAAGGTAAAGCACATCCAACCTGGAATATATCACCTGGAATACTCTGTACCTCGGCGTTCTTCAGTCATTCACTGTTCGTTATCAACCTGTCCAATTCATGAACCAAAACTGTAACTCTGGGACTGAATGAATATTTATTTAATTTGAAATTTGTTTTTAGTAAATGTGTTCATCAAATGCAACTTTCCAGAACTGAACAGTCAGCTCCAGATACAATGATTTTCTGCTGATTAGTTCCCTGCTCAGTGTGCAGAGGGGACAGCACTCAGTGTTGGAGAAAGTGAGAACTGGTGATCAGAGTCGAAAATTGTGGCGCTGGAAAAGCACAGCAGTCAGGCTGCATCTGAGGAACAGCAGAATCAAAGCTTCCCATGTTTTCCATTCCATAATACACAGGATATTGGGAACCATACTTGCTCAGGAAGGCAGTTCTGTACAGAGCTCGGAAATGGAAAGCAGTCAATAATTTGGTTGGACAGGGAGTAAAAAGTTGAGGTGAAATACAGAATGTTTGAAGTACAAACATAAGGATAGATAAATCCCTTGGCCAGACGGGAAACAGTCTAGGTTACTTCAGGAAGAGAGGAAAGAGATTTCTGTGCCTTTGTCGATGGTCTTTGTGCCTTCACTCTCCATTGGAGTAGCGTCGGTTGATTGGAGGGTGGTAAAAGTAGTCCCTTGTTCAGGCAAAGAAACAGTGATTTTCCTGAGAATGACAGACCAGTCAGTCTTACTTCAGTATTGGGCAAACTATTGGAGAGGATTCTGGAAAAACAAGGTTTGATTATAAACAGTCAGCATGGATTTATGAGGGGCAGGTCACACCTCACAACTCGTAATTAGATTATTTGAGGATGGGATTAAACATACTGAAGAAGGTAGAGCAGTGAATGCGAAGTGCATGGATTTTAACAAGTTGTTTGATAAACTTCCCCGTGGTAGTTTCATTCAGAATGTGATGAGGCATGGTATACAGGGAGACCTATCTGTCTGGATACAGAATTGGCAAACCCATAGAATACAGAGGGTGGTAGTAAATGGGAAGTATTCAGTGTGGAGCTGTGTGAGCAGTGGTGTTCCATAAGGATCGGTTCTGGGACCTCTGCTGGTTGTGATTTTGATAAATCACTTGGATGACGAAGTGGAAGGGTAGGTTCGTAAGTTTGATGACGTAACACAGGTTGGTGGAACTGTGGATAGAGTGGAGGTCTGTTGTAGTTTGCAACAGGAACACTGACAGGATGCAGTACACAGCTGCGAAGTGGCAGCTGGTGTTCAATGTGGAAAGTGGGATACGATTCATTTTGGAAAATCGAATTTGAACGCAGAATACAGGTTTAAAGGCAGGATTCTTCCATTGTGGATGAACAGGGGGATCATATGGTCCATGACATAGCTCCCACAAAGTTGCTACCCAGGTTAATAAGGTTGTTAAGGATGTGTTTGATGTGTTCATTAGCCGAGGGATTGAGTTTAACAGCTGTGAGGTTATGCTGCTACTCTATGTAGCCCTGGTGAGACCAACTTAGAATATTGTGATCAGCTCTGTTTGCCTCGTTATAAGAAAGATGTGGAAGCTTTGGTGAGGGTGCTGAGGAGATTTATCAAGATGCTGCCTGGACTGGAGGGCATCCCGTACAAAGAAAATTTGAGGGAGCTAGGGTGTTTTCCTCATTAGAACGAAGAAGAATGGAAAGTGACTTGACAGGGGTGTTCAAGATGATGAGAGACATAGATAGAATGGATAGCCATTTACTTTCTGCCAGGGTGGAAATGTCTCTCGACGGGGTATGATTTTAAGGTAATTGAAGGAATGTTTAGGGGTGATGTCAGAGGAAGGTTCTTTCACAGAGGGGTGGGTGTGTACAATCAACAGCCGGCAACAGTTTAGTAACGTCAACTATATTCGGTATATATAATTGGATGGGCACATGAATGATAGTATAATGAAAGGTATGTAGGGTAGTTTGATCTTAGAGTAGGATCAAAGATCGACAGAACGTCAAAGACCGAAGGGCATGTACAGTGCTGCACTGTTCTGCACTGTTCTGTGTTTCCAGTTTCACCCAGCTTGTGGATTGTCATCAATTGTTGAATGTGTGAGGGAGTGATGTGTGTGAGATCAGGAAGCTGTGGAGCCGTGTAAGGTCAAAACCTCCAGTTATGGTGTGCATTGTTACAGTCACCTGAAAGCCAGTGTAATTTGTGTGGTTACTTAAACCAGACAGAATCCGCCAAGTTCAGTTATTAATGTGATTTTGGATTGCCGTTTGCTGCTGGTTACTTCACATCCATTCTACTGTGTGACCCATGTAGTAATCTCTGACCATTCCCAGAGATGTACTATTTTATTTTGACACTGGAGAATGTGAAGGTGCCATTTATTGGATATGGATTTAGAGGTTACTTTGTGAGGCACAAGGCACTGCAATAGATTGTCAACTTGTTAACGTCTTCAACCAGGATGCAGGTGTATGGAATCTTGGAGGCAGGTCAGATTTCATCACCCTAGGTAACTTGTATGGTGTGATTCTGACTCTCCATGTCAACATGTCTGCTCTCTGGGCCAGGCTCTGGCTGAAGATGAATTTTAAAACTTGATTGCTGGTCAGCCATTAGTATTTAACCTGGACAACACTTGTACCTACACTGAGACCAGGGATAGTCTGTTGACGGGTACTCCCTCTGCCCAAGGTAGATTCCGAATTATTTGCTCTGAAGTAATGTTTGACTGACTGCCCCGAACCAGGTTAGAAACTCAATGTACAGATTTTGGAAAAGGCAACTGAGTCTCTGTGTATCTCAGGCAGCTATGAGGTCCAATATCAGTATAAATGATTTCAGACCTATTTGAAGCAATTTTCAGCATAGCTCATTGCAAGGTGGTGAATTTACTGAGCCGAACAATCGTCGGATGTTTGCTATATTCCATGAATTGTGCAAAAATAAGATGTGAACGATAATCATTCAACTGAACCAGAATCTCTTCAATCAATTCTGTTGATTCTATATTTATGGAACTAAAATATAAACTCCTGTCAAGATTTTCTAACACAGAAATAAAGCATGTACATTTTATTTTATCGAAGAAAGAACATAACTTTTGTGGTGATCAGAATTAGATATTCAATGTCAGGATTCAAAACAATGTTTTGCCACTCCAATATTTTTAAAGTGGTTTGCTTATGAATGATTACATGTTCAGAGTGAGCAAACGATTGAACATACAAATAGAATTAGCGTTCTTATACATTTATATATAATCAATCAGTTTAATTTCTCACTGAAATGTACGATCTTCAGCTATTTGCCAGCAATTTAAAAATTGCAATAATTCACCATGGACTGTGAAGATTAAACTAAATAAATTATTTGTGTTATCAAATTTTAATGAATAATAATTGGAAAACTTCCAATTTTTAGAATGAATGATGTTTAATATGAAACGTGGACAGTGAAAAAAAAACAACGAACGCAATATTGTGTCAGTGAAAAGTCAGAGCTTTCAAAAAGAGTTTTCTGACAAAGCAATGATATATTTGTTTTAGTAATGGGAATACAACATGTAAAATATTCATGTTCTGAGTAATAATTAGACTTCATAATGAAGCTGACCTTGCAATACTTGCATTTTAACTGCTTATGCTGCTCTAAATAATCAGATATTTGCGAGCATTTACACAGTGAAATAATTGGATACTGACTTTTATTCACAGCTGACACATGATAGTGTACAAAACTTTAAAGTACAAGAGGAAGCCATTCGCCATTATGTATGCATCAGCTCCAAAAAATATCTCCCAAGCACCTCCCATTTGCCAGCCCTCTCTCTGTTGCCCGTTAAATTCATAATTTCCAAATATATATCCAGTTCTCTTTTGAATCTTCATCCACAACTTTCCCAGCCGGTCAATTCCAATTCGTAACAACTCTCTAAATAAAGACGTTTTTCCTTATTTCACTTCGAGCTCTTTTACTGACAACCTTGAAATTAGAATTCCTTGATGTTATAATGCCTATTAAGAGAGTGTTCTTTTTCTACTCTGCAACTTTTTTCATACTTTTGAGCACCGCAATAAATTCACATCTTTGTCTGTTCTGCTCCAGGAACAATAAGCCTTGCAAGAACTTTAACAAACACTACAACGGAAAAACAAGCAGAAAACTCATCTCCACCACATAGAATAATTGAATGGAAATGCGAGCCTGCACGACCAAGTGAATATCCAAAGGCTTTTTTTAAATTTTGTGAGATTACCTGATCAATCACCCGCCTAGAAAATGCATTCCAGACACGTGTTATTAGGGGCAGAAATGCGGCTCAGTGGTGAGCACGCCTGCCTTAGATCGCTGGGGACCAAGGTTTGATTCCACCTCAGGTGACTGCCTGTATGGATTTTGCGCATTCCCCTCATATCCGCGTGGTTTTCCTGTAGGTACTGCGATTTCCCCCACAATCCAAATGTGTGTAGGATAAGTGAATTGGCCATGCTAAATTGCACAAAGTGTTCAGGGATGTGTAGGTTAGGTACATTAGTCAAGCGAAAATATAGGAGGAATGTGTTTGGGTGCGTTACTCTTTGGAGGGTCAGTGTGGATATTTTGGGCCGAAGGGCCTGTTTCCACATATAGGAACTTTATATTCTATGTCTGTGCCACCCTCCCAGTTCAATACAGACTCCAGAAATCCCCTCTCAATCCCCTGCCTTTCACTTTAAGTATGTTTCGTTTTGTTTTTGACCTTGAGAGTAAGGGAAACAGCTGCTGTCTGTTCATCCTCTCCATACCCCTGATGCTCTTGTATACCTGTACAACGTTCCCTCCTCAACCTTCCCTGCTGTAAAGAAAAAGAGGAGCAAGTTTAGCCCTCGCCCTTCAAAGTTTGTTTTCTCACTTGTCTTGTTAATTCAGATGTGCATCATCTCACATTTATCAGTGTTAAACTTCATCAGCCATTAATCTGGATATAGAAATCATCTGTTTATATCGTCCTGTAGCCTAACCCTTTCCTCCTCACTGTGAACCACCCAGCTAATATTTGTGTCATCCCCAACATTAGTTATCATTCTACTTCCATCCATCTTCTACATTCTCACCATCATCATTTATGAACATCATAAACAAACCTTGATTTTCTTCCTGTTCTCCACATGTCATTTACAAAGGAATAATTAAGAATTCCAGTCTCTTGTTGTCCTTATTTTGGGGAATTTACAGAGTGATGTAGTTAACACCTATTATGAGGGTGCTGCAAATATCATTTTCGACACAAAGTTAAATTCTTCTTTTACACTCTGTCCCTCGGCACGTCTTATTCATAAAGCGTGTACCTAATTTAGGGAGAACTTCGGTTTGGCACCTTGCACTGGAACATTAGCCTGTTGTGTGGCACTGTCCTTTGTAACAATAGTGAAAACTGAAGAAATCTTTCATCTGCAGGATGGAAACAGACTCATTGCTTGAATCAGCTAATGTGATGAGGATAAATATTCAAGTAAATTCCATGTTATGGACAAACTGCAGGAGATCAAATCATATTCTCATGTCTAACTTGAATGGGAAGCAAATACATACTGTTAAAAAAATTCAAAAATGTTGAGACACAACACGGGGGGAGGGGAGAGAAAAACACGCATTTGAAGGAGATACAAAACTACAGAGTGAATGTACAATCTGATAAAGAAGCAAGTGATAGAAAAAGAAATACATCAAATCTTAATTTTCAATGGAATCAGTTCCCAATTTTCCTGAACATTGTTGGTTTTCACCCAACCTCACTTTTCCAAAAACAAACTTTTCCCAGTCACTCAAGCTTCATTATCCTTTCTTCCTCCCCCTTCCTACTCTTTATTTACACTCCTACTCACCTTGCACTACCCCTTCTGTTGCCACATACTCTTCCACTGATGATATCTCTTCACATCTTTCTTCTGCCGCTCCCACTGTAAGTTACACCAGTTCCCTAGTTACACCCACTTCCACTGGCCATCTCTTACCCTTTTAGCTTTCCATTGGCGTGATGGGAGCTGCTGGCTTCTGTGCTGCTATTGGTCATCAGTGAATGATGAGATTGAGATGTTCAATGGCCAATAGGAACAGACAATAGTGTATGTCTGTCACTGTGTAATGTACCGTGAATAGGGTGGGTTTTTTTTTCCCGCATAGAGAATGGAACGTTTTTTTCTGTCTCTCTGTCACAGCGCTTAACCAAACAGCCTCATCCTAAATAGGAAACACTTCTCCTCAGAATCAGAAGTCCATGCATCTGTTTGTCCTTAAACATTGCGAGGACAGTGACTATATTATTCAAATATGCCGTGTTCCACCCCTTTTCTCTTTAGTATTTTAATTGAGTTTTCCAATGTCAGTTGAGGTTTCCATCAAAGTAGTATTTGACTCATGTAGCATCATCGACCCTCAGGAAACTGCGGTCAACGGGAATCAGAGAAAATTCTGTGCTGGCAATTTCCTCAATGAATAATGACACCTTCCCTAGAGCTATTGGGAATGACAAATAAACTCTGCCCTTGCTAGTGCCTTGCAAATTCATGGATGGATTTTTCTTTTTAATAACATCAAGATACATTCTGTTTTCACAGTTTGGTCTAAAATCTCAAAAAAGTAAGACCTTGCTGGTTGAGTGTCACCCCAATGAGATCAGAAGTTTACAATAAGATAATGATTCCGATTATTTTCAATCATTTACTTTCTGAGCACTGGTCCTGCGGTGCCGTTGCCACTGAGACCAACATTTTCTCTGTCCAACAGCATCACATCACATTGGCTCAAGGCTGCACCATTCCCCAATTCTACTTCATTCTCCAACTCATTCACCATGCTCACCAGATATACGAGGCCCACAAGATGGAATAACTTAGAGATGCCTATAAGCCTTTGGAACATGCAACCCCACCCATGCCCTGCAATCTGAGTCCATCCTCTCTCCCAAGCCCACCTCCTGTCGTGTATTCACCATCCCTCCTGACCTTCCATGCTCTAATGCTGAATATTCTGTACTCGGGAAAGGTCCCAGTTTTATCCCTCTGTGCCCCCACTTTAATGAATTTCATGCACGACATAATGTTGAACTCCTCTTCCACCGTCTTCTCTCAGTGTCCATTTCTTTGTGCAAGAGTCCACTCCATTCACCCAGCTCCAACACTTTCCCTCCACCTCGACCCATTCCTCTGGCGTTTACTTGAACTGCATGTGTTCATTGAGAACGCTCCATGTGAGTTTGGCTGTCTTAAATTCTCTTTATCCCCCTCACCCTATCCAACCTATCACCCTCTGAACAGACTATATGCTGTATGCTTCGATCCAACTCTGACTATGTTATTCAGCCTGTGCCGATAAGGGTGGTGCTGCTGTAGTCTGGTGGACTCACCTCTACATTTCAGAGGCTGAGTGCCAGCTCTCAGATACCTCTACATATCTCCTGCTGGTCCATCACCCTGCCATGGCACATCAGGTTATTTTATTAACTAAATATGACCACATTTCATCTGGAGATTCACACTCACTCGCCCCCGCCCCACCAAAAACACACACACTCACCCCAACTAACAGTCCCGAAGCTGAAAGTCCTCTGATAACAGAATTCGCTTTTATCTCCTCCTGAAAATCCACAAACAGCCACTGTACCCATTCCGCCTTATCTCGCAGCCAATGTCATGTTCATTCGAACCTGACTCATTAATTCCTAAGTCTAAATGATTGCAATTATCACTTTGGTTTTGATGTGAGGCCAAAATGTGTCAAACAATACTGTTTTACAGCAAATAAAACTGCATTTAGAAGTTTGTGAATTTGTACAAATTAATTACTGAAGCATGTTCTCTATGGAAGTTCCAAAGTTGCCTTATTAGAACAGGGAGAGGAACATTCTGAGAAGCCCACACTTCCTGTCTATGTTCAGGGAAACTGTGCCCAGTGACAGTCTGTTCGCTAGCGTTTGTTCCTGTGGAGGAGAGATCAACACAGTAACAACATACTGACTGTGATTCTTTTGGACGGGTGGATGGATTTGGGAGAGATGGTTACAGCAAAGTAAACGGACAACAGGACAAGATCATCTAGCCTACGAAAAGATAACATCCATCATTCTCCCTCACAACTGACTTCACTAGAGCAATTGGTGATGGGAGATTGGACCAATAGCAAGCAATGTCAACACGTAGTCCAGGCCAGTTATATTGTAAACAGAATGTACTGCATTGAAAGCTGAGACTGTTTGCTGAGTGACTGTGATTAATGTCAGTCTCTATGCAATGTAATTGTGTCACTGGAGGGTTTCCCCCTCCTATTGGTGAGGGGCTTCATTCATTGTGCTATCCGACTGTAGTAGTACATGCATCAGCTCCAACAGGAACAGAGATCAAAAGCTGTGTAGACAGAGAGAGGACAGATCTAAATCTGGGAATAGCAGACTGGAATATTACAACAATGGAGAGGAAATTTTCCTTGAGTCGTTTCAAGATTTTCCCCCTCATGGGGATATCTACCATATCGAATATCAGCAGTGCTGATGATTATTCTGGGCAGGGTGAAGGGTGTGCTACTAACCTATTCTCGTTCTTTACTCTGTCCATTCATTAATCGTATAAACAAGCTTGAACTTCGTGGCAATTTCTGTTATCTATATTTGTCAGAGAAAGAAACTATTGTCTACAGTTTCAATTGCAGTCTCCATTCATTACCCATGAATGGCAGACCACTCCCTCACAAACATCTGAGAACAAACCTGTGCACAACCTCGAGATCTCTTTTTGCCCTGAACTGATTTATGTCTTGTGTTCTCTCTGTCACCAAACCTGTCCACTACCAGCTCATAATATCCCCGATCTTCATCTCTGTGTCAGTGCTGTTGCTGAACAAACCATTGGCTGCGTGTTGGTAAAATTTAGACTGAATGCTTCAAGCTCTCTTCTGGCCACTTTGTCAATTACAAATATTTCAATCACAAAATTGTTCTTGTCTCGGACATTACTTCATGATTAGGACAATGTATGAATGTAGGAATGTCGCTGGATGTAATTCAGGAGCAAAGCTTATTATACGAAAGATATTGTTTCAAGTGATTTGTTTTAAGTCCGACCACAGCTGATGGCAGAACATAAATAAAAATGATAAGCATTGGAATAAAAGTGAATTTCATGAAAAACATCATAAAAGCAACATTTTGTCTGGAAACCTTCCTGTTTCACTAATCACCTTCGGTAAAGAAATCTAACGTTATTATCCGGCCTGGGTTAAGTGAGACTTCAGACCCATTACAATGTGTTTAACTTTATATTGGCTTGTCGAATGGCCTCAGAGTCAGGGCAATTAGTGATGGTCACTAAATGCTGCCCTTGGCAGAGATGCCAACATCCCATGAAATAACAAAATTGAAGGTGAGACAAATAAAGGATGATGCTGTAAATCTGAAATTATACAAAGAAATGCAAAGAAACTAACAGAAAGTGCTGGGGAACTTTCCTGAATTGAAAGCAGCTGGAAAAGAGTGTGTTTGATATCGTTGACTGGGAAGTCTGCTTTGAAAGAGGTGGAGGAATCAATAGAGAAAGAGAGATATAGAAGAAAACGAGCAACAAAGAGAATGATGATCAACTGGGGTGGAAATAAAATGTGTGATTCAGTTCATTTACTTTTCACTTATCCCATTATCCTGAATATCATGCTCACGTAGATATAGATATCGCCCACTTTTCAAAAGTTGGCTTTTCACCACTTCCCTTTCCGAATGACTTACATTTGGACTTTGTTTCGCTAACCAAAGAAATCCGAAGAGGATTTTCACTTTTACGAAGAAAGCCGAATTTTTCCCCACACAAATTAGTGCTACTGCACTTTACACCATATCAACTTGCGAACAGTTTCGTAGGAACATTCTACTTTCTGATTCCGAGAGGTACCTGCATATATCTACGATCATGCTTAAATCGATTTGATACCTCTATCTATCTTCCCTGAGTGTGGTCATTTTCTTATATTTGTTAATGGGATATGGGTATCTCTGACTGGACCACCATTATTCACTTTCCAAGTTGCCCTTGAGAAGACCTTGAGCCACTGCAGTCCTGATTTGATTTGATTTGATTTGATTTATTTTAGACAAATGTACAACGGAAATATTTGTTTTGCATGTAGTGTAGGCATATGATAGTAAACAAGAAAAGAGAGATCATAGGGTACTTCGACAGAGTGAGGCATACATGGTTACAGCTTCACAGGAGGTGGGCAAAGCAAGATCGACATTAACAAGATTAATATTATTTGATAAGTTAGAGATGTCAATTTGTCAGTCTAATAATGGTAGGGAAGGAAGTGTTCCTGAGCATGCTGGTCCATGTTTTCAAACCTCTGTGTCTCCTCCCTGTTGGAAGAGGTTGAAGGAGATCATTACAGGTTTGGGAGAGATCTTTGATGTCGCCAGCCTTTCTGCGATAATGACAAGTATAATTTGATGGGTGTACAGGGAGTACAGTAGGGGACTGAGGGACACAACCATGGGAGTACAGGGAGTACAGTAGGGGACTGAGGGACACAGCCGTGTGTGTACAGGGAGTATTGTCGGGTGTTGAGGACACGTCCTTCAGGAGCTCCAGTGTTGTGTGTTATTGTGGAGGAGATGCTTTTACTTATCTTCGCTGATTGTGGCCTGTCAGTCAGAAACCTGAGGATCCAGTAGCAGAGGGTTGAACCGAGACCAAGGCAGTGGAGTTTTGTGATTAGTCTGTAAGGGATAATGATTTTGAAGGTGGAGCTTTAGTCAATGAGCAGGAGTCTGGTGTAGGTGTCCTTGTTGTCCAAATGTTGCAGAGATGCATGCAGGGCTCGGATATGGCATTTGTTGTGAACCCGGTATATCAGTAGGCAAATTATAGGGCAGCAGGGCAGGCTGGGAGACTGGAAGTGATAACCAGCCTTTCGAATGACTTCATGATTATTGAGGTCAGAACCAATAGGCGATAGTCTTTAAGGGCACGTCCATGTGCTTTCTCCCATACGAGAATGATGATGGCCTTCTTGAATCAGGTTGGGACTTCGGTTTCAGGAGGCAGAGACAGAAGTTGTATGTGAATACCTCTGACAGTTGGTCCACACAGTGCTCAGCCAGGAACATTGTCCATGCCCATCACTTCCTTTGATTTGACTCACTAGAAGACTGACCATGTTTGCAGCGGTGATAGCGGGCACAGGTACATTCTGGGGCTTTTGGGGCCGGTGTCAGCTCCCAGTTAGTGACAGTCACACAGTCATTTATTATTGACATTCCCTCTCCCACCTCCCTCCGTCGTCATCAACACACAGTGACATTGGTTGGAGTGAGCATCACGCAGTCAGCGTTGAGGCAGTTTGCCATTAAAAGACTGGGATCGTGCGCCATAACGGGGTAAATTCATAATAAAATGGTGTGCAGGGTGTCAGTGCCAGTGATGCAAGGAGTGAAGACTTTGCAGATGTAATTCCAGTCAAGCCACTGCTTTAACCTGAATGAAGTCAGGCACCTTGACTGTTGTGCCTTTCCAATGGTGGACCGTCCTTACGTAGTCAGGAAGTGCCATTTACACGAACCATCTGACCTGACAAGTTTCACTAAGTTTGCAGATGATACAATGATGATTGGGTGGACAGGTGATATTGAGGAAGTGGGGAGGCTGCAGTTTAGGACACTAGGAAAACATATAATCTAATCTAAAAAAAATATAGCAAATGGAACGTAAGTATGGGAACGTCTGAGATTATGCACTTCAGGAGGCGGAATACAGGCAGATACGATGTTCTAAAAGGCTTCATGCAATCTGAAGCACAAAAGAAGTTTGGAGTACTCGTCCTCTTCTTGTGTTTAATGTGCAGGTTCAGTTGGCAGTTAGAAAAGCAAATACAATGTTAACATTCATTTCAGGAGAGCTAGAATACAAAATCGGAGACATACTGCTGCGAATGTAATGGGCTATGGTCAGACGAAATTTGGATGATTGTGAGCGGTTCTGGGGAAAGGTCTACGGGTGTTGGACATGATCTATCCTGGGAATGATGGCTTGTCAAATGAGCGGCAGTTGAGGGCTCTATGTCTGTACTCAGTGGAATTTAGAAGAATGGTGTGGGGGAGCACATCTGTTTTAAACTGATCGATTACTGCAACGATTGATCCAGTTAGAGTATAAAAGATATTTCCACTAGTCATAGAGACGATGAGAAAATGCAAAGTTTCAGAGTGAAGAGACAGCCCGAATAGTGTTAATCTATTGGTACATCGCATGCCCTTGTGGTCATATAGTCTATTATACAGTGCAGAATTGAAACTCTCTGACCTGCACTTGCAATTCTTGTATTTGTGTGTCGATTTGACTTCAAAATCTGGTCAATGGTAACCCCTGTAATATGGACGGTGGCAGGATTCAGTGTCAGCCAGTAGCGCAGTAATGTGTTGAATATAAGCAGCTATCTGTGAATCTCACCTGCCAGGAGTGCATTGTCTCTACGATGATTATCATTTTCAGTCGGGTATTTTCAAAGGATCAATCCTGGTACGCTAATATTGCTGAATTTAACAAAACAGGTGCAATTTATCACAGCGCTCAGCAACAAGGAGTCATCGAATACTGAACACCCTTCGAATAAGAGAAAGGTCTAAAATGCCCAGTATCAGAAGCACTGCTTTCCTGTTCATGTTCAAATCAGACAACCTGTCCCATCAAGGTGCTCAACGTGGAACTTTTTAACCTTATTTTTTGGATATGTGAATCGCTGGATGGGCCCACCATTTCTTGTCCATCCCTAGTTGCTCCCTTGAGAAAGTGGTGCTAAGCTGCCTTCTTGTACCGCGTTGACCCACAATGCTACGAGGGAGGGAATTCCAAGGTTTTCACCCAGCAACAGTGAAGGAAAGGTGATATATTTCCAAATCAGGATATTGACTGGTTTGGAGGGGAGCTTGAAGGTGGTGTTCGCAAAATTCTGCTGCCTTGTCATTCTAGATGGAAGTGCTTGTAGGATTGAAAGCTGCTGTCTGAAGATCTTTGGAGAATTTCTGCAGTGCATCTTGTAGAGAGTACACACTGCTGCTCCTGATCGTTGGTGGTGAAGGGAATGAATGCTTGTGGATGTGTTGCCAAGCAATTGGGCTGTATTGTCCTGGATGGTGTCAAGATTATTCAGAGTCGTTGTGGCTGCGCTCATTCAGGCAATTGTGGAGCATTCCATCTCACTCCTGACTTGTGCCTTGTAGATGGTCGGCATGCTTTGAGAAGACAGGAGATGAGTTACTCGCGCAGTACTCCTAGCCTCTGATCTGTTCTCATATTAATGTGGCGAGTCCAGTTGAGTTTCTGGTCAATGGTAACCCCAAGTGTATTGATAAGGGGAGGGGGGAATTTAGTGGCAAATATTTTTTCTTACTGGTGATGGCCATTGTCTGGCATTTGTGTGGTGCGAGTGTTACTTGTCACTTGTTAGCCCAAGTCTGGGTATTGTCCAGACCTTGTTGCATGTTGGCATGGACTGCCTTCCATACCTGAGCATTTGCGAATGGTGCTGAACATTGTGCAGTCATTATCGAACATCCCCACTTCTGACCTTATGATGGACAGAAGGCCATTGATAAAGCAGCAGAAGAAGTTTGGACCTAGGTTTCATCCAGAGGGCCACTGAAGATGTTACCTAATATGGTGATGAAACGTCTGAAAATGAACATTCCAGGTTATGGAGCGAACCTACATCCACACTATCATGAGGGACTACTGCAGAGATATTCTGGAACTGAATATCTCCAACAACAATGACCATTTTCCTGTCTGTCAGGTATGACTCCAATAATGAAGTACTTGCTCGCAATATCCTTTTTGCTTGGATTCCTTGATGCCACATTTGAAAGAATGCAGCCTTGCTTTCAAGGGATGGAATTCAGTTCCATTTTCTATGCTTGACCAAAGGCTGCGATGAGGTCAGGAGCTGAGTGGTCCTGGTGGAACCCAAACTGAGTGTCACTGAGCAGGTTATTGCTGAGCAGGTACTGCTTGACAGCTCTGTTGATGAGCCCTTCCATCGCGTAATTGATGATAGGGAGTAAACTGATGAGGCGGTATTTGGTTGGGTTGAATTTATCCTGCGATTTATGTACAGAGCATACTTGAGCAGGTTTTTCTTCCCCAATTACTGCACTCTCTATTGCACTAGGGTTAATCCTCTGGCTT
The DNA here is from genome assembly GCF_020745735.1 of Hemiscyllium ocellatum. Taxonomy (NCBI): domain Eukaryota; kingdom Metazoa; phylum Chordata; class Chondrichthyes; order Orectolobiformes; family Hemiscylliidae; genus Hemiscyllium; species Hemiscyllium ocellatum. The sequence goes on from NW_026868290.1 coordinate 495,938, forward strand.
GATGATAATGGTTGAGTGGGTTATATACTGGGCCATGACATTACAGATTGTGCTGGAATATCGGTCTTCTGCTATTGATGGACTACAGCGTCTTATGGATGCTCAGTCTTGAGGCGCTAGATCTGTTGGATGACTGTTCCACTTAGCATGGTGATAGTGCCACGCAACACAATAGAGTTTATTCTCGGTGTGGCTGTGAGACTTTGTCTCCTCAACAACAGTGCAGTGGTCAGCTTTACTGATGCTGTCTTGGACAAATGCATCTGCTGTTGGTAGTTTGGTAAGGATGACACCAGGTATGATTTTTTTCCCTCTCGTTCATTCCCTCACGACCTTCCACAGACCCAATCAAGTAGATATGTCCTTTAGGACCCGACCAGCGTGATCAGTAGTACTGCTGCCAAACCACTCTTGATGGTTGACTTGAAATTCCTCAGCCAGAATACACTTTGTGCCCTTTTCACAGTCAGTGCTTTCTCCAAGTTTTGTTCAAAATGGAGGAGTACTGATTCAGCTGGGGAATGAGGTTACATGGTAATCAGGAAGGCTGCTTTGCCCACGTTTAATCCAAAGCCATGGGACTTCATGGGGTTTGGAGTTAATTTTGTGGGCTCGCAGAGCAACTACCTCCAGAATGTATCGTCCCCTCCGCTGAATCGGTCCTGAGCTTTGGCCAGGACATATCCAGTGATGGTGATGGTGGATTCTGGGGTATTTCTGTCAGTTATAATTTCATGAGCATGACTATGTCGAGCTGTTGCTTGACTAGTCTGTAAGGTAGTTGCCCAAATATTGGCAGCCTTCAGATATTAGTAAGGAGGACTTTGCAGCTTCGACAGTGATGTTTCCAACTGACTTTTTCGGTGGTCAGATCAATACCTTTTGGTCCACCTGTTGGTTTCATTTCTTTGAGATTTTGTAGCGATTGGTATAACTGAATGACACGCTCTACCATTTCAGAGGGCAATTGAGAGCCATCCCATTGCTTTGGGTCTGGAGTGATGATATTAGTGAAGCAATTGGGTTTTCCTTTCTGGCAATCGGCAATGATTTCATTCTCATCAGTAGATTCTTAATTCCAGTTTTTTTTTAATTATTGAATTGAATTTCCTCCATCTGCAGTGGCGGGATTCGAACCTGTGTCCACAGAACAGGAGCTGATTTTTCTGGATTGATACTCTAGCGATAATGCCATAACGCCTACTTGGAACCTCACGTTGTACTCAGCTGCCATTTCTTGTGTTGCCCTGTTTTTCATTCATTGCTCATGCTATTCTGGAATCTCATCCTTCATTAAATCCTGATTGAAATACACACTCATGAACGCCTTCTCGACTGCTTGAATTTCATTCAGTCTTTTTTGTTTACAAAGACATTTCAAGGCAACTGCACATCAGAGAAGAACAGGAAGTGATAATGGGTGATTGTACACTGTACCTGTCACTGGAACAGCTTATCTGTCCAGGCACCTAAAGTATTTATTGTGGGTCAGAGAGCCGCCGAATTATGATAACACCGACGGAGGTCGTCAACCCATTTTAGGGTCACAAGCTGTTCAACAGCACAATTGGAGCTAGAGTGAGTGTGTGGAGGTAGATGGTGTGAGATAGAAATAAACAGAGAAAAACAAAGTGAAGGGAGATAAATTGAGAGAGGATAGAAAGAGGAGCGACAGACAGAGTGGGTGAGGAAGCGGTGTTAAATGAGGATGAAGTCAGATAGATCAGAAGACAACATGAGGGTAGCTAAATACGTACAGACAAAAGTTGGAAGTTTTATTTAGATATTCCTCTGAACTGCAAGCATTTTGTCTGGGTGCCATACCCTGGGAGCGCTGTACTGATACTGGCTGTCATCCCAGATCATTTCTTTCCAATAATATCACAGAGCTGGGTTACGGACAGCTGAACAAATCCCAATAGAAGAGTAGACGAGTTCCATGACGAAGGTGGATTTTTAAAATAATCTGTGCCATGATCAGCAGGAAATGATAACCCCAACTAACACTCCCACTCCACCTCCAGATACTGTGTGAGAGACTGTGCCAGAGAACCTCAGTAAGGGGTATCACTGACAAAGGGGAAATCAGCATCTCCACGGTGGATCAAATAATGAATGATAAAGTTTGCACACCACTTTCTTCGTTTTCTAATCCACATTTCAATTTATATAGCTCCATGTCAGGAGTGCATTTTAACAATGTTATCTCTTTTTACTTTGCATATTTTGGTCTGTATAGAAAATCATTTTGTCTCTGTATTTTGTATTGCATAAATGCATTTCATTAGTATTGTCCCTGCTAATTTCTCATTGTAGCTGTATCCTTGAATCTGTTCTTCATATGAGTTTTAAAGTGTAACGTTCCAATATTGATAACAAGGGAACAGCAATGTACCTCTTCCCAGTATGAACAGCCATGTCCTCCAATCCTCTCCATCTTCTGTCTTTTCCCTAATGTTATAATCACAATGTAATTGAAGTCAGGAAGTGATACTTCCTCACAGTTCCTTAACATTGATAAAGTCAATACTCACACTTGCCCTCTCTGATTCTGGAAAAACAATCTGAATTGTACTTGTCACGTAGAATTCTCTGTTAACATTTGCATGTCGTTTGATTGTTATAAAACGACATTGTCTGAGGCACAGGGAAGGAAGATGTTCTCTCAATGTTTTACTGATTTTGCAAAATGACTGTTCAGCAATCACAGGATCGATTTCTCCATTTATGAGCAGAGAAGCATGTTTATGTTCTGTTAAAACCTCTGGCATTGCCTTTATATTCAAGGCAGACTACATGATTACACCAGTCAACCTGCCATCTCCAACATTCCTTCCTTCAGTCACACTCACATATCACATCCAGAATGCGTAAATGTTCATACTTATTTTGAAGTTTATTAAACAGTATCAAATTGAAAGAGGTTAGCTGGAGCTATTTGTTCAGCCATTGTGATTATGTGAGTCTCCATAGATCCTATGGATCCCTAAGAAGTTTCCTTCTTCTATCAGTAAGAGAATGTGTTCAATGTGTTATCCCATGGTATGAGCGGGAGCATTACCCACACCAGTAACAGATATCAGTAGCTTCAGAGAGAGAGGGAGGAGAGATCAGAATCTCGGAACGTTAGACTGGAATGTTCCAACGATGGATCAGGATCTGAGAATATTCGACTGGAAATTTCCAGCAATGGACATGAGTTTATCATCTGGTCTTTTCTGGTTTTCCCAGCCTTGGATATCATTAGCCTGACGGATTGAAGATGTACAGATGGATATTCAAGCTGGTTACTATCCATTCCTTGCTATAGTTGGTAAACCTGGTAAGTCACTCTATCTGCCTAGTAAATCGGTCTGAACTGAATTGGTGATCATAATATGTAAATTTTGGAAAGGTGCAAGTCAATGATTTGAATTCTAATCATAGATTCCATTCCTTCCAAATTATAACTAGCAAATAATCATATACAAATTACGAACCAATATGCGAGAATGGAACAGACCGTTCTCCTTGATTCATTTTCTCTTGCACAAGTTTGCATTTCCATACCCTCCCCACTCACCAATCCTTTCCAGTACAACAATCATGACATCCCAGTCTCCTCCTCAGCCTCAGTACAACTCCTGAATAAACCATCGTTTGAGCCTTTGCTAATCTACGCATAAAACTGTTCCAAGTCCCTTCTTACCGCGTGTCCATTGCAAAATAATTGCAATTGTTACGCTGTTCTCGGCACAGAATTAGAAAGATGGGAAGACAGTGTGTGGTGGTTACGTCATTGGTTCATAGTCTGGAGACATAAAATAATAATCTGTTGATATCAGCTTGCCTCTTGCCCAGTAGAGAAGGTCATTCTTCCCTGGTAAGTTCTCTGTGTGACTGCAAACCCACAGTACTGTGTTTTACTCTTTACTACACTGTGTAACAGCTGAACCAGCCATTCAGTTCAAGGTCGGCATGACATGCTGACCTGACCAGGGCTGCACACATCCCGTGAGGGAAGAATAAAAGAAAAGATAAACTCCCTTCCTCTGCCTGTATCCCGTATTCCTGCAGCTGATTTCCATTCAGGTAGGTGGGCATTCACTGTTTTAGATGTATTCTTTGTGATTGAGTCTCTCCCCAAGAGTGATGTCCATCTCGATAGGCACCTCTGGTGCTGGCTTTATTGATGCTAACTTACAGATGTCAGGATGTTTTAAAATCCCCATCAGTGGCAGTGCATTGTAAATGAATGGTTTTCTGTGTCACATGAAGGAAATGGAGCCAGCTAAGTGAGGGAACGAGGTCATTGTGATCAACTGTGAGAGCGTTGTTGAGGCAGTGTTTGGGGTACTGTGGACAGATTTTATTTCCTTTATAAGGAGTGATCTCCTTAACACAGAGAGAATGAGCAGGAGTTCCACCAGATTAATCCCTGGGATGATAGTGCCATGAGAAGTGAGTTAAGGTTGATCTGTAGCGCTGTGAGATAATAAGAAGTGATTGCATTGAAACGTGACGGGGATAGGCAATCACTCCTTATATTCTAAACAGTCAATGAGAAGGTGATAAATTCCGCGACTGTTGATTCATTCAGGATGCATGATTCTGGATAGTTTAAGTGCGTCTGAGGATGGTACGCCTACTCACCCCAACCTCCAATCCCCAGGCGATTGACAGAGATAGAGAGATCCGGGTTTTGAATAAACTCTTCCCACATGAACACAGTGCAGTGGGTGTGTGATCCTGCACTGAATGTCATATTATCCACCTGACAGCAGCCACAATACATTCATTATAAAACAGTTAACTATTCCCACCAGCTTCTGATCTTCATGAAGAACATGAATACATATTCTCAGAGATGCAAGGTGCCTCCATAAGGTTTAGACCATAAGACTATAAGACATAGGAGCAGAAATTAAGCCAGTTTGCCCATCGAGTCTACTACGACATTCAATCTTCGCTGATAAGTTTCTCAAACACATTCTTCGACCTTCTCCCCGTAACCCTTGATCCCTTGGATAATCAAAAAAAAACTATCTCCATCTCAAATATACTCAATGACCTGGCCACACAGCTTTCTCCGGCAATAAATTTCAAAGATTCACCATTCCCTGGTTAAAGAAGCTTCTCCTTATCAATGCTCTAAAAGGTGTTCCTTTTAAGCTAAGGCTGTGTCCTTGGGTCCTGGCCTCTCCTACCAATGGAAGCATCTTATGAACATCCGCTCTGTTCAGGTCATTCGGTATTCTGTATGTTTCCTCTCTTCCTTCTAAACTTTATCAAGTATGACCCAAAGACTCAAACATTCCTCATACAATAATCTTTTCACTCCTATGACTATTTCCGTGAATATCTTCTGAACACGCTCCAGGGACAGAGCATCTTTCCTGAGGTATAGGGCTTAACTCTGCACGCAACACTCCAAATGTTGTCTGACCAAAGCTGTATACACCCTGTTCTTACATGCAATTCCTCTCCTAATAAATGATATAAATAATAAATGCAATTGCCCTCCTAACTGTTGCCTCAACCTGCAAGCGTACCTTAAGAGAACCCTGCACTAGAACTCCCAAGTCCCTATGCACTTCAGATTTCTGAATTTTCTCGCCATTTAGAAAATAGACCATGCTCTATTCTTCCTGCCAAAGTGCATGACCTCACACTTTCCGACGGTGGAATGCATCTGCCAACTCCTTTACCTGGCCAATTCCTTCTTCAGCCTCTCTGTCTCCTCTATGCGACCAGTCCATCTGCCTATCTTTGTATCGTCTGCAAACTTAGCCAGAGTGCTCACAGTTTCATCGTTTAGATTGTTAACATAACAAGTAAAATGTTATGATTCCAACACTGAGCCTTGTGGAACATCTCTTGTCACCGGCTTCCATTCTGAAAAGGACCATTTTATCCCCACTCTCTGCTTTCTGTCAGACAGACAAGCTTGTATCAATGCCGCTACTTTGGTTCTAACACCACGGACCTTCTCATACTAAGTCATCTCCTGTGTGACACCTTGTCAAAGGCCTTCTTGATGTCCAGGTGGATAACATCCATTGGCTGTACTTGATCGAGCCTGCTCATTTCTTCTTCAAAGATTTCCATCAAATTTGTCAGGCATGACCTTCCCTTGAGGAACAATGCTGACTTTGCCCTATTTTACCAAACACTTCCATGTATTCAGAAATCTCATCCTTCACAAGGGATTCCAGGGTCTTATCCACGACCGAGGTTAAGCTATTCATTGTGAATTTTTTTTGTCTGTTCTTACAGACTCCCTGGGTAAAGACGGATGTCACGTTAATGGGTTTCCAATGCTCTGGGATTATTCATTTCTCCAGCAATTCCTGAAAAATCACCATCATCACCTCCACGAACTCTTCAGCTATCCCCATTATAACACATGCATTTAATTCCTCTGGTTCAGGTTATTCAACCAACTTTAGGCCATTCAGCTATTTCCTAGAATATTCTCCATGGTGGTGGCCACCATACTCAGCTCTAGCCCCTCACTCTCCTGAATGTTGGAGATATTATTTGTGTCTTCCACCATGAAACTGATGCAAAATAATTATTCAGTTCCTCAGCCATTTTCTTGCTCCCCACTACTATCTCTCAGTGTCATTTTCCAGCAACACAATGCCCACTTTTGCCTCTCTTTTGTATTTTATATATCGAAAGAAACTCTTCCAGGCTTCCTTTATATTACTGGATAGCTTACCCCCATAGTTAATAACCTCCCACCTTATTTTATTTTTTTTTGGCCTCTGTTTTGTCTTCGTAAGTTTCCCAACCCTTTGGTTTCCCACTGCACTTTGACACATTATATCTTTTCTCTTTTGCTTTTATGCTATACCTGACTTCCCTTGTCAGTGTTGGTCACCTCATTCTCCATGTCCCATGCCTCTTTTTACTCGGGGAAAATCTCTGCTGCATGCTGAATTACTGCAAAAATCTCCTTTCATTGATGCTCCACTCTCTTTCCTATTGGGCCCTTCTACCAGTCAATTCTATCCAGCTCCTCTCTCATGCCTCTGTAATTGCCTTTATTCAGCTTTAATACCATTACCTCTGATTCTAACTTCTCCATGTGAAATTGTAGAGTGAATTCAATCGTATTATGATCACTGCCTTCTATGATTTCCTTCACCTTAAGCTCCCTCACCTAGTCTGCCAACACAAGCTGCTCCAAAAAGCCATCTCATAGACATTTTAGACATTCCTTTTCTTGTAAATCACATCAAACTGAATTCCTAACCCACCTCCGTAATGAAATCCCACATGATCACTGTATCTTTGTCTTTCCTACACATCTTTCTAGTATCTTGCACACCAGCTCCTGAGTACTGTTTGGAGGCCTGAATAGAACTCCAACTACTTGTTTTTACCTTTTTGATTCCTCAATTCTACTGACACAGATTCTACACCATTTGACCTAACTTCATTTCTTATTATTGATTTAATTTCATTTCTTTCTAATAAGAAAACCCCATCCCCTCTGCCCAATTGCCTGTCTTTTTGATAGGATGCATATCCTTGAAAATTCAGCTCGCAATCCTGATCCAGCGATGTCTCCGTGATGACGGCCTGCCAATTTGTATATGAGTCACAAGCTTATTTATCATATTCCCTATACTGCATGCATTACGATATCACAGTTCAACCCGGTATTAACCATCCCTCTTCTCATCGTCATTTGTTGGTCCTGAAAGTTTGAACTTTGATTGCTAACACTTTCCATACTCTCTGCGTCCGTACTGGAGATTTGAATAACTTAGAGTCATAGAGATGTACAGCATGGAAACAGACCCTTCGGTCCAACCTGCCTATGCCGACCAGATATTCCAAACCATGTCTCTCCAAACCCTTCCTATTCATATACCCATCCACTGCCTCCTAAATGTTGCAATTGTACCAGCCTCCACCACTACCTCTGGCAGCTCACTCCAGAAACTCACCACCTTCTGCGTGAAAAAGTTGCCCCTTAGGTCTCTTTCATACTTTCCCCTCTCAAATTAAACCTATGCCCTCTAGTTCTGGACTCCCTGACCGGAGGGAAAAGACTTTGTCTTTTTATCCTATCCATGCCCCTCATAATTTTGTAACCTTTGATAAGATCATCCCTCAGCCTCTGACACTCCAGAAAAAACTGCCCCAGCCTGTTCAGCATCTCCCTGTAGCTCAAATCCTTCAACTGTGGCAACATACTTGTAAATCTTTTCTGAACCCGTTCAAGTTTCGCAACATCTTTCTGATGCGAAGGAGACCAGAATTGCATGCAATATTCCAACAGTGGCCTAAACAATGTTGTGTACAGCTGCAACATGACTTACCAACTCCTGTACTCAATACTCTGAACAATAAACGAAAGCATACCAAACGCCTTCTTCTTGAGTTCTGCAGTCTTACCCCCTTCCTTTAATTCGGGTTTTCTAATTTTCCCTTGACCTGACACCACCCCACCCCCATTTAGCTTAAAGTCCAGTCTACAACCCATAAGTATGCGATTTTCTTGGACTCTGGTCCCAACACGGTTCCGATAAAAACCGTCCAATCGGAACAGTGCCCTCCTTCCCCAGTACTGGTGTCAATGTCCCATGATACAACCCCATTTCTCCCACATCAAACTTTGAGCAACCCATTTTCCTGCTGCCCCTGTGCTAATTAGCTCATGGCTTAGGCCGTGATCCAGAGATCATTATTTTTTTAATTCTGTTTTCTAAGTAAGCTCCGAGCTCTTTGTATCCCTTAGCAGAACCGATGCCCTAGATTTATCTCTGTCATTGGTACCTACACAGACCACAACCAATGGATCTTTACCCTCCCACTCCAAGTTACTCTGCAGCCCAGATGAGATATCCCTTACCCAAACACCAGTAGGTAATGTAACTTTCAAGACTCTCAATACCAGTCACAGAGAACAGTGTCTATGCCGCTAACAATACTATCCCCAATTACAATAATATTTCTCTTTTCTTCCCCTACTTGAAGGCTTCCCTCAACTTGGTAATGAGGCCAATCAACTCATCCTCCCTGCAATCCCCATTTCCAATCACACAGGCAACAAGACTCTTGAACCTGTTAGACACGGACAGGGGCTGAGGCTCCTGCAACTCTACCTCCTGGATCTCTCTATCTGCCTCACTCATAGCCAAACCCTCCGCTTTCTAACCACTGGCTGAATTTTAGTCAGTTGATCTAAGGAGTGTATCACAGCATCCAGGGAACTCTCCCCCTCCCTGGTGCCTCTCAATGTTTGAAGCTCAAACTCCAGCTCATCGACATAGAACCAGAGTTTTGCTTGCATGCAACATTTACTCCAGACATGGTCACTGAGATCCACAATGGGCTCCACCACTCCCATATCATGGAGAGACACCACATCACCCGACCCTCCATCCTTACTTTATTTACCTGCTATTGACTTGCTCCTTTACAATTTTTAGTTGTTTTGTACATCTGCTTATGCAAGTTGTAACCAATAAATTAACATGATTCAATTTAACACAGATTCAAATTTAACACACTCTCTATTTGCAAATCACATCACATCCTCCCTTTGTCAAACCTGCTCATTATCTTCTGATAGAATTCTGACAGACTTGTCAGCGGGACCACTCCTTGATGAAGCCATGCTGACTCAGCCTATTTTACCATGTACCTCGAAGTACTCTGCAATATCATTACTAGCAATGCACTCGAAATCTCTAATAACGACCGATGCCGGGCTAAACTGCCCTATGATTTCCTGTTATTTGCCTTTCTTCCTTCTGACACAGAGATTTTACATTATCCATTTTCCAGTTTTCTGAGACTCTGTCTGATGATAGTTATTCCTGAACAGTCACGACCAATGGTTTCACAAACTCCTCCGCTAATTACTTCAGAACGTTGGTTGTTATCTGTCCAGTCTGTGTGATTTATCCATTTTCAAACATTGTAGCTTCCCCATTACCTCCTCCACAGCGATCACTAACCCCATCCCTCACCTTTGACTCGCTTGTAGTTCTGCAATGTTCCTAGTGTCTACCATTGTGAGGATTGATGGAAAGTACCTATTCAGGTCATTCTCCAATTCTTTGTTTTCCATTTCTCTGCAGCCAGCCTCAATTTCTGGTTCCCAATGTTCACTCTCCCCATTTATATATCTTAACAAAACTCCTGCAATCTCCTTTTCTAAAGCGAGGTAGCTTACATGTTCACCAATTTATTGCTTCTTAAATTGTCCTCTGCTGCTGTATCATTATCAAGGCTTCCCAATCTTAGACAGGCTGAGTGAGAGCATTCCAGTTAACTGACTGTCGAAAATATCCTAATGTAACTGTCCTAATCCTATTGTCCATCATTGGGTAGCATGGTGACACAACACTGCTGCCTCACAGTGCCAGGGACTCGGGTTCAATTCCAATCTCTGGACCCTGTCTTTGTGGCGTTTTCACAACCTCCCCGTGTCTGCATTGGGAGAATTAACGTTTTCCTCTCTCCACAGTATGTTACTGTTTGTTTCAGGTTTCTGTAATCTACAGTATGTTTGCTTGTGTTTGATGGAGAATTGCTGCAAATATGAGGGGTTTATTGTAAAAGTGGCTCTGGTGCTCTGGCTCCCCGCATGTTTGGGAATCTTGCCCAGCTACTTATGTGAGTGCATGTCCCTGATTACCAATTCTGTCTCTCTCAATCCCTGAGTCCATCCGTCACTGCATGCAGCCTTTCATCGAGCCACCCCGGGATTCCCCATACCCCATCACCTGGCACTGGATGCTCCCTACGTAGGGAGCGCACAAAGACACTGGGCACTTTCTGACCCTCTAGGGATGCGGGGTAAAGACCCTATCATTAAAAGGGACAGAATAGCTAAAATCTAATTGAACAGCAAAGCAAAGTAAACAGGCTGACTGGCATGTTATGACATTTTCTGGTCTTTTGGACTAATTTCTGTTTATCCTCGTCCATCTACAAATAGATGCTCCATATGTATACCTTGTCACACAGGCTTGATGGAGGTGATAGATATCAGATCCTATGGTCATTGCGACTGATTAATTGGGCTCCACTTTCCTGGTTACTGGGGTCACACTTATGTTTTCATTGTCAAATCTATCAATTTTAAAGTAAAGTTCTTGCTGGAGTTGTGCTGAAAGGATACTTGAATGTTGGAGAGACTAGATTATGCCACGTGGCAGTGAGGTTAGGAATAGGAAGGTAGTACAGTTTAAAACATGGCCAAAGAGCTGGTTGGGTAGGCAACACTTCCAATATGTGGATGATTGGGATTCCCCGGTCGGTAGGATAGACACAAGAAGGACGGGATGCAGCTCTACCGGCAGCAATCTCCGATATGTGTGTCACTGGGAATCCTGGGTCAGTATGAAATACACAAGAAGGACGGGATGGAGGTGAACTGGCAGCAATCCCCTGGCAGGCAGGTTTGCTATTGTCACTCAGGAGGATTTAAACTAATGTGGCGGTGGGGTAGGGAGGGTGGAGCCAGAGCAGTACGTCCACAATCACAGTGACTGAAGAGCAGTTGGAGACTGATCCCAGGACAGCTAAGACAAACAACAAACTGGCAGAGGGGAGTGAACACAATGGGACTGTCAGTCTGAAGTGCACTGATTTTAATGTGAGCAGTATGACAGGCAAGACAGATGAGCTTGGAGCTTGCAGCTTGAATGAGTATATATAACTACGATGTAAATATTGCAGAGATTTGATTGTGAGAGGGATCAGAAAGCAGTCAATCCAATGGGTCCAGAGCGAGTTGAAGAATGTGCAGCGAGAGGCTGGAGACAGTTGTTTGAAGCAAGATAATTATCCAGCAGTTTATTCGAATTGGACAGTGTGTGATGCAATGTACAGATTTAAGGAACAAGGGAGAAAACTGAAATTGTCTGTTTCCAATATTTTCTGCTTTACTGACAGTCTTTTGTAATCTCCTGTTGCCAGAGAATAGACGTGGAGAATTTACATCAGGGAAACTCAAACCAAATATCAGGTCAGGATCTGGTGGAGTTGCACTGAAGTTTATTTATTTCAATGCAAGAATTATTATGAGTAAGACCGATGAACTGAGAGCCTGAATCCATACATGGGACTATGATGTTGTGGCTTTACAGAGACCTGGTTGGCAGAGGGAAAGGACTGGCCGTTCAAAGTTCCAGGTTTCATTGTTTTAGATGAGGTAGAGAGGAAGGTAAAAGAGGTGGACGAGTTGTTTTACTGACCAGGGAGAATGCTATATCTGCACTTGAGGACATACAGGAGAGATCATCCACTGCAGCAATATGGGTAAAGCTCAAAAATAAGAATGGATGCGTTATTGCGTTACTATAATCCCTCCAACAGACACGGAGGGATTGAGGAACAAATATGCACGTAGATTAAGGAAAGATGCATTAAAAACTGAGTGGTCACAATGAGTGAGTTTAACATCCCCAATAATGACTGAGAGTCCCTTGGAGCAAGAGGCTAAGACGGGGCAGAATTTGTTAACTGCAACAGTATGTGGATAGTCCAACGAGAGGAAGAGCCATACTGGACCTCGTATTGGCTAATGAGTCTGGCCACGTGACTGACCTTTCAGTGGGACATAATTTTAGAAAGAGTAATCACAGCTCCTTCAGATTTAATAAATTGGAGATGCCGGTGTTGGACTGGGGTGTACAAAGTTAAAAATCACACAACACCAAGTTATTGTCCAACAGGTTTAATTGGAAGCACACTAGCTTTCGGAGCGACGCTCCTTCATCAGGTGATAGTGGAGGGCTCAATCGCAACACAGAATTTATAGCAAAAATTTAGTGTGATGTCACTTAAATTATACATTGAAAAATTTATTGTCTGTTAAGCCTTTTATCTGTTAGAATACAGTGATAGTTTCACTTCTTTCATGTGTAAATCACGAAACCTTTTCTTTACAAAGTTGCATTCTCGGGTTAGCTGTTAACAATGGTGAGAGCTAAACTATATGTTGAAGGTGTTGGCCCCCTGTGTTCTCTGTCTATGCCCTAATGCTTAGATTGATTCTAATCTAAAAAGTGAGATAACGTAGTTTTACATAAATTCATGCAGTTATGAGCTCAGAGTTCTACATGAATGCATGCAGTTTTTGAGCAAAGTACAATGTAACCCTTCCAGTACAAATTCACCCCACAAAATATATGTGTGCCTATGGGTCTTTGTCTGTGTGTGTGTGTGTGTGTGTGTGTGTGTGTGTGTATGTGTGTGTGTGTGTGTCTGTCTGTCTGTCTGTCTGTCTGGGTTGGGGGTTGTGAGTGTGATAAAGTATATGTGTGTGTGTGTGTAGCGAGTACAGAGTGTTTTAAGTCTGTGGGGGGTGCATGTGTGTGTGTGTGGGGAGGGGTTGTTGCTGTAAGGATGTGTGTGGGTGTTTGTGTGCGTGTCTGTGTGTATGTGTGTCCATGTGTCCATGTATATGTGAGAGTATGTGTGTGCAGGAGTATCTGTGTGCAAGTGCGTATAATGCAATGTCACCTATAATGTGACATGAACCCATATGCCCGGAGGCATGGCACATTGTGGAAACCGAGCAAAGGCTACGACAACGGATGAATGGGCATCGCACAACAATCAAAAGACAGGAGGGTTCCCTCCCAGTTGGGGAACACTTCAGTAGTCCAGGACTTTCAGCCTCGGACCTTCGGGTGACCTTCCTCCAATGTGGACTTCGGGACAGGCAGCAGAGGAAAGTGTCAGAGCAGACGTTGATAGCTAAGTACGCTACACATAGGGAGTGCCTGAGCTCTATTTGGAGATAGAGCATGAACCTAGTTCGGGGGTCGGTGCTATAACAGATATACAGTGAGTGTGAGAGAACAGAGAGAATACGGTGAAACTTATCCAGATAGAGCGGGGAGGATATTGTTGCTTGTCCTGAATCGATGGATATTTCTTCAGATCATCTCAGCGTCGAGTTCAGCCTCCCCGAATGTCTTGTCTTGTATCACTAACAACGACACAGATCTATCCCTCAGATTCCACAGAATCATTTCAGGTGGAGCATACAAATAGCAAGGCAAAAGCAAATATTGGTGCATTATATTTCTAAACCAAAACACTTGCGAAAAATCGGAGTATCATATGCTCTGAAAATTAGAAATAAAATTATTGTGGATACTGTGGTCTTATTGGATGGTCTCAAGTTGCATCTAAACTGCATTAACTTAGTGATTGCTCATGTTGTAAAAAATAAATTCCCTAAGTGTATATGAGATATGTTGAAGAGTATGTTGTGAAGCAAACTATAGAGCAGGTTATTTTGGATTTGGTGTTGTGTTGTCAGGAGGGCTAATAATAACCTTGCGCTGAAGCAGCTTTTAAGGAATAGTGGCATCAATAAGGTGCACTTTACACGGTGCCTGTATACAATATAGAATGACTGAACATTCTGGTTAAACATCATGGAAGACTGGAGGCTAAAGGTTCAAGTTAGCTTCAGTGAATTGGGAAAGTACAATATAACATTCAGTGAGTGACAAGCAATGGTTGTTCGAGCCATAGAGTCCTACAGCACGGAGACAGGCTCTTCGGCTCAACCCAGTCTATTCTGACCAAAATGTCCATCCACGCTAACCCCATTTCGCAGCCATTGCTCCATATCCTTCTAATCCTTCCCTATCCATGTTTTGTCCAGATGCCTTTTAAATGTTGTTAATGTTCCCGCCTCAACCACTTCCGCTGGCAGCACATTCCATATGTGTACCAGCCTGTGTGTAAAACAGTTGTTCCTCTTTTATTCTGTCCCCTCTGACCTTACACTGATGCCCTCTAGTCCATGATTACCCAACCCTGGGAAAAAAGACTGAGTGCATTCACTCGGTCCATGCCTGCCATGATCTAACTTGAACCTCTAGCCTCCAGTCTTCCATGATGTTTAACCAGAATGTTCAGTCATTCTATATTGTATACAGGCACCGTGTAAAGTGCACCTTATTGATGCCACTATTCCTTAAAAGCTGCTTCAGCACAAGGTTATTATTACCCCTCCTGACAACACAACACCAAATCCAAAATAACATGCTCTATAGTTTGCTTCACAACATACTCTTCAACATATCTCATATACACTTAGGGAATTTATTTATCTGTCAGATCCCCCTCAGCCTCATACACGCTAAAGTAAAAGGTCCGAGCTTGTCCAACCTCTCCCTATAACTCATACCATTGAGACGGTAACAGCCTTGTAAATTTCTTCAGAAGTCTTTCCAGTTTAATAACACTCTTTCTGTAGCAAATGGAACAAAACTGAACATTATGCTACCAGTATGGCCTCATCAGCATCCTATATGACGGCAACGTAACTCTCTGATGTCGATACTCAGTGATATACACTGATTAAGGCCAGTGTGCTGAAAGCTTTCGTCATTGTCTGTCTTCCTCTGACTCAACTTTCAGGGAACCATGCACCTGAATTCCAAGGTCCCTCTGTTCCACTACACTCCTTAGGACCCAACCATTCACCAGGAAACTCAAACCTTGATTTGACTTTCTAAAATGCAGAACCTTACACTGATGTATATTAAAATCCATTTACCATTTCTCAGCCCACTTCTCCAGTGGATCAAGGTACTGCTATAATTTCTGAAATTTCTGATAACCTACCTCACTCTCCATGATGCTGCTTATTTTAGTGTCATCTTCCAACTTACGAATCATGCCTGTACATTCTCATCTAAATCATAGATTTATGTAATATGCAGTTGTCCCAGCACCAATGCATGAGGCATTCCACTAGTCACAGGCCTTCATTCTGACCGGCATTTTTCCAATATTACTCTCTGCTTCCTACCATCAAGGCAATTTTGTACCTAATTTACCAGCTCCCCTTCAATTCCACGTGATCTAACCTTCCAAAGCAGCATGCCATGTGGACTCTTACTAAAGTCCTTACTGGAATCAACCTAGACTACGTATACCATCCGGACCTCCTCAACATTGCTGGTCACTTTATCAAAGAATTCCAACAAAATTGTGAGTCATGATCTCTTTTATACAAACTCCTGTGCTGAATTTGATGAAGGGCTTTTGCTCGAAACATCGATTTTCCTGCTCCACGAATGACCTTCTCTGCTTTTCCAGCACCATTCTAATCTTACTTCGAATCACACCCTGTCTTTTCAAATGCATGTATATATAATCTACCCGAATCTTCTCAAGTAATCTGCCCACTAGATTTTAGGTTTACTGGTCTTTAGTTCCCAGGTTTATCATTGTAGCCTTTCTTGAATACAGGCTCAGCATTCGCTATCTTCCAGCCATCCAGGACCTCACTCGTTGACCAGCAATGATGGAAAAGCGCCAAGCAGTGCCCCCGCAAATTTCTTCTCTATCCTCCTATCCTCCTGCGGTGTTCCTGAATATATCTGGTCAGGACCAGGAGTTTTTAGAAATACTGCAAAGTCTGAAAAATACGTCTATTTATTTCAGGTACAAACACCAAAGAAAGGGAAAGTGACTCAATGATGGCTAACATAACAAAATAGAAAATATATTAATCATAGGAAATGATTTCAGAAGAATTCCAGCTATTGTGAAAACCTGAGAATTCTCAGAAATTGACGATCCAAAAAGGAAGGAAATAAAACTGAAAAGGAAATCAAAAAGAGAACACACATGCTATCAAAAAGGAACAAAAAAGGCTGCATCAATCTACGATCGATATTTCAAAGGAAACAAAATAAAAGCAATGTCAAATGTGGAAATTTGTAATCGGGAGAGGAGTGGTCATTGTGGAGTACAGGGAAATGTTCGAGAAATAACCACTTACTTTGCATCTGTCTTCATGTAAGAATATCCAGAAAATCCCCCAGTAATACCAAGTGATCATATCGGACTTCTGGAGCTAAAGACATAAAGTCAGTTCATGACTTTATGTATTGCATTGATGCCTTCGCCATAATTTTGCTAAAAGCCACTTTGTTAAATGTGATTCCCATTTCATAAATCTCTGTTCACTTTGTCTATGCTCATTACTTTCAATCCAATACTTTCTCTAAAACTGTTAGTTGTTAATTTCATTCTATTCCCTTTTTCTCACCAGACTAAAGTTCCCTCATATTGCTAGGAATTTTTCTTTTTTGCTTTGTTTTCTTCTGTGAAGGCATAACTGAAATATTTGTTCCATAGTTCTGCTATTTCCCGGTCCTCAATTATTTGGTAACAGACTGTAAGAAAGTTTCACATTTTTCTCTTACTTTTGCCATTGACATATTTTCAGAAGATATTAGAAGTTCACTCATACAAGTTTTGATAAGATATTCTTCAGAAAACCATCAATTCCTATCTTAAGCTACTCAATGATTAACTGTCCACAACCAGAAGTACAGACTCTGTACCATCAGGAATACAGCGTGGTCTACATTAGTCCCACTTTCTGACACAAGGCCTGTAGCCGAGAATCTTATGGCATTTCAAGTGCACAACCGTGTATTTTCTAATGGTTTAGAAGTTACCATAATAACTCACGTCTCAAGAAGCGCATTCCAAACCCCAACACACTCTGGATGAAAAACAGTCCTCAAATCCTCAAGAAACCTCAAATCATTCACTTTAAAATTGTGGCCCTTTGACTGAAAGGAACAGCTGCTGTCGATCCAATGTGTCTATGTCCCTCGTAAACCTACCCCTCTGAATCACGGCCCCCTCATCCTTCTCTCCTCCAAACTAAGTAACCCGAGCTTATCCACCCTCTCTCCATTGCTGATATGCTCCATCCAAGGGAACATCCTGGTGAATCTCCTCTGCACCCCCTCCAGTGCAATCACATCATCCCTGTAATGTGGTTCCCAAAACTACGCACAATATTCCATCTTGGCCTCACCGAAGTTCTGCATAGCTCTTATAATCTATGCTTCGATGAATAAAGGTTATGTTAACAGCGCCTATGTTTTCTCAAATTGTGCATTAACTTGTCCAGTCGCATTCAGGGATGTGTGGAGAAGGACACTCTGACGTTCTTAGTGTGCTGCCATTTATTGAGTACTCCCCTGCCTGGTTCCTTCTTCCAAAGTGCATCACCTCATATTTATCAGAATTCCGTTCCATCTGCCATTGATCCAGCCATCTGACCATTTCCTCTGTATCTTCCTGAATCATAAGAATTTCCTTCTCGCTGCCAACCATCCGGACAATCATTGTATCAAACACAAACTTACTGATGACCCCGTCCACCCCTCGTCCATATTCACAGCTGCATCATTTATGAATACCACAAGTAATAAGGTTAAAAATCACACAACATCAGCTTATAGTCGAACATGTTTATTCAGAGGCACGAGCATTCGAAGTGTTGCTTCTTCATCAGCTGGTTGTGCATTTTGATGAAGAAGCAATGCTTAGAATGCTCGTGTCTCTGAATAAACGTGTTAGACTGTAAGCTGGTGTTATGTGATGTTTAGCATTGTCCACCTCAGTCCAACACCAGCACCTCCAAATCACAAATAAAAAGTGCCACAACACTGATCTCTGGGGTACACTATTGGACACTGGCCTCCTGTCGCACAGTCTTCTACCACTACCTCCTGTCTCCTACCACTAAAGTTGATTTGGGTGTAACTTTGGCAAGTCACAAATGAGTCCTAACTGTTCCCTCGATATTCTGTTCCACTTGACACACTTGTAGATTATCTGGGTATTCTCCCCAATCTTGCCCTGCCAGCAGGTTTCCATGCCCCGGTGTTAGTTAGTTCCTTCCAAGTGAACAATTTTCTCCTTATTGCAGTCTTAACTGTCCTGCCCCAGATCATGTCATTATTTGCCTTGAATGTGGAATAGACAGCCAGGGAAGCATTCTGTTAATTTCCAACTTGTCATACGTTTTGTGTGAATGTTCTAACTTTCACTGTGATCCACCTCTCATTCTTTGAAACACTAGAGAACACAGACCGAGTTTCCTCATCAGGCAATCTCACCATCTGAGAGATTAATCTGGAAAACGCCCATTGCGTATCCTCTGTGGTCAGTATATTCTTTCTAAGATTCGGTCAACAAAACTGTGCACAATACTCCAGGTACAGTCCCACCAACACGCTGTCAAACTGCTTCAACATGTCTTTACATCCATGTTCTGATTCTCTTAAATGAGGGCGAACCAAACTTTAACTTTCCACTTGCATATATTCTTCCAAATACCCTTCGCATTCATTGCATTTATGAACTCATTATTTGAGTTCTTATAGAAATCCTTCCGACAATCCAACATATGTCACTTCTACTGTTTCCCCATTATCTATGCTGTAAGAAACAATTTCGAACAATTCCGAAGTTTATCAAGTATGAGTTCTCTCTCAAAATTTGCATGCTGATTCTCTCCATTGTTGCTGTTAATTTCTAAATATCAAAAATCTCATCCTGTGTAATAGATTTCAAAAGTTTCCCTACAGATGTCAAGCTAATTGGTCAGCAGTTCTCCACGCTCTGTCTTTTTTCCCTTTGTAGCTGTTTGGATCCCTTCCATTCATCTACCGTGCTTGGATCACGTTTGATAACTTCCATTTATCCACAATAGTTTCTGCCCTCGGCAGAATGTACAGGAAAATAAAACACAGTCATCGACAGTGCAATTAATACTTCTATTGGTGATTTATTTCCGACATTTTTGATAGGAAGTACATCTGCTTCGTCAGACTTCGCAATGCGCAATCCAGCTCCATGTTCAAGTACATGTTCAATAAGCCTGATGAAGGGCTTATGCCCAAAACGTCGACTTTCCTGTTCCTTGGATTTTGCCTGACCTGTTGCGCTTTAACCAGCAACACATTTTTAGCTCCTATAGGACTGGGGCTAATATATGTTTATGGTTTTAGATTTGATTAGATTAGATTACTTCCAGTGTGGAAACAGGCCCTTCGGCCCAACAAGTCCACACCGACCCGCCGAAGCGCAACCCACACATACCACTACATTTACCCCTTACCTAACACTACGGGCAATTTAGCATGGCCAATTCATCTGACCCGCACATCTTTGGACTGTGGGAGGAAACCGGAGCACCCGGTGGAAACCCACGCAGACACGGGGAGAACGTGCAAACTCCACAAAGTCAGTCGCCTGAGATGGGAATCGAACCCGGGTCTCAGGCGCTGTGAGTGCTAACCATTGTGCCACCGTACTGCCCACAAATGGGACAGCTGGCAGGAAACACTGAGTAGGAATAAAACCATGATTTTTGAATGGAAGGCTTGGAGGATATAACAAGGACCAGGTTTTGGGATCCAGTTAATTCCAATACACAACATATCTTTGGATAAGGGTCTCAAATGCAATTTTCCCAAGTCTGCTGACAGCACTAAACGATGTCAGCTTGTGAGTGGATGAGGAGCTCCAAGGTGACTGAGACAAATGGAGTGACTGGGCAAATACCTGGCAGATGGAGAGCAATGGGAGAGATGTGATGTTGTGTCAGTTGATGGGAACCATAGAATGGCAGCCTATCATTTGAAAATAGATTGGTTGAAAAATGTTACTCTATAAAGGAACGTAAGCTGCACTTTTGTTTACTTCTGCGCAGCCCTCCGAGTTCATGTAGGGCAGTGAGTACTGAAGCCAGAAGTCAATACTGAGAATGGCATTGGCACGCTGACCAGTATACAGAGACCCACGAGTGGGGAACTGTAACATCGAAAAGAATCTAGATCTCTCTGTACACCAGTCACTGAAAGCTATATTGCAGGAGCTGTAAGCAGTTAGGAAGGTAAATGGTGCATTGACCTTCATTTCAGGGAGATTTGAATACGGGGTAAGGATCATTTACTGCAGCTATACAGGGCCTTTGTGGGACCCCATCTCGAACATGGCGCAGTATTGTGTGCAGTTTTGGTCTCCTTACCTTACAAAGGACAAACCTGACATTGAGGAGTGCAGTGAAGGATGACCAGACTGATCTCTGGATGACAGGTCTGTTGTGGGAGCAGTGTTTGAGTCGACTGAGCCTGTATTCCATGGGCTTTAGGAAAATGAGTGGAGATCTCATTGAAATACATAAAACTCTGACAGGGCGAGACAAATTGGAAGCAAGGATGATAATTCCCCAGGCTGGAGTGCCCTAAACAAGGGACCACTGCAATATCGCATTTAATAAATATGTGTTATCAGAGAACTGCCTGTATATTGAATGGAGGAGCAAAATTGATGGACCGAAAGGATTACAGCAGTTCCTATTTTATAAGTCACAATGTTTAAACTTATTCAGAGAAATGATCACTGTATGGGAAAAACTGCATTGAGAAGACATTCGACCATGAATTATCATGGGGAAAGCTCAATGTGTTGAATCACCTCCTTCTTTCCCGACGTTTCTCTGCAGTCTGTGGGAAAGTGCTGTAAAAGTTGTCATAAGCGCTCAGCTGATAGGAAGGAGGCGTCTTTAGGGTCAACAGGACTGTGTTTCCCGTTCCCTTTTCCGACACTGAGACTGGGGGCTGGTGTTCTGTCCGGTTATATCCTTTAAGACGTTGGAGCAGTTTGGTACAATAGAGTGTCTTGCTTGGCCGATTCAGAGACCATTGAAAAATTTATCAAATGTCTGCGTGTCTGTAGTCACTTTTAGACCAGAACAGGAAAGCATGGAGATTCATTTCCTGGAAGTGGATTGGTCAAGGAGATCAATGTTTACAATCATCATTGGGCAAAATATCACTATTACTGATACCAAATTTTAGATCACGATATTTTATTAACTTTAACTTCCACCAGCTGCCAGAGCATTCGTCTGGTCTGGATTAGTAATCCAGTGACATTTCCACAACAGCACCATCTCCACATGGGGACCTATCAGAAACCACACTGAGCAGGTTATTTTTGTGCTGCTTTGCAGCTCTGTCAAAAAGACCTCTCACCAATTTGACTGTCGTGATGGCACTGAAGGGGTGGTAAATTGTCAGATTGTAGTTATTCCCCTCTTAGGGGACAGGACATAGTTGAGTAATTTTCCACATTGTCAGGGAGATGTCAGAGTTGGAGCTGGAATAAAACAGCTTCCCCAGGGACATGGCGTTTGTGCAGCACAAGTCTTCAATCCTGTTGCAGGACTGGTGTCAGGGCTCATTGCCTTTGCTGTTTCTATTGTGTTCAGCTATTTAATCATGTCAAGTGCAGCGAATCGAATTGATTGAAAACTGGCATCTGCGATTCTGTGGTATCATGATGAGGATGAGGTGCGCCATCCACTCAAAAATGTTTCATCTGTAATGCCATCTTCTGTGTTCAAAGTGAATGCGTTTCCCTCTGTTTTTCTCCCTGACCATGATTAAGATGTCTGTAGTGTCGCTGACGCCAGTCTTATGCAGTTTCACAATCAAGGACCTTGTCACCATGCATTATCGTTCAGTCCGCAGTGTACGGTGCTCCAGGATGGGATGTTTGAGCATCTTTGACATATTTCTTTGGAAATTGTTCAAAAACAGAAATTGTTGAAGAAACTTCAGACGATGTTGCAGCATCTTCTGGAGTGAATGCAGAGTGAAACGTTCAGGTCCGGTGACCCTCTACAAAGCTCCCAGTTTCTCCAGCAATTTTTCTATTTTTATTTGCAGTATCCATAGTTATTTGTTCTGTTCCTATTCATTTCTGTAGAAACTCAGCATGTCTGTATGCATCTGCAGAGACAGATAAACAGAGTTAGCGTGTCAAGCCCTGGGTGGCACTTCTTCAGAACTGAAAAGGATCGGAAACTGGGATTTTTAATCCCTTGTCAGAGGTGGGGGATGGGTGACAGGGGAAAGAGGGTGTGGCAAAGAGAAGCAGGCTTTTAGCACTGATGAACGAGAAGATGATATAAAATGGGTGTAAATTAAGACGTGGCTGGGGGAAAGGGATTCACTTTATTGAGTACAAGATAAAGAAGATACAATCACACAAGGTCAAAGGGAGGCCAGGAGGGAGAATATTGACTATGTAGCATTATATCGATCTTGCCTTAACTACGTTTTCACTGTCAAGATCATCACCAATTTTAGACAAAGGAATTCAGGTGTTTGACTTCTTATTGGCACTAGTAAACGTTTCTTGCTGTCTTGGTATTGTAATACGGAGAAAAATAAATAACAGCATGAAGTTTGGGCTGAGTATGGCTTTACTGTCATGTTTAATATAGTTTCAAATTTGCAGTGAGTATTCTTAAATGCTTGTTCTTGAATTTAGTATCAGATGGAATTTTATAGAAGATTATAAAATCATGACAGGCATGGATAGGGTGAATAGCCAAGGCCTTTTCCACGGGATGGGGGAGTTCAAGCATAGAGGTTATCGTTTAAAGGTTAAAGAGGGAATGTTTAAAAGGAACGAAGGAGCAACTATTTTACACAGAGAGTGGTTTGAGTATGGAATGAGCTGCCAGAGGAAGAGTGGTAGATGCGTGTACAGCTAAAACATTTAAAACTTATTTGGACAAACATATGAATGGGAAACATTTCGAGGCATATGGATCAAATGAAAGCAGGTGGGGACGAGCTTAATTTGGAAAACTTGGCCAGCATGGACATTTAGAAAAGCTTCACGCAGAGTCAGTGTGGTTTTGTGAAAGGGAAAATATATTTTGCCCTGTAAAATCATGCAAAGTATTTCTGGAGATGCCTGAGAATGTAACAAGCGGAGTTGATAAAGGGGATCTGGTAGACACCAGGCTTTCCAGATATTTTCCACAAGGTATTAAAATAAAAGTTCTTACATAAGACAGAAGTTCGTAGGATGACGGATAATGTAGTAACATGGGATGATGATTGGTTAACACATAGAAAACGGGGAGTCAGGATTAATGGATCTTCATGATCAAGTTATATCTGCTGGAGTACACAAATATCAGTCCAATGACATCAGATATTCACAATCTATACTGATAGCCCCATGGCGGGAGTTGAGTGCAATACACATCTGAGGTTGTGAATGACACTGAGAATCAGAAGGCAGACTGTTATTTAATGAAGAGGACTTCCAGAAAAGGAGCAGTACAAAGGAATTGGAGTGTTCCTGTGTATGAAACATAAAGCCAGCATGCTGACGCAGCAAGTAACTAGGTTGGTTCATTAGATGGCTTCCTGGGCCGAAAGGAATGAATTATTGAGAACCTCTAAGATAGTGAGGCGATTATTCATTGGGGTTTAAATGGATGAGGAGTGATACTGCTGAAAAATACAAGACACAGAAGGAGCTTGAGAAGGTCGATATTGACAGTTGTTTCCACTCCTGGG
Organism: Hemiscyllium ocellatum; assembly: GCF_020745735.1. NCBI lineage: Eukaryota > Metazoa > Chordata > Chondrichthyes > Orectolobiformes > Hemiscylliidae > Hemiscyllium > Hemiscyllium ocellatum. The sequence continues at coordinate 520,123 of NW_026868290.1, forward strand.
TGGAGTCTCAAACTCGAGGATATAGATACCGAATATGGAATATCGATATCAATCTGAGACACAGAGTGATGCCTTCTCTCGGAAGGTAGTGAATGTCTGGAATTCCCTAACCCAGAGAGGTATGGTGGGATACACGGAGTCGGCAAGAAAGTGGAGTTGAGCCCTGGAGTAGATTAGCCATGTTCTTATTAAATGACAGGGCTAGCTTGAGGGGTGGAATGACCTACTCCTGTTCCTATTTATTCATTTCGCATGTTTTGCTTTTGGAAGGTAACTGATTACTTTTCTGAAAGTTGTGTTGCACAATGCTGCATTCAGGGAGAACAGAGGATTTGTTTGAGTTAACCCTGGGTGATATATGGGGGCTGTATTCCCAGCATATCTGGGTCTGTAACATGACACATATCTGGAGCAGAAGTTACAGAGAGGGGAAGCCTGGGAACAGGGATTGGGGATGGGGCTTCACTTCCTGACCCAGCCAGGATTTTTCAAATACATTTCCCAAACTACACCAAACCATCAGAGTTGCCTGGATCTGCCACCATTTTGCAGGTCGGAAGGGTTCAATGGAACATCAGAACACAGGCTGAGGGACACAAAAGGGCCATTCGGCCATTTGACACTCCTCCACCAGTAAATGAGGTCATGGCACATCTCATTATGGTGCCAGCTGCACTTTTCTCTCCTTGCACCATTATCCCTGATACACCTGTCATGGAAAATCAGACGAAGTCAGCCTCAATATAATATAAAGATTCAGCCATCCCAAACTTCTGGGAAAGAGAATTCGCACTTGAATGAATTCCCACTTAGTGAATTTCTCCTAATTCTTGCTATGACTGAGGATGGGGGGTGTCATTGTTTCCTTTTCTAGTCCAACTCCTCTACTGCTCGCAGCAAATTTCAAATGCTACCACTTTGGTGATATGGCCGATGATAAAGGTCTCAGACTGGATCAGGTTCAGTGATAGGAACAAGTCAGTCAGATTTCTTTACTCAGCCACAAGTAACTAATAGAACTAACCTATGTGAGTGGTGAATCTGTGATTAGCACTGCTGCCTCCCATCACCAAGGAGCTGGGTTCAATTCCCACCTCGGGCGACGCTCTGTGTGGAATTTGGGCATTCAATATGCAGATATCTGTGTAGGTTTCCTCGCAATGCTCCAATTTCCTCCCACAGTCCAAAGATATGCATTTTAGAGTGGATTGGCCATGCTAAAAAATTGCCCATGGTGCCCAGGGATGTGTAGGTTCGATAGGTTAGTCATGGGAATGCAGGGTTACATGGATAGGGAAAGGGGGGCAGGTCCGGGGAGATGCTGTTCGGAGGGTCAGTGTGGACTTGATGGAATGGATATCCTGCTTCCACACTGCAGCGATTCTATAAAAATTACAAGAAATTTGAACAATACTCAGTGCGTATCTATCTGATCCACTCTCCTCTAGGTCTTGTATGTTTCAATAAGATCACCTCTCATACCATGAATAACCTGTTAAAGCCTCCATAATATAAGGCCCTCATCCCTGGAATACCTGAAGTGAAACATCTCCAAACTGCTTCCAATATAATTATATTCTTTCTTAGATAAGGAGACAAAGAAAAACTAATCGCAAACTCAGTTCTTGAGGTTTAGTTTTGTTTCCTCAGTATTATAAGTCTTTGTAACTCTCTTCCCCACAGAGCATTGGAGGCAGAGATATTGACTATTTTTGAGGCACAGAAGTTTCATAAATAACAATGCAGTCGAAGATTATCGGGGATTGGCAGGAATGTGCGGTGTGAGGCAAAATGTAGACAATGGTACCAAATGACACAGCTCCAGAACATCCATTAATATAATGCAAAACAAAATGATAACATTGATAAAATGTTAAGGGGGAATCCAAGATGCCCACGATCCAGAAGGTCTATTTTGCTGGGCTCTGCATCATAGCACGGGCAAAGTGGTGCTCTCACCCACTCCATCCCAGCCATTCCCTTAAAATTCATCACTAAAAGAGCGATATAATCTTTACTAATCCCGTTTTATCAAGTGGAAATGACAAAACACGGGAAAGGACCGAGTAAGTCCCAACACACGGTGCACCCATCAGAAGCATCGAGCATACCAGAGGCCGCTGCTGCAAACAACTCTGCTCGTTCCATGAACCCAGTTACTCACCAGGCCTTGGTCACTGAGTTCATCAAGTTAAGTGAAATGTTTGAAGGCATGATTGAAGAAAAGTTCAACAGTAGGCTAGAGCCGTTTTCAGCCGTGCTCCAAAAACATGACTTGAAAGCCTTGGAAACAGAACGGATGAGTTTGAGTGCCGATCTGCAGTGGCAGAGACTACAACTGATTTCTCCAAGGAGCGGATGCTCGCCCTTGAAAACCAGGTCTGCACCTGAACTGAACAAGGTCACGACCTTGAGAACAGGGGTAGGATGAAGAATGTTCACGTCGTCGGTTTGCTGGACCAGACGGCAGGTGGTCAGCCAGTGAGTATTTTTGAGAACTGGCTGCCGCGATTCCTTCACTTCGAAGCTGAAGAGGGACGGGTGAAGAGTGAGACGGTTCATCGGGTTATGGCGCGGAGGTCAGACTCAGACCAACGCCTTCGCCCTGTCCTTGAGCGATTACATAGTTATGGGGACAAACAAAGACTGATGGAAACTTCCAGAACCCAGGGGAAAGATCGATGGCTTTAATTCACGAGAGCTCCAGGATTATGATCTTTCAGGACATTTCAGCAGCGGCGATTCAAGAAAGAAAATATTTTGATGATATCAAGAGAAGGGTAAGGGAATTCGGGATTCAGTATTTCTTATGGTTCCCAGCGGTGCTCTGTATTGCTTTGAATGGATGCGTGAAACCGTCTGACTCTCCAGAGAAAGCGAATACTTTGTGGATATTTTATAGTAAGCTGGATGTTTAGACAATCATGCTTCTCTCTTAAAGAAATTTTGTTGGATTTTTCTGGTAGTAACCAGTGCTAAGTTATAGTCAGGGATGTGTAGAGTACTCAATTTTATTTTCTCCATTAATATTACTACTCATTTTCTCTTTCTTTGTTAAGTGCCCACCGGCAGTTCAAGCCGAATTTTTGTTGCTAATTGCCCTGGATGCCATATTGGTAACGTGCAGAAGATAAAGTTTTGTGATATGTAAGCGCCCCCGGTGGGCAGGGCTGGTTTGGCGATAAATTACCCTATCAAGTGTCATTGGCACTTTGGTCTTTGTTTCATTCTTCGGTTGTTTTATTTGTTTACCTTTGGAAAGTTTTGAGAGCTGGTTATGTGTAGTAGTTTGAGTTTGTACAGTTTTTAGGCTCTATGACTCTTTTTTCATTAATGATAAGCGATGTTTAATATGATGTGAAACTCGAGAGTTGAAATGTTGCTACAATGTGTTATAGATAATGATGTGCTTAAATGTTGTACCTGGAACATTAAGGGGAACCATCTGCCAGTCAAGAGGAAAAATATAATTTCTAGTCTTCAAAAGGAGAGGATGAATGTTGTCCTATTGCAAGAGATGCACCTTGATGACAAGGAACATTTGACGTTACAGCAGGGCGGGTTTTATCGGGTTTATTTCTCGTCTTTTAATATTAGGAGCAGGGGAGAAGCCATACTGGACAGGAAGAATCTTCCATTTAAATTATTAGATTGTATTAGACACTCACGGGAGGATCATAATCCCTAAAGCCTTGTACTATGGGAAATAATACAGTATTTTGAATGTTTATTGCCCCCCAGCGCACCCTCTTAAAATCCTGGTAATTGCATTTGCCAGATTAAGTTATCTTGCAACTTGGCACATTATTGTAGAAGGAGATTTCAACTGTCTGATGGACCACATGATGAGCAGAATGTTTAGACGGCCCCCAATACTTCCAATATAATGTAAGTAATTAGTGGATGTGTGTGCAGAACTAAATGTCTGGAGGCAGATCTACTTCACAAGTAGGGATTTGATTTTCGCCTTTAACCCGCAGAAATGGCACACGAGGGTTGATCTCTTCGCCATCCCTGCAACAATCTTAGATTCGGTGGCATCCTGCACAATTGGGAATGTTATCCCAACATACCTGGTCCAGAAGTGGGATAGATGCCACATAAGATTATGTTGGATACAAGCGGGGGGTTGGTTCTCTATTTCGGTATATTCATGACATTTGTCTTTGATAATTTATTTAACGTGAACTATGTCCATGCGTTTAACAAAATTAAACAAGACCTTTAAAGATGGGAGGCACTTCCAATGTCCTGGCTAGGTCGGATAGCTCTTATTAAAATGAATGTCCTTCCTAATTTACTATAGCCCGTGTGAATGCTTCCTTTGATGTTACCCAGACAGATATTTAGGAGACATAATGGCTTGTTTAGCTCTTTTATTAGGCACCATAAGCAACTCTTTATCAAGCTAACCAAATTGTACCTACCCCCAAATTGTGGGGAGTAGATCTCCCAGATTAAAAGCTATCAATTAAGCTCCTTTTATCCTACATTAGTGCTCGGCATCAATACGATTAGATATTAAACACTCTCAGACAAAGTGAACTCTTGTTGTTAGATTACTTACAGTGTGGAAACAGGCCCTTCAGCCCAACAAGCCCACACCGACCCTCCACCCACCCAGGCCCATTCCCCTACATTTACCCTTTCACCTAACACTACGGGCACACTATGGCCAATTCACCTGGCCTGCATATTTTTGGACTGTGGGCGGAAATCGGAGCACCCGGAGAAAACCCATGCAGACACCGAGAGAATGTGCAAACTCCATGCAGTCAATTGACTGAGGAGGGAATTGAATCCGGGTCTCTGGCGCTGTGAGGCAGCAATGCTAACCACTGTGCCACCCAATGTTGTTCTTAAGCAAAATGACAATATTTATAGAGTATTGTCATTCCCCAATAATTATCAATAATGTTAAAGCATGAATGACAATGTGTCAGATTGAGGGCAGTACAACCAAAACCATGTTTCTTACCTCTATAATTGATATACCGGGTTGTCATCCGGGGATAATGGATTCCAGGTTTAAACAGTGGACAGCAAGGGCTGTACCTTGCTTGAGTGATTTAGAATTAGTAGAATACCTACAGTGTGGATACAAGCCCTTTGGCCCAGCAAGTCCACTTCGATCTTTTGAAGAGTAACCTACCCAGACCCATTCCCCTACCATCCTATACTTACACTGACTAATGCACAAACCTACACATCCCTGAACACTATGGGTGATTTATCAATGACCAATTCATCTAACATGCGCATCTTTGCACTGTGGGAGGAAGCCCACACAGACACGGCGAGAATATGTTAACTCCACACAGCCAGACACCCAAGGCCTGAACCAAATTCGGCACCCTGGTGTTGTGAGGCAGCAATGCTCACCACTGAGCCACCATGTGTTATTTCATGGAGAAACAATGACATCTTTTGATCAAATAACTCGTATGGACTACTTAGTAAAGTCCTCTTCTGTTTTTTTTTTCCAGATCAGAGATTTGATTAAAAAAAAACACACTTTTACCAGACTCTTACAGATCTGATAGAGGGAAGAGGGCGCCGATTGCTTAGAATGCACTCTCTGTCAGTGCCCTTTATCATTAGTTGAAGAGTGCCCCTCAGACGAGACTGTGCAGCTTTGTGATGTCTGCTCGAGACAATTGGGGGTTCAGAACACTTCGGAGACATCGGAGGACATTTGTGAAAATGTTCGAAGGATTTTGATCTGTAATAGTACCCTTTCCTTGCAGTTGAAAATTCTTCATAGAATCTATCGTACCTCATATGATCTCATAAAATGCAAAGTGAGATTATCTTCAGCACGTCCGAAATGCAGAATCACTACAGGCGCTCTTATTCATTGCTTGTGGTCGGGCTGCAGACTTCATATATATTAGAGCACTGTGTCAGATGTGATAGAGTGGGTCTAGGGGACTGAATTGGAGATGGACCTGGTTTCTCTTTTTCTGGGCCTGTCCAGGCTACTTTACACACATGCACATGGGAAAAAAATATCCTTACTTTCTGTGCTAGGAAAAGCATTCTGTTGTGTTGGATGTTGTGAGATTTATAGAAGATATGGCAGAACCTTTTGGATTACCGTGATACAGGCTTATCTGCCACTCTCAGAAGGGTTTTATATAGTCATGACGATATTATCTAAAGAATTTTATATCCAAAGAGGAAGAAGAATGAACATAAAAATGTATATCAGTTAATGCTCTTGAAGAATGAGAACTATCATTTTGTTACGCTGAGCTGTATTATCTATTCATTACTTATTGTTTATTTTTGTTTTTCTTCTGTTCCGTTTAGTGTTTTTAACTTGTTTTGTATGTACATGCACATAGATGTAATTTTGATCAGTTATTTGAGTTGTGTTGTTATTGGTTTATTATAATATTAAAAATCTCCTTTTCAATAAAGATATTTTTATAAGTATTAAAATGCTAACATTGATAGAATAGAGTCCCAAAGAACTCTCATTAGAGAGACCACTCATGATGGTTTATCCTGAGGGTCACCACACCTCGGGTGTTGGGGTGAGGTTGAGGGAGCGTCCCCTTCATGGTAATCTCTATCACTATGAGGAACTGAACCTGTGCTGCTGGCATCACTCTGCATCATAAACCAGCCGTCTAGCCAACTGAGTGGGAGACAGTGTAACTGTAACGGACAGAAGCAGTCACTGCACAAGGCAAAAGAAACATCCATAACAAGGAAAGTGGTACAATTCAGGTAATGGTCAAGATAACGGCTGGGGGGTAAAAACGTTCTCTGCTCGAAATTGTATGTTATAACAAGACATGTTTAGAAGCTGTCTTTGATTTAATATCATTAGGTGAATGAAGTGAAATGACTAAGTGTGATTGGATATCTATAACCATAAAATAAGTGTAGATTTTTGTTTGGTCTGTGTCAAGTAAGCTGACAGTTGCATGAAAGTATATAGTTCATGAAATATACTGTGAGGAAAGTGCGTTCCATGGGAAATGCCCTCAAACAGGCAATTGAAGAAAACTGAGGTAAAAGTGCCTGTGTGCCGTCTGAACAGTGACAGGAACCCAGGGGGTTAAATGACTGAAAGTTCCTGTAACATGGAATTGAGAAAACCATCAGATCAGCCAGGAACTTATTAAATGCTAGAGCACGTTTGAAGGGCTGAATGGCCTCAACATGTTTTGGAATGTGTGTGATTTGGAAAACGTGCCTCTCTACTCCGTCTTCTTATGTGTTACACACTGGGGCACTGCCATTTTCCCGAAACTGGGCATTATTTGGAACATTATCTGGAACATTCCATATTCAATATTCTCCGGAATATACTCTAACTGTGTGGGGGGTATTACAACGGCGAGAGAGACAGAGAGGGAGAAAGGGAGCTGCTGTATGCCACGGTGAGAGTAGTGGAGCATGAGCCTTGTTCGGTGGTCGGTGCTATAACAGATATGCAGTGAGTGTGAGGGAGCAGAGAGTATACGGTGACCCTTATTCTTACAGAGCAGGCAAGGTTATTGATGCTTGTTCTGTATTGCTGGACATTTCTTCAGAACACAGATACTGCACTGAGCTGGGTGTTGAGGTCAGACCATGCTCAGTGCGTATGATGGTATGGCCCCCTCTGGAAAGGGAATGATCCCCTTCTGTACTAGCCCATCCACTACGCACGCCATGCTCCGTCAACAAACTGTGGTGTAATTGCCCCTTATCTGCCTTGCTTGGGGTAAACTGTACAGTGCAGCTCCAAACAGAGAAACCTCAGCTGTGTGCCCCTTGGCCTTTTAAGGATGGCACGAGTGCCAGGAAACACAGAATATTTAGGGACATCCGGGCGACTGTGAGTACCACCAATCATGATAGGTGGGAGAATTGGGCTGGCATTCACTAGAGGTGGGTGGGATGTGATGGGGTGGGTAACTAGCTCAGCTTCGTACAGGCAATCCCTCTGTCACACTCAATGAAAACGAAACTGAGACAAATTACTGTTTTATACAGCTCAATGAGGCGAAGACTCTGCTGTCCTCACTCCCAGTTACAAAGCTGCACAACAAATGCTCATTCAGAACTCTCCATCACGTGAACTCAGAGCAATATCCCATTCACTCATAATTCTTCATAATACTGACCCATGTTGCATGGTACCATCAAAATGTCTTCATTTCAGCATTCTGAAACCTGTGAGCATGTCCTTCTATGACATTTTTTTCTCAGTCTCTCCCTCTCTGTCTCTATCCCAAAACACTCAGTTTTACAGTCATACGGTTCTACTGCATGGAAAAAGGCCCTTCGGCCCAGCTGGTACATGCTGACCAAAAATGTACATCCACACTCACCCTATTTCCCTGCCCTTGCTCTGTATCCCTCTAATTCTTTCCTATCTGTGTATTTGTCCAAATGCCTTTTCAATGATGTTATTGTACCCACTTTAACAACTTCCACTGGCAGCTCAGTCCATATGCGTCCCACACTCTGTGTAAAAATGTTGCCCCTCAGCTTCCTTTTTATATTTTTCCTCTCCAAACATTAACAAATGTCATCTTGTCCTTGATTCCCCAACCTTGCAAAATAAATTTGAAATATTCACCCCTATGCATGTCTCTCATGATTTAGAGTTACACTGCTGTGAGAACCTCCTCAGTTTTCTACTCTGTTCTAGAAGTATGTTCTAACTTGTCCAAATTCTCCCTATAACTCAGACCCTTTAACCCAGGAAACATCGTTGAAAATTTCTTCTACATTCTTTCTAGTTCAATAATATCCTCTCTAGAGCAAGGTGAACAGAACTGAGCACAATACTCCAACTGCAGCCTTACCAACATCCCGTACAACTGCAATATAACGGCCCAACGTCTATACTCAATGCCCTGATGAAGGCCAGTGTGCCAACAGCCTTCTTCACTGTCCTGTGTATCTGTGACTCAAATTTCAGACAATCGTGCACCTGATCTCCAACATCCTTTTGTTCCACTACACTCCTTAAGTTCCTCTCATTCACCATTAAACTCTTACCTGGATTTCACTTTGCAAAATGTAAGATGTCACACTTATCTATATTAAATTCCATTTGCTATTTCTCAGCCCACTTTCCCAGCTGATAAAGGTACTGCTGCAATTTCTGATAATGTTCCTCGCTGTAAACGATGCCTCCTATTTTAGTGTCAGCTGCAAACTTACTAACCTTGCGTTGTGCACTCTGGTCCAAATGATTGATATAGATAACAAACAGCAATGGGCCCAGTACCGACCCCTGAGGGAGTCCACTGGTCACAGGCCTCCAGTTCGACAAGCATACCGCCACAATAGCCATTTGGTTCATAATGTCAAGCCAATTGTGTCGCCAATTTGCCAGTTCACCTTGGAGTCCATACAATCTAACCTAATAGAGCGGCCTATCATGTGGAAACTTATCAAAGGCCTTACTGAAATCCATATAGACTATGTCCACACCCTGCCCTCGACAACTTTCCTTGTCACTTCCTCAAAAATCTCTAACAAAATTTGTAAGGCATAATCTGCCACGCACAAAGTTATGCAGACTGCTCCACGTCAAACTCTTTCTTTCCAAATGCATGCATATCTTATCACTCAGAACCTTCTCAAGTGGTTTACCGAAAACAGATGTGAAGCTTACTGGTGTGTACTTCCCAGGCTTTTCTTTGAAGCCCTTCTGAATAAGGGCACAACTTTTGCTACTGCTCAGTCTTCCAGGATCTTGGCCTCTGAACTGTCTTCTCTCGCCTCTTGCAGTGCTCTTGGATATATCTGGTCAGGACCAAGAGATTTATCTGACTTTGTGCATTCTAATATGTCCAACAGAACCTCTACTGTGATATGGACAGTACCAAGATATGACAACTAACCTCCCAAATGTCACAGATCTTCATGTCTTCCTTCATGATAAACACAGAGGGGGAATTGTGGACCTCACCCATCTCTTGAGGTTTTACACATGCATGCCCATTTTCGATTTAAGGCATCCTATTCTCTCTCTAGTTGTTCTTTATCTTTACTATACTGAATTGGATTCACCCTAATCTTCTCAGCCAAGGCTATCTCATACTCCTTTTTCTCCTTCCTGATTTCCTTCTTCAGTAAACTTCTGTATCCCCGTGTACCTCCTTGATTCCAGCTGCTTGTACCTGAGCCATGTTTTCTTTTTGCTGGTCAGAGCCTCAATATCTCTTGTCATCCAGGATTTTCTCTTCCAGCCTCACTTGCCCTTCACCCTCACAGGAACATATGGATCTTGAAATCGAGCTATCTCACTTTTGAAGCCCTCACACTTGCCCGGGATCCTTTTTCCTGGAAACAAACTACTCCAATCAACCCCTGCAAGTCCCTGTCTAATTCCAACAAAATACTCCTTGCCACAATTTAGAACTTGAATTTATGGTCCAATTTTGTTCCTCCCATAACGATTTAATTATTAATGCAACGCTAGTCACTTTTCCCAAAATGCTGCCCCAATTAACCTCCATACCTATCCTGCCCTATTTCCCAACAGTAGGTCGAGTTTTTCCCTTCCCGAGTAGGATCCTCTATATATTGCTTGTGGAAACTTTCCTGAACACATTTAAGATATTACGTTCCATTGAAGTTCTTAACCTTCTGGAAGTCCCAGTCTATGTTAGGAAAATTTAAATCACCTATTATAACAACCCTATTGCTACTGCTACTCTCACCAGTCTCCCTTCATATTTATTCCTCTAATTCCCATTGATGATTTGGAGGCTTATGGTGCAACCACTATAACATCACCATCCCACTCTAACTACTTTGCACCAATCACAAAACCTCATTGGCTATTATCTCAGTGATACACGCCTTAATCAGAACTACTGGTATTTACTCGTGTTTCCATTTACATCTCTCCCTTGCAATGATTTTCACATCATGGCACCCCTTGTCAAGGTACAGTGGAGATATGGAGCTGTAAATGGATGGGAGCTGCACATCCTGCCATTTTCAGCATTGGCTGCATGTTTCCCCACACTGGGCTGTGATCTAACACGGTATTTCCGAACAATGCAACAACCTGGGGTTATATATGAATGAACCAGAGCGGACTGCACAGCTCCCCACGCTGGACATTTAACCAATGATTATAGATCAAGCATTGGTGTGGGCTGCACAGAGATCCATTCTGGACCGGATACACAGTGCTCCATTCTGAATTTATAATGAATGGGCTGGTTATGTGAGTTGGATTGCGAATGTGAGAGAACTAAATATCTGGCAATATCTTCATTTTGTGTTTTCATTCTTGTGATTGGACCCTGACTCGTCCTTAGACCCATCCCTCTGGATGAGTCATGGTGAGTGTTATTACAGCATCTGGGTCTGCAACATGACCAACAAATGGAGCAGAGGCTGTAGAGAGGACAGTCTCCGTAAAATGGAATGAGCGAATCATAATCAGATCAGATGTGATCTTAGTGAATGGTGGGGCAGGATTGAATGGACCACTAATGCAACTTATTCATATATTTATGTTTCTTCCAAGCAAACTCCCCTTTTCTCCCAGTGTCCCATAGTGGTGGGGATGAGTCACCTCCTCCTGTTCCTGTGTAACAGTATCCTGGGGGCTCACTCTCTTACAGATTTCCCTGTGGCTCAGTTTAGAACAGTTGAGTGACTCTCTCCTGTTCCTGTGTCCCAGTCTCAAGCAATTGAATGACTATCTCCTGTCCAAGTATCAAGCAGTTGAATGACTCCCTCCTGTTCCTGTGTCCCAGTCTCAAGCAGTTGAAAGACTCCCTCCTGTTCGTGTATCCCAGTCTCAAGCAGTTGAATAACTCCCTCCTGTCCCTGTGTCCCAGTCTCAAGCAGTTGAATGGTGCCCGACTGTTCCTGTGTCACAGTCTCGAGCAGTTGAATGACTGTTTCCTGATCCCAAGTTTTAGAAAATTCATGTTCGCCTCCTGTTCTTGTGTAACTGGGTCCAATAGCTGTTTGCTCACGTGTTGCTCCTGTGGAATGGAGGTGAGGTCTACGGCTTTTCTTGACTAAAAGCCTTTCTCCTGCATTTGTAAAATAACATCAAAATCTGAACGACTGGCACAATTAGAAACTGAATAGCCTCCTCCTGTTCCTGTGTTATACACTCAAGAGGCAATAGAGTCTCAGGGATATACAGCATGGAAAGAGACCCTTCGGTCCGGCCGTCCATGCCGACCAAACATCCTAAATAAATTTCGTTCCCTTTGCCACCACTTGGCCCATCTCCCTGTAAATACTTCCCACGCACGTACTCATCCAAATGCTTTTGAATGGTGTAACTGTACCTGTCTCCACTACCTATTTTGGTTGTTCAATCCATACACACAGCAGTCTCTGTGTGAAAATGTCCCTATTTAAATCTTTCCCCTCTCACCTTAAACATTTGTCTTCTAATTTTGAACTCGCCAATCCTGGGGAAAAGACATTGACTGTTTGCCTTATCTATGCACCTCATGATTTTATAAACTTCTTTAAGGTCACCCCTCAGTCTCAACGCTTGAAAATAGTCCCAGCCTATTCAAACTCTCCCTGTAACTCTAACCCTCCAACACCTGCAATATTCTTTTAAATCTCTTCTGCACCTTTTCAAGTTTGACAGCATTTTTCCAATAGCAGGGAGACCAGGAGTAAAGGTAGTATTACAAAAGTAGCCAAAGCAATGTCCTGCACAGATGCAACATGTCGTGAAAATGTATAGACTCAAAGCAGGTACCGACAAAGGGAAGATCACCGAATGCCTTCTTCACTATGCTGCCTACCTGTGACGGCACTTTCAAGGAACTGAGAACCTGCACCACAAGGGGCCTCACAGGGCAGCGATCTGGGTTTAATTCCACCCTTAGTGACTGGCTGTGTGGAGTTTGTACATTCTCCCCGTGTCTGCATGAATTTCCTCTGAATGTTATGTTTTCCTCCCACAGTATAAAGATATACAGATACGGGTAGATTGGCCATGCTAAATAGCATAAAGTAACCAGGGATGTATAGGCGAGATCGATTAGCCATGGGAAATGCAGGCTCAGAGGGATTGCATAGGGGTTTGTCCAGTGGGATACTTTTTAGAGGGACGGTGTGGCCTCGATGGGCCGAATAGCCTGTTTCCTCACTGTAGGGATTCGATAATTTAAATGGAGTTCTCTTTGATTGGCAACTTTTAACATAACTCTACTACATGTCTTGCCCTGATTTGTCTTGCCAAAATGCAACAAATTTATCTAAATTAAACTCCATCCGCCACCCCTCGGCTCACCTGATCAATGTCCCATTATAGTCTTAGAGATCATTCTTGACTGTTGACTACACCACCAAATTTGGAATTATCTACCAACTTACTGACCATACTTCATATACTCAAATGCAAATGATTTGCATAAGTGACAAAAGGCAGTGGACTCCCTACTGATCTTTGCAGCACGCCACAGGTTTAGATTACTTACAGTGTGGAAACAGGCCCTTCGGCCCAACAAGTCCACACCGACCCGCCGAAGCGCAACCCACCCATACCCCTACATTTACCCCTTACCTAACACTACGGGCAATTTAGCATGGCCAGTTCACCTGACCTGCACATCTTTGGACTGTGGGAGGAAACCGGAGTACCCAGAGGAAACCCACGCAGACAAGGGGAGAACGTGCAAACTCCACACAGTTAGTCGCGTGAATCGGGAATTGAACCCGGGTCTCAGGCGTAATGAGACAGCAGTGCTAACCACTGTGCCACCGTGCCGCCCACCAGGTCTCCAAGGTCATTGAACAAATGTCCACTCTCACACCCTGTCTACAATATTCAAGAATATTTTGAATCTAAATGGCGAACTCTCCCTGGATCCCAGGCAGTCTGATCTTGCTAACCAGTCTACCATGTAGAACATTGAGGTTTTCTTACTAAATTCCATAAAGGCAACATCCACTGTCCTACCTTCATCAATCGTCTTCATTACTTCCTCAAAATATTACACTGAGTCAGTGAAACGTGATCTCCAATGTACAAAGCCCTCTTCAGTCCTTGTCTTTCCAAATGCATGCATATCCTTTCCCTCAAAATCCACTCCAACAAATTAGTCACCAATGACGTCAGGCTCGCTGATCTATAGTTACCTGGATTTTCCTTACTTTGTTAAATAAAGGCACTATGTTAGCTGCACTCCAGTCTTTTGACACCTCACCTGTGGAAAGCAATGGTACATGTATATCAGAAAAATGCTGAGAAACCTCTTTCCTAGCTTCCCACAAACATTTGGGATACAACTGATCAAGTCCCGGGGATTTGTTTACCTTTATATGTTTTAAAATATCCAACATCTCCTAGTAATATAGATAATTTTCAAGACATCACTATATATTTCTTCACTCTCTCATTCTTGTAACCTCTTCCACATTAAATACTGAGGAGAAATGCTTGTTTCGTATCCCTCCCATCTCCTGTGGTTCCACACATAGGTAGCCTTACTGAGCTTTAAGGACCCCTATTCTCTCCCTTGTTAATCTTTTGCCATTAAAGGATTTGTGGAACTTCTTCAATGCCTCGGTATCCCTATTTCTGAAGCCATCTCATGTCCACATTTTTCTGGCCTGATTTCCCAGTTGACTATACACTTACTGCCCTTATACTCCTCTGGGGACTCACTTGATCTCGGCTCTGTTTACCTGACAGATGCCTCCTTCCTTACCTTGACCAGAGCATCAATACATCTATCCATCCAGCACTCCCTGCACCCAGCAGCTTTGCCCCGCTCACTCATAGGAACACGTTGGCTCTGAACTCTCTGAAACCAAGTTTTAATGGCCTTCCATTTTCCAACCACCCCTTTACCAGTGAATAGGGTATTCCAATCGCCTAATACTTTCAAAATTGGATAGGTAAAAACAATGACTGCAGATGCTGGAAACCAGATTTTGGAGTAGAATGGTTTAGGGTTTAGGTTTGCTCGATGAGCTGTAGGTTTGATATACAGATGTTTCATTACCTGGCTAGGTAACATCATCAGTGGCGACCTCTAAGAGAAGCGAAGCTGTTGTCTCTTGCTTTCTATATATATCTTTCTCCTGGATGGGGTTCCTGGGGTTTGTGGCGATGTCATTTCCTGTACGTTTTCTGAGGGGTTGATAAATTGCATCTAGATCTATGTGCTTGTTTATGGCGTTGTGGTTAGAATGCCAGGCCTCTAGGAGTAGAGTGATGCTGGAAAATCACAGCAGTTCAGGTAGCATCCAAGGAGCACTAAAATCGATGTTTCGGGCAAAAGCCCATCATCATGAATACAAGCAGAGAGCCTGACGGGTGGAGAGGTAAATGAAAGGAGGATAGGTGTGGGGAGAAGATAGCAAGAGTGCAATGCATGGATGGGGGTGGGATGAAGGTGTTAGGTCAGTGAGGAGGGAGGAGTGAATAGGTGGAAAAGAAGATAGGCAGTCACGACAAGTCATGGGGACAGTGCTGAGCTGGAAGTTTGGAACTGGGGTGAGGTGGGGGAAGGGGAAATGAGGAAACTGGTAATGTCCACATTGATGCCCTGGGTTTGAAGTGTTCCGAGGCGGAAGATGAGATGTTTTTCCTCCTGGCGTCTGGTGGTAAGGGAGCGGCGGTGAAGGAAACCCAGGACATCCGTGTCCTCGGCAGAGTGGGAAGGGGAGTTGAAATGTTGGGCCACAGGGCTGCGTGATTGATTGGTGCAGGTGTCCCAGAGATGTTCCCTAACGCACTCTGCTAGGAGGCGTCCAGTGTCCCCAATGTAGAGGAGACTGCATCAGGAGCAGCGGATACAATAAACGATATTGGTGGATGTGCAGGTAAAACTTTGATGGATGTGGAAGGCTTCATTATGGCCTTGGATGGAGGTGAGGGAGGAGGTGTGGGCGCAGATTTTGCAATTCCTGCGGTATCAGGGGAAGATGCCAGGACGGAAGTGTGGGTTGTTGGGGGGACTTGGACCTGACCAGGTAGTCACGGAGGGAACGGTCTTTGCGGAAGGTGGAAAGGGGTGGGGAGGAAAATATATCTCTGGTGGTGGGGTCCGTTTGGAGGTGGTGGATATGTCAGGTGGATGATTTGGTTTATGTGAAGGTTGGTAGGGTGGAGGTTAACATCAGGGGCATTCTGTCCTTGTTATGGTTGGAGGGGTGGGTCTGAGGGCGGAGGTGCGGGATGTGGATGAGATGCGTTGGAGAACATCTTTAACCACGGGGGAAGGGAAATTGCCATCTCTAAAGGAGGGGGCCATCTGGTGTGTTCTGTGGTGGAACTGATCCTCCTGGGGAGCAGAAACGGTGGAGGCAGAGGAATTGGGAATGCGGCATAACATTTCTGCAGGAGGAAGATTGGGAAGAATTGTAATCGAGGTAGCTGTGAAAGTTTTTAACTAACACTTTCAAAATTGGCCTTGTTCAAAGTTAGAACTTTAATGTTTACATCAGGTCTTTCCTCTTCCAAAACTAATTTAAAACTAATATTTATGTGTAACAGACTTGAAAGTTAAATAAATACTTCCTGCTCCTCCATAACAGGCTCGAGAGGCTGAAGGGGCTCCTCGTGGCCCAGTGTAACAGACTGAAAAGGCTGAATGGCCTCCTCCTGTTCTTGTGTAACAGACCCGAGACATTAAAAGACACAGCAACCCATAGATTACGAGCAGCCATAAAACCGTGTCTGATGGATTTCAGTCCCTTTTCAGTTACAGAAACACAAACAGCACAATGTACTTCAGGTACCCTCTCAGTAAAACCTCATACAGCTGCAGCGACACATCTCTTTGCTTTGAATTATTCTGTTGGAAAAATGTTCCAATATTCTAGATTTCCACCTTTTCAAGCAGCAACAGGCTAATATGGGCTGAATAGCCTTCTGTTATTCCTCTGTAAGAGGCCCGTAGGGACAGAATTGCTTCGGCCTGTTATTGAGCAGCAGTCTCATTGCTCTGTCTCAAGGATATGAAAAGATTTGATAACAAGGCATTAAAACCAGAAGTAGCCTCACACTGGTCAATAAGTATCATACTTTCGGTTAAGGTATCTAGAAACTTACCCACCCAACTTTTTTTTATGCATCAGATCTGTTATTTTATAACTGCCTTCTTTCATAAACAGAGTGGAACATATATAGACCCCTGCAGTGTCCTGTTCATACTCTCATATACAAGTTTTAAAAAAAGATTTAAAGATTTTTGGTCCATCCCTCATCTATTCCATTTCAACCCAGTAAATGCTCGTTTTTATAATGATATGAAAAGTGATGTGTGGAACTAGTGAATTGAGCCTGTTTGCTCAGTCATGATTTGGAGATGCTGGTGTTGGACTGGAGTGTGCAAAGTTACGCATCACACAGCACCAGGTTATAGTCCAACAGGTTTAATTGGAAGCACATTAGCTTTCGGAGCGCCGCTCCTTCATCAGGTGATAGTAGAGGACGCACTTCTAAGGCACAGAATTTATAGCAAAAATTTACAGTATGATGTAACTGAAATTATACATTGAAAAATACATTGATTGTCTGTTGAATCTTTCATCTGTTTGGATATCATGAGAGCTGCATTTCTTTCATGTGTAAATCACAAAATCTTTTTCTTTTAAAGTTGCATTCTCAGGTTAGTTGTAACAATGAGTGTTAGCTAGACAATTTGTTGAAGGTGGTAGCCTCCTATGTTCTCTGTCTATAACATGATGTTTAGATTGATTCTAATCGAAATGTTAGATAACAGAATTTACATGAATTCATGCAGTTGTTGAGCGAAGTACAATGTAACTCTGCAAGTACAAATTCACCCCACAAAATATATGTGTGCATGTCGGTCTTTGTCTGTTTGTGTGTGTGTTTGTCTTGGTTGGGAGTTGTGAGTGTGAGAGGGAGTGTATATGTGTGCATAGTGATGTAAAATGTCTTACGTCTGTGAGGGGGTGCATGTGTGAATGTGGGAGTGTGTGCATGTCTGGGGTGGGGGGGGTTATGAATGTCAGTGAGAGAAAGTGTATATGTGTGTGCATGATTGTAGAGTGGTCTAGGTCTCTGAGCGGATGCCTGTGTGAGTGTGGTGTCTGTAAGAGTGTGTGTAAGTGTCTGTGTGCGTGTCTGTGTACATTTGTGTCCATATGTATGGGTGTGTATAGGAGTGCCTGTGTGTGTGTGCGTGTGTGTGTGTGTGTGTGTGTGTGTATGTGTGTGTTTGTGCATAGTGCAATGGTGGTCTCCTGTAATGTGACATGAACCCAAGGTCCCGGTTGAGGCCCTCCCTATGAGTACTGAAATTAGTGATCAGCTTCTGCTCGGCCACTTTTCGCTGCTGCCTGTCCTAAAGTCTGCCTTGAAGGATGGTCACCAGAAGGTCGGAGGTTGAATGTACTGGACCACTGAAGTATTCTCCAACTGGAAGGGAACACTCCTGTCTGTTGATTGTTGTGTGGTGCCCATTCATCCGTTGTTGTAGCCTTTGCTCAGTTTCCCAGTGTTTGTTCAGTGACTGTGATTAATGCCAATCTCCATGGATTCTAATTATCCCAGTGGAGGGTTTCCATCTTTTAATGATAAATGGACGCCGTTCAATGTGTTATCCCATAACATGAGCGGGAGCATCACCGACAGCACTGACAGTGATCAGCAGATCCAGAGAGAGGGGGAGGAGAGACCAGAATCTGAGAACATTAGATTGGAATGTTCCAAAAATGTATCCGAATCTGGGAACATTAGACTGGCATGTTCCAAAAATAGATAGGAGTTTATCCGATTATGTTTGGTATCATTCTGCATTTTTTCGGTGGTCATTATCATCACGGATCTATTACGCTCTTCTCATTATTCAATATTTTTATTATCCTTTCCTGGCTATCGTTGGTGTTCCTGGTAAGTGTCACTGTCCAGATTTGTTTTTCTATAAACTGGTTATGACTGTATTACTGTTCCTTCATATAGTCTACACTTCCTGTCACTATTATTTTCCTGTTGAAACTCTCAATCTAGATATTAACTCAACAGACCACTACTAACTACATCAAGGAATGTGTTGAATTCCTGCCTCCCTCTCTGCTCTGGCAGTGTTACTCATGGGTCTCTATGTTGACCTACTCAGTTTCAGCAGAGAAGCACAATGTATTGTATCATTGACTTTGTTATTTAAATATTAACAGCATGGAGGTCACTGTCTACTGTTCTGGTTACAAACTCCACTTCCATCCCATCCCTGGCTAATATCTGCGGCTGAAGCAGACAAGTCACGACTGTGGGAGATCCCTTTGACCATAATCTGATTCTTGACACCATACCCTGACCTTTTCTAACTTGAAAAACTCACCACTCCAGAATATATCTCACTGGTGTATTCATCTGCTGTTTGAACCTTGAGCTATGAAATACAGTCTTAATGAAGTTAATAATCTGCTGCTGAAGTTCCCGGCTTCAAACCTGCCATAGGAAATCTGATTCTAACTCAAGCCAAACTCACATCCATCTGTCATTCATGTGCACGCTGATGTATATTGCTATTGTGTCTGGCGATGACTTTATTTTAACATTCTCAAACACTTTATCTCATCTGTCCATGAAACTTCTCTCGCTCTCTCTCTGTTGATTAACAAAAAGCCTGCCAGTTGTTCGTATTTAAAATAATTTCTTCCATGTGAGCTCCTTCTCAAACACTGAGTTTCACATTCAACCACGCCAATCGCGCACACACACACGCACTGTCCCTCAGTTTCTGATGAACACATACACGCAGCAAATCTTCCCATTGTAGGCAGTAATCTGTTGCGAGTATAGTTAGCATATGATAGTAAAGTTTACAATGCTCTCCATGCTGTGCAGATAGTGCAGTTTACTGAGCAACACACTAGCATGGTCTGCACAGCTCTCCATACGGGGCTGTCATCTTGTCCCAGTTTAAGTTGTTTATGGTGTTCTGTGAAGCAAATTCAGAATTTGATGTAACAAACTATTTCTGCTGATCTGAGAATGCCTTTATTCAATGTTCTCATTCTTGTAATTTTACTCTCGAAGATCTCACTTCTACAGTTAGTCCCACTGCCCTGTCATTTTCCCCATATTTCCACAACCTCCTCCCAGTTAATTAACTGTCTGTTTCCGTCTTTAATGTGAATCTCTCTGTCCCTCTGTATCTTTCCCTACCTCGGGTTTTGGCTCTGTAGTATATTGAGTGCTGGCATTGTGAAGCTCAGAAACAGTGAAATGGTGTGTGTCAGGCTGTTGTTCACTTCCCGGTATGTCCCACGTGGTGCTCCATGGACAGGCGTGTTTCAGAAGTTATGAGACACATCCTTGTAACTTGGTCTGTGCCTCTGTTTGTCCCTCTCAGGTGATCTTGCGGTCAGGAACACGAGGAATCCCCTTAAATAAAGGACCAGACATTTAAATTATGTAGCAATGCTGTCACTTTTTTTAAAGAAAAGGTTATTTTCTCTTTTTTTCAGTAAGAGGTCTTAAAGGCCAAAGTGCCTACTGAAAACGGCTCAACTAAAAAACTTTTGAGGCTTTTATGTTTTTTTAATAAATAGTAGTAACAATGGCCAGCTGGCACAGACCAGGCTTTATAGTTTTTTTCCTTGCAGATGTAACAGTTACCAGGTGCTTGGGTCCCAGAAGGGTTGGAAGTTTTAATAAATTATCCCTAGCTGCTATTCTCTCTGAAACCTCACTTGATACTGTTTCCTCTTGGACTGGAGAACTGTATGCAAGAATGTATGTCTGAATGCTCATTTTTGCCAAGGGGTGTGTTTAGGTGATGTTAGTGTATTGGAACAGTTCATTTGTAGCAGGGTCTGTGTCCATCATTCAGTTAAGGTTTCCAATAGCTAAGTTATTCTAAATTCCTCTTCATTTTGTATGGATTTTCATTAGAGTGTTTAAATATAGTGTGTTTTGCATAATGGTGAGTGGTCTGACAAGTGGAATCACATCTGGGACATCCAATTCCCATCTATCTTGTTATTAAGGAAAAATTGGCATCCAAGCTACCTTCTTAAAATAGTTTGAGGCGGTCTGGTTGGTCTATAGCAAACTGCGGTCTCTTGTCTGGTTCTAAATCTGTAATTGGGTTTAGAATTACAATCCCTACAGCTTGCAAACAGGTTATTTGACCCAACACGTCTACACCCGACCCTCCGAGGAGTAACCTACACAGACCCATTCCTCTACCCTATTATGACACATTTACTTCGACTAAGGCACCTAACCCACACATCCCTGAAATCTATGAACAACTAAGCATGACCAATTCAACTGACATTCACATCTTTGGATTGTGGGGGGAAACCAGAGCATCCAGAATAAGCTCATGCGGACACTAGAGAGTACGCACCAGGAGGCTATTGGGTTCAAAGGTCGCATATCGTAGCTGTCAGTGTCTTTTGTTCCAGATGTTGAATTCAGTTGGTTTAAACAGTGTTTTCAGTCACTAAGAGTTTTCTGTGTGTGGAAGAAGTAAAGTTTTACAAAAGGTAATGAAGGCAAAGCTGTAGGAATTGGCAGACAAGCTAGAGTTGGGTTTGTGTTTGTCTGTGAGAAAATGAGAGATAATTACAGCTATAGCTCAGCAATTACATTTGGAGGATCTATCATCTTTAGAAATGGCGAGAATTCAATTTCAAATGAGGCACCTTGAACATGAGAAAGAATTGAAACAGTTTGAATTATGATGAAAAGTAGAAATAAAAGAAAAGGACATGAAGAAGAGAAGGAGAAAAAGAGAAGAAAAGCGGAGAGTTTCAAGTTCAAAAGTTAGCAGTTAGAGAGGAAAGTGGACATAGAAGGTGGAGATGAAGGTAGACTGTAGGCTGGATGAGGAGGTTAGTGAGGATACGCAACGCTATAGTAGCCAAAGGTCTGATAGGGATATGTTTAGACATTATCTAAATTTGATGAGTAGGACGGGGAAGCATTTTTAATTTCATTTGAGAAAGTGGCTAAACAAATGCAGTGCCCAATGACCATGTGGATTTGGTTGATCCAAACAAAGCTACTGGGATTTGCATCCCTATCGGAGGAGGTATCTAAGGAGTATGAGGAGATGTAGAAAACCATTGGAAGTGCATGTGAGCTCGTGCCAGAAGCCAACAGACAGCGTTTCAGGAATCTAAAATAGCGTCCCTGGTTAAAGCGCATAGACTTTGAAAGACTCAAAAAAAAATTTTGAAAGGTGGGAAAGGGTATTAAAAACTGAGCAAACCAATGACACTCAGAGCGATTCTTATTTTGGAGAAGCCCGACAATTCACTTCCTGCAGTCGTGAGAACTCGTGTGGAAGAGCAGGGAGTTACAATGCCAAGATTCGAAGCTGAAATGGCTGCTGCTGATGATTTAGTTCAGAAATTAAAGTTTGGTTTCTGTGAGAGATTGAGAAGAATGTGCAAGATCTTCTTAAGACATATCCCTGTGAGAGAAAAGTTTATTGGCATAGGCCAGGAGAAGCCCGTAAAGAGGTTACGGCATTGAGAGGCACACAAGCATGTAATTCTTTAATGCTGAAATATGAGGAGCTATGACATTCAGAGGGACTATTGGAGAGATGAGAAGTGCTCCATTATGTAACGTGTGGTTGAAGCCTCCAGTGGAAAGATCAACAGATTTATTCCACAATGGGGAAGGAGGCCTTGAGCTTGACGTTGGCGTTACAACATTTCAGCTTTTAAATTGTGAATAACATACCTGAGCCAATTATTTTTATCACTGATCGTGACCCCTTAAAGTTTTTGGAGAGGTTTGGGGAGAATAATACCAGTCTGTTTCGATTGAGCTTATTATTGCTGCCATTCAATTTGAAATTATACAGGTGACAGGGCAAGAAAACCTAAGTTTTGACACTTTGTGGAGACTTGGATGAAGAAAGACAAAGGCACTCTGTGGCAGGAGTAAAATGAATGAAATCGAATCTAGTTGTGAACATTTGTATGCTCAGAGTCAACGTAATGTATATGCATTTCAGTCTGCTAATAGAGGAAGGTTAGGAGGTCTAAAATTAATCCACTTTTGTATATTGATGGATCATTTTATTGATGGTGGAGTTGTGAGTATACTATCATTGTAAAAATGTGATTTTCTCTTGGGTTATTTTTTTCAAAGAGAGGTTTTAAAGGCAGAGTGCGGAACTGCTGTCTGAAAACAGTTTAAGAAAATAACTGAGAAAGCCTTTAGGTTTTATTAAAACGGTGGGAACAATGGAAGGGCAGTGGCCAGCTCTCCCAGACCTTGGTTTCTCGTTTTGATTTTAGCTGCAGCATTAAGAAGCTGATGGGGATCTCAGAAGGGTTGGAAGTTTCAATACATGATCCCCAGCTGCTTTTCTCTCTGAGATCTCTGTTGATGTTGTTTCCTCCTGGATTGGAAAATTGCTGTAAGTATCTGAATACATTTGAATATATCATTGCGCCAAGTGTTGTAAACCAAGATGGTATGGTATCTATTGTTTGTTTAAGTGTTCCAACATATAAGCCAACCCAATTTTTTCTTTTCTTTGATTGTACTTTAACTAAAGTATTTGAATAGATTATATTTTGCTTAATGTCGAGTAGGTTGACCAGTCACAATATATCTAGAAAGCACACTTCACATCTATATTCAAAATAAGGAAAGGTTTGGGTCTAAGCGGCGTTCTTAAAATATTTTGCGGCGATCTGGTCTGGTCCACAACATTTATAACCAAGAGGTTTCTGACTGGCTCCTGTTATTTAAAAAAATAGTGGAGTGGCTGGGGATGGTTTGCTGGAAGTTGTGCTGTAAGCTGCCTCAGACATTCAGGGAGACCTGAGGATTTGGTTACTCAACTCTGGATGGAGCATGGGGACTGTATTTACAGCATCTGAGCCTGCAACATGAACAACAAATGGACCAGAGGCTGCAGAGAGGGGAAGCTCTGAAACCACGGAGTGAGTGTGTGTGGGGAAAAGGATCTGCTGTATCCACCCCAAGTATTCCAGGAACAACTTCCCAAGCTACACTTAACCCAGGAGCAGATAGTGAGGGGACCCTGACTGAACAAGGAGTTGGGCAAAAAGCGTGTCATCTCCTTCAACACGTACTGGCGCATCACACCAGGGGGAGGATGGTGCTGCAAGTGGCTGTTAGGGTCACAGTTTCATTCAGCTTCTATGATCCAGAACTTTCCAGGCAGAACTAGGTGACATATCCATCATTTCCCAATATCTCAACATCAATGTCACCATTCGGTGATGGAGGATATATATGGTGGATGAGGTATTACATTGTTTCTCCAACAGCAGGGAGCTGCCGGGTGTATCCAGTGGTATAGTGGGATTCCCGATGGTGTACATGGCATCTGCAGAGTACCCATGTCAATGGGGAGTGGTAGAGGAACTGAAGGAGCTCTCTCTCTCTATTAATGTTACAGTGTACCCATGCACAGTACATCATGTTGGTGAATACCCACAGTCCTGGCAGCAGTCACAGTCTCCTCAGAAGCAGTCACTCATTGCCATCGTCATCGGATCTCCACGTAGAAAGAAATGAATATATCTTGGATAAAGGCCGTCGCCTTGATGCACGTTTTAAAACAGCATCCCCACCACCAATCAACCACATTAAAGTATTCCATGCGTACGGAGAGCAATGGGGTCACTTGGAGCGTCAAGGAGCAGACGATCAGGGATACAGCAAAACTCCCAAGTCTGAAGGGGTCTGAGTGAACCCCCTAGTACACAGTATCAATAAGTCCTAAATCCCTCTCCATTTCAGTAACATACTGCCTTCCATTATTCCTGTAAATGAAATGACAGGTTATATCATGTTAAATTCCACCTGCCAAACTATTATCTATTGCCTTTACCTCTCTGAATCTATTTGCAGACTCCCCACCCTTTCTTGATAATTTAATCTCTTGCTTATCACAGCGACATCACCAAACTCAGCATCTGTATATCTGTTCCATCGTCCTGATCATTAATATAGACTGTAAATAATTGAGAACCCAGCGCTGGTTACTCTGTGACCCTACTGGTTACGTTCTGTCTAACTGATTGGGACTGATTTATCCTGAGTGCCTGCTCCTGTATGATACCCAGTCCTTCCCCGTTCCTGAGCAACACAGTCGAAGGGTTGAAAAAGAACAGGAGCATCTGTGAAGAATTCAACCGCTCGATGAGGCTGATGTCAACGTGGCCTCTGTTCCACTTTCCTGCCATCTCTCCATCCTAAAACTCTAGTCTCTTGTTGTAGATTGCGCCACATCAAAAAAACATCCACTCCATATCTACACATTCAATTACTTTTAGCATTTTACAGGCCTCAATGAGATCTCCTTTCATTCTTATAAACTGGAGAGTATAGGCCTAAACTGCTCAATTTCTCATCATAAGACAAACACTTCAAATTTGGAATCAATCTAATGAAGCTCTTCTGAATTGCCTCCAATGGAAATATCCCATTCTGCAGGACACCCAAACTGTACTCCAGTTGCAGCCTCACTAATGCCTTGCATAGCTACACCAACACTCCCTATCTTTCTATTTTATCAATTTACAAATAAACACTGAAATTATGCTTGAATTTCTCATTACGTGCTGTATCTGCAGGCAGATTTTCTGTGATATGCAAGCAGACACCCAGATCCCTCTGCATCTAAGCACTTTGAACTTTCTCTTCATTTAGATAATACTTTGTCTTTCTATTATACTGGACAACTTGAATAGCCCCATATATATTCACTTTAATTTTCCTTGCCAAATGTTGCCCATTCACCAAACCTATCCATATAATTTTCAAATCTCTTGCATCATCATTCCGAAGTAATTTCCCACCGATGCTCGTGTCATCTGAAAATGTGGCATTGTATTTTCTATCCCATCAACCGAGTACAGTAATACCATCGATTGCAACTGGTTGGGGCATGAGTCCTGAAATCAATGGCACCCCACAAATTGCATTTGCCAAAAGAAAATGACACATTTATTCCATCTGACTCCATTTTATTTGTTATCCAATCCTCCATCCAAGTTAATAAATTACTCCTAAACCCATGTTGTCTGATCTTCCCACTTACACTTTGGAGAAGCGACATATCTGATGCCTTCAGGAAGACCAGATATGTACCATCTCCAGGATTCCCACTGTCCACCTTGATTGTGACATCTTCAAATAACTCAAGCAAACAATTCAGACACGGTTTAGCCTTCGTAAAACCATGCTGACTCTGATGGATTGTGGTTTAACATGGCAAATGTCCTGAACAATGGACTCTAACATTTGCCTTAAATTACAATAGTTTATTGTTACACTTTAGTACCTAATGTATACCATTATTATAAGTTCTTCCCTTTCGAAAACCTTTACATTTTCTTTGAATTCCTGTTTAATGGGCACAAGATTTTAAGAGATGTGCTCCAATTGCTGTGTAAGAGCCATGTGTCACTGAATGGACTCATCCTCAAAATCGATGAGCTGATGTCTTTCTGGTGTTCCCACGTTGTCGTCCCCAAGGCCAGAATGACCTCCTCCTGTTGATGTGTTAGAGGATTGGGAGATTATGGAATCTTCCCGTTGCTGTGTAACATTTTGAGGGGCTGATGGATCTTCTCATAACAGGTGGAAAGACTGAACGGCCTCCTCATATATCCCGGAGATCGAACCGAGGGATTGATTGTTCTTCTCTTGTTCCCATAGAACAGACACATGTCTAAATTACCTCTTCATTTCTCATGAAAGAAGTCTCAGATAGTTTTTATCCTTATCCAATTCCCTTGCAATAGGCTCGGTGGGTCTGAATGGCCTCCTGTTATCCCAGTGTAACAATCTCCAGTCACTGTCTGACCTCTTCCAGTTCCTATGTTACAGACTTGAGGAGGCTGAATGGACTGATCCTGTTGCTGTTTAACAGGATACTGGTGCAGCATGGCCTACTCTTATAGGCTCGAGGGGCTGATTGGCCTCCTTCTGTAAATGTATTTCAGGCTTTAGGGACTGAATAGCCTCGTCTTGTTTTGGTGTAACAGGGTCGAAGGCCCGAATTTCCTCCTGTTGTTCCTGTGTAACAGGCTGGAGAACGGAATGGATTCCTCCATTATCTGCGTAATTCGCTTCACCTGTTGACTCCTTCTGTCATTTATGTTCAAATAAGATCTTCTTTTATTTTTGTAAACTCCAATGGCTACTGGGTCAACCTGATCATCCTTTCGTTATATACTAGCACCTCCCATTGCAGAAATCAGTTGAGGGAACCATCTCTGAGCTGCTTCCAATATAACAACATCCTTTCTTCATAGAAGAGGCTAAATCTGTACACACTACTCCAGAAGCGATCTCTCTCTGCAGCAGCAGCAACACTTTACCAGCCGGCTGTAATGTTCACCCCCAGGTTAGAGCAGTCTCAGCTCTCTGGGGGAATACAGAGCATTGTTGGAAGATCATTGTCCTTCTCTACTCCACCACATAATGGGAGATCTAGAGAAATTAAAGTTTGAGAAGATCATAAATGATATGGCGAGATGATCTCTACCATTAATCTCCCCAGAGCCCACATCGCTCAGATTCCACAGAATCTAGTAAGGTGGAGCGCAAAAACAGCAAGGAGGAGCAAACATTGATGGGTGTTATATATGTTAATGATATAGAAGATGGTATCAGCAATAACATTAGCAAATTTGCTGATGATACAAAGCTAGGTGGCAGGGTGAAATGTGATGAGGATGTTAGGAGATTACAGGGTGACCTGGACAAGTTCGGTGAGTGGGCAGATGCATGGCAGATGCAATTTAATGTGGATAAATGTATGGTTATCCACTTTGGTGCCAAGAACAGGAAGGCAGATTACTACCTCAATGGAATTAATTTAGGTTAAGGGGCAGTACAGAGAGATCTGGGTGTTCTTGTACACCAGTCAATGAAGGCAAGCATGCAGGTACAGCAGGTCGTGAAGAAGGCTATTAGCATGCTGGCCTTCAGAACAAGAGGAATTGAGTATAGAAGCAAAGAGGTGCTTCTGCAGCTGTGCAGGACCCTGGTGAGACCACACCTGGACTACTGTGTGCCGTTCTGGTCTCCAAATTTGAGGAAAGACATTCTAGCTATTGAGGGAGTGCAGCGTAGGTTCACGAGGTCAATTCCTGGAATGGAGGGATTACCTTACACTGAAAGACTGAAGCGCCTGGGCTTGTATACCCTTGAGTGTAGAAGACTGAGGGGGGATATGATTGAGACGTATTAGATCATGAAAGGATTGGACACTCTGGCAGCAGGAAACATGTTTCCGCTGATGGGTGAGTGCCGAACCAGAGGACACAGCTTAAAAATACGGGGTAGACCATTTAGGACAGAGATGAGGAGAAACTTCTTCACCCAGAGAGTGGTGGCTGTGTGAAATGCTCTTCCCCAGAGGACAGTGGAGGCCGAGTCTCTGAATTCATTTAAGAAAGAGTTGGATAGAACTCTCCAAGATAGTGGAATCAAGGGTTATGGAGATAAGGCAGGGAGCGGATACTAATTAGGAATGATCAGCCATGATCATATTGAATGGCGGTGCAGGCTTGAAGGGCTGAATGGCCTACTCCTGCACCTATTGTCTATTGTCTATTGTCTATTATCAAAGTGAAAGCTGCAATACAAATGCTGGACATGTTATAAAACAGGAAATGAGATATTCACATTTGTGGGTACTGCAGTAATGATATATGTTTAAATTATTTCTCAACTGTGTTAACCCAATTGAATGCTAATGCTGGGAAAATTGATTTCATGACCGCGTGTGAGATGGTTTACATGAACATTATGTTGAGCACTGAGATCGAGATCAGGTAATTTAGGAATTGGTATTGAGTGATCAGAAGAGCTAATTGAAAATTTTGCCGGAAAGGACATTTTGGGAACAGTGACCACAATGTATTGGTTTTCTTTTATGCTGTTTGAGTACATGACAGTTTTTGTTGTATTTGAAGTAACCGTTATAAATCTGAGTCATGCAAACCATGAAGGTGTGAGGAGAAAATGGGGACTACAGATGCTGGAGATCAGAGTCGAAAAGTGTGGTGCTGGAAAAGCACAGTCAGGCAGCATACTAAGAGCAGATAAATCGATGTTTCGGGCATAAGCCCATCAACAGGAATGAAGCTGATGGGCCATGGGGGCGGAGAGATAAATGAGAAGAGGGTGTGTCAGGGGGGAGGTAGTGGGATTGCGATAGGTAGATGAAGGTGGGGTTGAAAGTGAAAGCTGATAAAGGGAGACAAAACGCCTCATCTACTGCATCCATTAAACCCAATGTGGTCTTCTCTACATTGGCGAGGCAGGAGGTCAAATTGTGGATCATTTCAGCGAATATCTCTGGGATAGCCACATTGAACAACTCCATCGCCTTGTGGCTGAGCACTTTAACTCCCCTTCCCACTCTGCCAAGGACATGAGGGTCCTAGGCCATATCCATCACCAAATCAGAGCCACCAGAAGCCTGGAGGAAGAAAACCTCCTCTTCTGCCTTGGGACCCTCCAACCACAGGGGATCATAGTGGATTTCTCCATTTCCCCTAATCCCACCTTATCCCACTCCAACCTTCCAAGTCAGCACCGCCCTTTTGAATGTTCTGATGTATCCACCTTCCTTCCTATCAATCTGGTCCACCCTCCTCTCCGACTATCACTTTCAGCCCCAACTTCATCTTCCTATTAGATGAAAGGAGGCTGTTTAGAAAAATGCCAAGTGTTGCAGTAAGCCATTGGATTCAGAGAAATGTAGGACCCAGCAAAGGATTACCAAGAAACTGAGAAGAAAATCAAAAAGAGAAAAAGCATGCAAACAAAAGAAAAACATAAAGACTGCTAAAAAGCGTCTATCAATGTATGAAAAAAATAAAAATAAGGTCAAATGTGGAACAGTTGGTCTGCGTTCAGGATAAGTTATTGCAGAGAACAGAGAAATTGCAGGGAAAAGAAACAGTTTCTTTGGTGTCCATCTTCATGGAAGAATGTCCAGAAATTCTTCCAGAAATACCAAGTGACCATGGGACTTGTGTAAGTAAAATCTGAGATCATTCTTATCAGTGTTGGGTCATCTTTGAAAAGAAAGCTGGATTGACTATTTATAGATCTGACAGACTAGATGTACTTCATACATGTATTTCAGAGGAAGCAGCAATACACATGTTGATTGCATTGTGGACTGAATATTTTAATTAGAATCTGACCATAGCGGAGGTGCCAGAGAAGTGGAGAACTGCTAATACGATTCCACTTCACAGTCAGGGTGGGAGAGATAGACCAGGGAACTATAGACGAGCGAGTGTTAGATCACTGTTAAAGAAACTACTGGAGAAAAAAGGGAAGGAAAAAATCGAACTCCAATCAGAGTCGCAAGGTTTGATCAGGGATAATCATCATGACTTTCTCAGAAGGAAGTCACATCTAATGGGTTTGATTGAATTAGTTTGAGGAGGTCGATTGTTTTGTTTTTTTAGGAAGGCCTTTGACAAATTTCCACCTGGGACACTGAAAAATAAAGTAAAATCTCACAATATGAAGCAAAACTTGACAAGTTACAACGAAAACTGTCTTAGTAGCAGGAGACAGAGGGTGGTGGGAGAAAGCTGTTTGTGTGACTGGAGTACCACAGGGATCAGAGGTGTGTCCCTTATTGTTTGTGTAATTCATTATATATATATATATATGTGTGTGTGTGTGTATATATATATATATATATATATATACACACATATATATATTTATACACACACACACACACACACACGAACACACAAACACACACACACACATATATATATATGTGTGTGTGAGAATGTGGAGGGGGCTAGGTGGACAGTGGGGAAGGTGTGATAAGTAAGTGTATGTTTGACATAACGAATGGCTGAGTGGTTAGCAGTGAGGAGGAAGGCCTTAAGTTAAAGGAAGATGCAAATGGAATAGTGAGATGGGCAGATCAATGGCAGATTGAATGTAACCCTGATAAATATGAGGTGATGCTCTTTGGGAGAAGGAAGCAGGCAGGGGACGACTCAATGAATGGCAGCATACCGGGAACCTCAGAGTGTGCTTCTCCACACATCCCAGAATGTGGCTGGACAGGGTAATGGAGTAGTTAAGAATTGGACCTTGGGTGTTGTGTTTCCTAATTAGGGCGTAGATTATAAGAGTAATACAGGGCTTTGGTTCGGCCAAAATGTAGTATTGTATGTAGTTTTGGGAGCCACATTCCAGGAAGGATGTGATTGTACTAGAGGGGGTGCAGAGTTGATTCACCAGGGTGTTCCGAGGGATGGAGCATATCAGCTATGGAGAGAGGCTGGATAAGCTCGGGTTGTTTACTTTGGAGCAGAGAAAGCTGAGGGGTCCATGATTCAGCAGGATAGGATTATGAGCGACACGGACAGGGTGGATAGACAGCAACTGTTCCTTTTAGTCAGTGTGTCGAGAACAAAGGAGCACACTTTTAAAGTGAAACGTTTGAGTTTCAGAGACGATTTAAACATTTTTTTCAGCTCGAGGATGTTGTGTTCTGGGATTACTTCCTGAGAGGGGAATTATCACAGATAACCTCGCAATCATTAAAACGTACTTGGACGAGCATTTGGAAGTGTCATAACATTCCAGGCTATGGGCCTGCTGAGGGAAGTGGGACTAATATAGATCGTGCTGTACTTCTGTTGGCACAGAGTCTAGCTCCTGTGAGTGTATGATAGGGAAGGTCAATTATTGAGCAGTTTAAGGCGGGAATTGATGGGTTTCTGAAGAGTATATTCACAAGGGTTATAAGAGTGAACTGTAATAACTTGATAAATCATGTCAATGTGAAAAATATGAGTAACATGTACAGTTTCCTTACAGTTTTAAACCAGAGAATGGAGAATGGGGAGCAGGGAATTGGCAGAACTTTGAAGCCACTACTTCAGTTCTGACTTCACAGAACTTTCTAACAATACTAGGAAAACCAAGTCTGGTGTGGGAAAATGATAGAGCACAGGGAACATAGAACACAGTAAGTAAATTGTTTAGGAGAAATTATTGGGGTTTAAAGTAATGGTCAAATACAACACTAACATAGATTTATGAAATGGGAATTATGTTTGAGAAACAGAATGGGAGACAAATGAAAGAGAAGCAATATATGTTAAACATGTCGATTTTTAGAAAAAGTTTGGTACAGCTCCATGCCCAGTTTACAAAAGCAAATCTGAGTGGATTGGATCTAATGTATGGGCATGTTTCCAGAATGGGACAGCTGGCAGGAAACAATGAATGGAAATAAACAGACTCGTCAAGCAACAGCCTGACATTGTCTGTAAGGTATGATTCTGAAAGGTATAAGTCCTTCCGCATCTAGTCAAGAAACTTTGGGGTCAGTTACACAATTCACTGGAGGAAGAGATTCCACAAATAACCCCTTCCTCCATGATGGAAGAGGCCAGCACTTTAGTGTATAAGATAAGACTGATTCATTCGCAACAATCCTCAGTCAGAAATACTAAGTGGATGATCCATTTCAGACTATGTCCCATACTCCCCATCACCTTCCCCAGACATCTCCTGTCTCATCAGCAGGACGGATACAACAGAAGTGGCGAAACATTGGGAAACAGTTGGAATGGAATTGCTCTTGGAGTCCTCAACAATGACTCCGTATCCCATGAAGTCTCATGGCATTAGCTTACACATGGGAAAGGAAACCTCCTGCTGATTACCATGTACCAGCCTCTTTCAACTGATGAGTCAGTACTCCTCCATGCTGACCAACACTTGGAAGAAGCACTCAGGGTCGCACGGACGCAAGATGTACTCTGGGTGGGGGATTTCAATGTCCACCTCCAAGAGTATCTCAGCTACAGCATTACTGATCGAGCTGGCCTGATACTAA
Organism: Hemiscyllium ocellatum; assembly: GCF_020745735.1. Taxonomy (NCBI): domain Eukaryota; kingdom Metazoa; phylum Chordata; class Chondrichthyes; order Orectolobiformes; family Hemiscylliidae; genus Hemiscyllium; species Hemiscyllium ocellatum. Next base: position 552,918 of record NW_026868290.1, read on the forward strand.
AGGATATAACTGCTAGACTGGCAAGTGGTGAAGGAACCATCAAGAGGAAAATACATACTGACCACAGCCTTAATAATCTGCCAGGTGCAGAAGTATCTGTCCATGACAGTATCGGTAAGAGTGACCACCGCATAGTCATTGTGGAGACAAAGTCACACCTGCACATTGAGAATAACCTCCACCATTTCGGGTGGTACTATCACTGTGCTAAATAGGACAGACTTCAAACAGATCTAACAGCTCAAGTCTGGGTGTCCATAAGGTGCTGTGGTTCATCCATAGGAGCAGAATTATACAGCCACACAACCTCATGGCCTGGTGTATCCCCCTTACAACAATTACCATCAATACAGAGGATCAACCTTGGTTCAATGGAGTGTGCAGGATGGCAGGAGTAGCACTGGGCATACCTGATAATGAGGTGTCAGCCTGGTGAAGCCACCACACAGGACAACTTGTGCGCCAAACAGCATAAGCAGTAAGTGATAAACAGAGCTAAGTGATCCCACAAGCAAAGGATCAGATCTAAGTTCTGCAGTTCTTCCACACCTTGTCGAGAAACTGGGGACAATTAAACAATTTACTGGAGGAACACATTCCACAAATAACGTCTTCCTCCATGATGGAAGAGCCCAGCACTTCAGTGTATAAGATAAGGCTGATGCACTCGTAACAACTTTCAGTCAGAAATGCTGAGTGGATGATCCATCTCAGCCTCCTCCAGTGGTCCTCAGCAATTCAGTTACCAGTCATCAACCAATTCGATTCAGTCCACGTGATATCCAGAAACGGGTGGAGATACTGGATACTCCATAGCGTCCATAATCTGACAACATTCTGGCAATAGTACTGAAAACTTGTCTTCCATAACTCGCCACTCCCCCAGCCAAACTGTGTCTATACAGTTACAACAATGGCTTTCCCAGATTACGTGAAAATTACCCCAAGTATCTCCTGTATTTAAAAAGCAGAACAAATCTATTCCGGCCAATTACCGCCCCATCAGCCAACATTCGATCATCAGTAAAGTGGTGGAAGATGTCAGTGCTTTTAAGCAGCACTTGCTCAGCAATACCCTGATCAATGACGTCCAGTTTGGGCTTCACCAGGTCCACTCAGCTCCTGATCTCATTATCGTGGTTTAAACATGGACAAAAGAGCTGAATTCCAGAGATGGTGTGAGAGTGATAGCCCTTTAAATCAAGGCTGCCTTCGACCAAATGTGGTATCAAGGGGCTTTAGGAACACTGAATCATTGGGTATCGGGGCAAACACCCCGCTGGTTAGAATCATACCTGACACGTAGGAAGATGGTCATGGTTGATGAATGTCAGTCAACTCAGATCCATGTCTGTAGGAGTCCCTCGAGCAGTGAACAGAAACTTCTTCAGGGTTGCATCATCAATGACCTTCCCTCCACGTTAAGGTCAGAAGTGGGGATGTTCACCAATGATTGTACAATGTTCTGCAACATTTGTGGCTCCTCAGATACTGAAGCAGTCCATGTTCAAACACGACAAGATACGGACAGTATCCAAGCTGGCAAGTGGCAAGTAATATTCAGGCCTCACAAATGCCAGACCGTGACCATCACCAATAAAATACAATCTAACCTGCCACTTGGCGTTCAATGGTGTTACTATCTCTGAATCCCCCAGTATCAAAGTCCTGGTGGGAAATCATTGCTCAGAAACTTACTGGACTCGCCACATAAACACAGTAACTAAAAGAGCAGGTCAGAAGCTAGGAATACTGCGGCGAGTAACTCACATTCTGACTTCCAAAAGTCTGTCCATCATCTAAGTCAGAAGTGCGATAGAAGACTCCCAATTTGCCTGGATGAGTGCAGCCCCAACAACACTCAAGAAGCTTTATACTATCCAGGACAAAGCAACCAGTTTGACTGTTCCTTCACCCACAATGCTCCACCATCAACGCGCAGCAGCAGCAGCAGTGTTTTACTATCTACATGCTGCAATGAAATGATTCGCCAAAGATCCTCAGAGACCATCTTTCCAACTCACGACCACGTCTATTTAGAAGGACAAGGGCTGCAGATGTATGGAAAAATCATCATCTTTAGGTTCCCCTCCAAGCCATTCACCATCCTGACTTGGAAATATATCACTGCTCCTTCACAGTCGCTGGGTCAGAATCCTGGGATTCCCTCCCTAATGGAATTGGAGGTCAACCACAGCAGGTGGACTGCAGCGTTCAACAAGGCAGCTCACCACCACTTTCTCACGGGCAGCTAGGGACATGCAATAAATGCTGGCCCAGCCAGTGACACCCAGATTGACGAAATACAGAAATAGAAATTAACAGAGGACGGTTGCTGAGGTATCACAGGGATCGGTCCTTGGGGCCCAACTGTTCACAATGCCTTTTAAACATTTCGTTGCTGGAATCAGATACAATATATCCCAGCCTGCTGACAGCACTAACGAATGTGGGATTGTGAGTGGGTGAGGAGGTTGTAAAAATGCACCAAGTAGACTGACACAAGTGGAGTGAATGGGTAAATACGTGACAGATGGAGAACAATATGGATAGAGGTGACAGTGTGCCCTTTAGTGGAAACGATAAATTGGAAGTCTACCATTTGAAAAGCATCGGTTGAAACATGTTGATCTACAAAGGGACGTATGCTCCGTTTTGTTGTTTCCTTCTGCATAAACCTCTGAGGTCCCTGCAGCACAGTGAGTTCTGCAACCAGATGTCAATACTCGGACTGGCATTGGCACGCTGACCAGTGTATATACAACCAGCAGGTGGGGAGCTATAACAAGGAAAAGGATCTGCATCTCCTTGTACACCCATCGCTGAAAGCAATGTTGCAGAAAAAGAAAGCAGTGAGGAAGATAAATGTTGTATTGACCTTCATTTCAGGGGGATTTGAGTCCCTGACATTGAGGGAGAGCAGTGAAGGATGACCAGACTGGTCTCTGGGATGACAGGCTTGTTGTGGGAACAGAGTTTGGGGTGACTGGGCCAGTATCCCAAGGGGTTTAGGAAAATGAGTGGAGATCTCAGTGAAATATACAAAATTCTGACAGGGTGAGACAGATTGGAAGCAGAGATTATTATTTCCCTGTCTGAGATGTCTAAAACAAGGGGCCACAGCATTAGGTACAGGCAGGTCACACTGCATTGAGATGAGAAAAACTGGCTGCACTCAGACATTCGTGACCCTGGGGAATTCGCTCGCACCTGGAAACCGAGACACTGATTATAAGTAAGGATTTAGAGACAGTAAAGGGATGGTGGGAGAGCAGGAGTACGGTGTGGAAATGAAGGGGCAACCATCATTATGTTGAATTGGGTAGCAAACTCGGTGGACCAAACGTACTACTGCACTTCCTATTTTATAGCTGCCCAAGGTTGCTCACATTAACGGATATGTATATCGTGTGGGGTAAGTGCATCGAGGAGATTTTTTCCATGTCATAGAATGGGGGAGGCTCAAAGTGTTGTATGACCTACTCCTTTTCCGCTGTCTCTGTGCAGTCTGTGGGAAAGCTCTGTAAATGTTGTCACATGCTCTCAGATGTTAGGAAGGAGGACTGTGTGCCCATTCCCTTTTCCGACACTGATGCTGGGGCCGGGTGTTCTGTCCGGTTTCATCCTTTCAGACCTCGAGTAGTTTGATACAAATGAATGCCTTGCTTGGCCGTTTCAAAGACAATTGAAATGTTTATCACATGTCAGGGTCTTTGGAGTCAGTTTTTGCCCAGCTCAGGAAATCATGGGAGATTCACTTCCTAAAAGTACATTGGAGAAGGAAATTCTGTTTACAATCGATATTGGTTTCAAGGTCACTGATACTGACCCCAGGTTTTAGATCTCGATATTTTCTTAATTGTTTTTAACTTCCAACCGCTGCCAGAGCATTAGCCTGGTTTGGATTAGTAATCCAGTGACATTTCCACAACAGCACCATCTCCACATGGGGACCTGTCCGAAACCACACTGAGCAGGATATTTCTGTGCTGCTTGACAACTCTGTCAAAAAGAACTCCCACCAATTTGACGGTCGTGATGGGAATGAGGGGGTGATAATTGGTCAGATTGTAATTATTCCCCTCTTAGGGGACTGGACATAGCTGAGTAATTTTCCACAATGCCAGAGAGATATTAGAGTTGGAGCTGGAATGAAACAGCTTCCCCAGGGACACGGCTTGTTGTGCAGCGCAAGGCATCAGTCCTATTGCAGGAATGGAGTCAGGGCCCATTGACTATGTCGTATCTATTGTGTTCAGCTGTTTCTTCATCTCACATGCAGCAAATCGAAATAATTGAAGACTGGCATCTGTGATGTTGTGGGCATCATGATGAGGGTGAGGTGTATCTTCGACTCAACACTTCTGGCAGAGGATGGTGCAGATAGAACATCCTTCTCTTTTACACTGATGTGCTGGTCTGTTCCATTATTTAGGATGGGGATGTTTGTGGAGCCCTCTCCTCCAGTCATTCGTTTAATCGTCCTACACCATTTATAACTGAATGTGGCAGGACTGCAGAGCTTCGTTCAGATCTGTTGGTCAAGTCTGGTAGCTTTAATGGGTCAGCATCAGTTTAAGGCTCATGTGATTCTGACTCTGACATATTCACCCACACTCATCACTGAGCCATAGATGGTGTTGATAGTAATGACAGACTGAGGTGTTATCCTGGCAAAAAGTTGCAGATTGTGTTTGAATGCATGTCTGCTTCTCCCGCTGCTGTGGTCTACAGCACTACATGAATACGCAGTTTCGAGCTGCAATATCTGCAATGCTGTATGTTCTGTTCCCAAATTCTCACTGAGACCCATTCACCCATCAGCCCTGTACTCAGTGACCTAACCTGGTTTCTGATGTGGAAATACTTCCATTTTCAAACTCTCATTCTGCTGAGGGTCTGTCTCCCCGGATCTGACTCATTCCGCAAAAGCATTTAACTGATCTTAATTCAAATGTTTAATTCACCTGAATCTTTTTCCTTAAGAAATGCCATCTTCTGTGTTTAAAGTGAATGTGTTTCCTCAGTTTCTCTCCCTGACCATGAATAAGAGCTCTGTAGTGTCAGTGATACCATCCTTATGTAGTTTCAGAGCCAGTTAATTCTCTGGATTCCCAATCATCTTCACCACATTGTATGTTTCCTCTTTTGGTTTGATGCCTTGTCGCTCTTGGCTGCCTTGTCCTCCCATGAGTATGTTTCATCAGCTTGGGGTTTCATTTATGGTATTATCTTCCGAATTATTCCCAGAAACTCCTGCTATTGCTGCTCCATGGTCTTTCCTGCTCAGCTCCCCTTCCAATTAACTCTGGCCAGTTCCTCCCGCATGTCTTTATAGTTACATTGCTTCATTATAACCACATTACATCTTGAAGAAAGCATTACTTACAAAATGAAAGAATGAGTTTTGAGAGATGGGCCACGAAGATTGGTGGATTTCTTAACTAGATACAAAGGGAGAACGAGAGAGAGGATATAGACAGGGCGATGTGGAAAATGAGAAAACTATATTATCGAAAGAAGTAGATGTACTTCCCTCAATCTTTTGGCAATTCCTGTGTGCTGTGGTCCTTTGTACAGTGCACGTACAACAGAGCAATATGTTCAAACGCTGGGTCTGATGCCATAACTTTTCTCTCTAATAATATGACAGACACTGGTTTTGGAAAGAACCCAACAGGCCAATATATTTAGTTCCTGGTAGAAAGGGGATTAACTGAAGTAAGTTGGAAACCAGAAACAAGAATTTCTAACACACATTCTGATATAAATGAGAGACTAGAGTTGGGAATCCCAGAAAAGGGAGAACGTTGAGAGAAAGGGAAGGTATCACTTCAGATGAGGATCCAATAATGTTTTCATGCTTAAAAAAATTTATTCATTATGTGCATCATTTTGTGTTAACTGTGTCTCAGTTGTTCATTCAGAATGTGTTGTACACATATGAAGAGTGTTACTTATCTAAACACACACTGATTAAACAGTGTATATAAAATCGTGTTTTTCTCCATTTCAGACTGTCCTGTTGTCGTGCTAGCAGGATATATGAACACCAACTGGCTACCAAAAGACATGACCCACTATCATTAGTTTCCATTCATACAGAAAAAGAAGGACACCACGTTGACTGTGACAACACACACTTCCTAGGACAAAGCCACGCACGAAAGTTCTTAGAAACATGACATTCCAGCGAGAAGTACATCAACAAACGCATCAATTTAGATCCTATCTACCTTGCCTTGAACAAAAAACTGGAAATGACATCATGCACCTTAAGAAAGCAAGACCTAGAAATAGAAAGACGAGACTTACCACTAGTGAGTCACCAGAGACTCTCACTAATGATATCACCTAGTCATGGTGACGAAACATCTGAAAACAAACCATCAAGCTCAGCGAGTTAAAGTATGTACTTATTAATTGTTCTTTTTCTCTTAATAGTGGAATTAGTGACTACTTTGTCACTCGTGTTTTAACAGGTTACGAGGTGAGGTGAGGTTTTCTGGGTGTGTGGTTTTAATTAACGGGGAGTTCAACATCGACATCATAACAGTTTGAGGGCTTGACGTTTGGGATTTAGACAGATTTGAACAGATTTGGGGTACAAAAGGTCCCAGCAGATTCCATCACTTGGCAGTTAGTGACGTAGATCTTCAAATAAAACAGGTGAGAAAATTCATTTAATTTTGTTTCCTTGTGGTTGGTTAAATTAAAAGAAATGGCTTTTATTATTACTAAATAGGTTCTGAGGTTTGAAGGTTGTTCCCAAATTTGCCAAGAAAGTGTAGAAAGACAAAGGAAGGGCATACTTTTAGAATTAACATGTAGGTTAGAATTCGGTTTCACCAGAGACAAAAGGAAAGCTGTCATCATAATGGAGTTCGTCAAGCACTTTGGTCTATCAGAGAAGCAGGAAACTGCAGTCGAGTTCGAGAAACTTAAATTGGAAATATGACAACTGGAGTTAGAAGATAAAGAAAGAGACAGAAAGAGAGAGAAGATAGAGAAAGAGAAACCGAGGAAAAAGGAAGCGAAGGAGAATTTGAAATTCAGAAGTTTGGAATTAGATAAGAAAGTTAAATTAGCGGGATGAAGATGAAGGGATAATGTAGGGATGTATACAACTATGTTAATACATTGCCATATTTCGGTGCGAAAAATGCCAAAACCACTTCTATTTCATTTGCAAAACTGGCTCGGCAGATGGCATGTCCAGTGAACCTGTAGGTCATGCTAGTTCAGACTAAGCTGGTGGGTACAGCTTGAGAGGTATGTGCAGTGCTGTCTCATGAGGGAGCAAGAGAGTATGCAGATGTCAAACAGACTATTTTGAGTGCTTATGAATTCGTACAAGAAGAATATAGACAGCAGTTCAGAAATATAGAGACAGAACCAGGTCAGACTTATGTTGAGTTTGAAAGAATTAAACACAGTCATTTTGATAGATGGGTGCAGGCCTTAAAAATGGACAAGACCAGTGAGGCTCGAAGGGAGATTATTCTGTTGGAGGAGTTTAAAGACTCACTTCCAGAGATGGTAAGAATTCATGTGAATGAACAGAAAGTTCAAGAAGTGAGAAGCATGGCAGAACGGGCAGATGAGATGCTTTGGTGCATGAGATGAAATTTAGCTTCTGGGAGGATTTTCATCTTGTGGGTGATAAAAATTGAGAGAAGGGGAGATCCTGCACTGCAAATCATAGAGAAAGGCACACTGGCAATAGTTTACCACAGATGAAAAAAACAGGTCCAAGGGGTTGAAAGGAAGTGAAAGGCCTCAGTTGTTCTTACAATAATGTAGTGGAACACATAAAAATTACAGTGCTGATGGTTTTAAGAAGGGCACTGTGTAAAGGTGTTTTCACTGCAGTAAGCTGGGTCATACCGTGCTGGGCATTGAAGGAAGACACTTTGGGAAAAGATGTGGTAAAAGAATTTAAGCCAGTGGTATTAGTGAACCTGGTAAAGGAGACCAGAAGTGAAGCCGAGGAGCTGCAGGAGAGTGCACAGCCTAGGAGGGGCTGTGTGTGGAGTCAGTGCCTGATCTCTATAAAGAATTCGCCTCTTAGATAAGCCTTACTAAGGAAAAATGGTGTGTGGGGATAAGACAAGTAGTTATAATTTTCCAAGATACGGGACCTACTCAGTCTCTAATAGTTGAGAAGTCTGGGGCCGGAATGGCACAACAGATCAGGCAGCATTCTAAGAGCAGGACAATCGACACATCAGGCATAAACCCATCGTCAGGAATGTGGCAGGGGGAACAGGGGGCCGAAAGATAAATAGCAGGGTAGGAGCTGGGCTGGCGGGAGGGTCCCTGGAAGTGCGATAGGAAGATATAGGTGGGAATTATTGTGATATGTCGAAGGGGAGGGTGGAGTGGGTAGGTGGAAAGGAAGATGGACAGTTAGGACAGTTCAAGAGGGCAGTGCTAAGCTGAACGGTTGAATCTGGGTTGAGGCTGGGGGAGGGGAGATTTGGAAATTGGTGAAGTCAACGTTGATGCTGTATAGTTTGAGGGTTCCAGCTGTCCTACCAACTATCCACTTCACCCTCCTCTCCGAACTTTCACCATCAGACATCACCTGCATCTAATGATCGCCTTCCAAGCTCCCTTCCACCCAGCTCCACCCCTACCCTCCTATGTAATTCTCAGCCGCTTTCCCTCTCCCTTAACCCCCACTTTCCTGATGAAGGACGTATGCCTGAAATGTCAACTCCTCTACCTCTCGGATGCTGCCGGCCTGCTGTGCTTTTCCAGCACCACACTTTTCAACTCTGATCTCCAGCATCTGAAGTCCTCTCTTTCCCTCCGCCTCCAATAGTAAGAGATGAAAGTATTTTCACTCTTTCTGGCATGTTACTCAACAGCGTGATAATTTGTGGAATGGGGACAGAAATTAAGCATTCCCTGTGTAACATTAGGTTGGAGTGCCAAATCAAGGTTGGGGAGTGAGTGATAGAGTGTCAGTTCTAGGAATACAGTTTGTTCATGGGAATGATTTAGCAAGATCCAAGGTGGGAGAGGCACCTCTTGTGGTGGAGAAGCCAAAGCAAAACCAGGGAATTAAAAGAAAAATACCCAGGGATTTTTCCAGACTGGGTAGTAACAAGATCCCACTGTCATAAGTTACAACAGGAAGGAAAACCGAAAGATAAAAGCCAAAGGAGTTGATGCACGGAAGACTCAGGCTAAAGCATTTCTAGTGGCTGGAATGCACAAGGACGTAGTTTTTTTTTGCTGTACATGTCATACATGCCAATGGTAGGTAAGCCAAAGGCAGTATAAACCAGCACCTTTGTTGCCAAACCCTGTATTCGAATACACCTTTCATGTGGTTTATGATTAATTGTGGAGCTCCCCTTTCTGAAATAAAAGTGGAAACCAACATCCGCTGATCATAATGCACGTGTCTACCCGATTTCCAGGGATAATTCCATTTTGGGGTGTGAAGGCAAAAGGGGGGGGCAGAGGAGTAGGGAGCTATCTTTACTCACTGTGGGCTACGCTGTGTGATTCAGTCAGACCAAGGGTCTCATTTCACTGCTCAGCTGTTTGATGACGTCATGGATAGTTTTGGCATACAGCAGTTTGAATCAAGTGCGTCCAATCCCAAATCCTAGGGAGCCTTGGAAAGTTGGCATCAGATGCTGAAGACAATATTAACAGCGTACTGTTAGAATTACCCGAATTATTGGAATAAAGGTGTCCCATTATATTGCTTGCCATTAGAGATGCCGCAAATATATCTACTCATTTTCCTTCCTTTGAGTTAATATTCGTACATGAAGGGAGAGTCTCATTGAAATTAATTAAATATAAATTGATAGGACCAAAGTCGGAGATCTCACACTTGGATTATGTATCTGAGGTGAGGGAGAGATTGGATGAAGTAGGTGAGTCAGCTAAACAGCACCTGAAAAGGGCACAGTGTAGAGTGAAGCAGGTGGTAGATAAAAACTCTGAAACTTTAACGATTTCCCGTGGGGATGATGTATTAGTATTGCCACCAGTGGTGGGAAATCCCTTCAAAGCCAGGTTTACTGGCCTCTTACAAATTAAAAAAATTTGAGTCTGTTAAAATATCTGGTAAAGATACCGAATATGACAAAAATGTTAGAGAATGTCATGTGAATGAATAATGCTCCAGCCACATTTCGGACTCAGGAGCAGAGTTGTGGCCAGATGAACTAATTGTGCAGTTTATCTGTATGATGTAATGATCTTTAGCAAGTGATTGAAAGCTCACATGTTACAGTTGCCAGAGCATGTTGAACGATTACAAGAAGCAAACCTGGTAATAAACTTAAAGAAAACAGAATTCGCGAAGGCAGAGGTGACGTTCTTGGGACATTACATTGGACATGGAAGGTTGATCCAATGCAACACAATGACGAAGGGCTTTGAGGAGTTTCCACGACCATCCTCGAAGAAAGAGGTGTTCGATTTTTGGAACTGAGTGGATTCTATCGGAAGTTTGTTGCAAACGTCAGCAGCGTATTGGCACCACTGATGGATTTATGAAAGAAGGTCACAGAATTGTGGTGGACAGAACAATGCCAGGAGGCATTTGAGAATTTTAAAGCAGGTTTAATCACCCCGCACCAGAATTAGTTACACCAAATATTTTGAAACCCTTTGAAAATTGTGTATGATGCTCGGGATATAGGGGTTGGAGATGTGTTGACACAGAAAGTTGATGATGGAATTGAGTGGCCAATTGGCTACTTGTCGAAAAAAACTCAATATCCACCAGAAAAAACATACAAAATTTCAATTATAGAAAAAGAATGATTGAATTTCGTACTGGCCTGACAACATTTGAATGGTTACATGACAAATTGTCGCAGATGGTTGTAGACAACAACGACAATCCTTTTGTATTTTTGAAATATTTAAAGACCAGAATATGAGAATATTTCATTGAAGTCTCATGTCACCAACTTTGAACTTAAAATACACATGCTGTGGATCCTAAAAATGTGATAGCAGATGTGTTATCGTGGATTTAAAGGAAAACGTGTAGATAAGATTTGACTTATTCCAGTGCTATATATTTGGGTGGAATTAATATGAATGGTATAACTGAGATTAGTACTTTTGTATTTCAGAATAATGCGGTTAAGAATCAGAGGAAAAAAGATTCATTTTTTTTCTAAACATGTGAAGTGTTCTGAAGCCGAAAGCATGCCTGGTCACTTAAAGACAGAACGGGTTTTGCTAAACAGAAAATATAGCCACAGATGCCAGCTAAAGGTCATACTGTTCCAAATGTAACAATTATCTGGGAAATGGATACCTGAGTTTTGGTTGCTACTTTGACAACAATTCAAATGCAGCCAAAGGGTTTGAATAACGCTCAGGATACCAGAAGCCAGCGGAATTTGAATGTTAGTGTTTGGACACCTTGACAGCAATCGTATTATGAGAATTATTGTATCACGGAGAATATATAAACCCAGCATTTGAACACTAGAGTGAGAGGCACTGCCTTCCAACAGCAGAGTATCTGCTGTAGAGCAGGAGTGCTAACTGGCTAACTCAAACACTCTCTATCAAAGATACATGTTCATGTAAAACCTACTTGCTTTCAAAGTGAGAGGTGGAATGTTTAAGGGGGATGCACGCGGTAAGTACTTCACACAGAGGGTGGTAGGCGTTTGGAACGCGTTGCCAGCAGAGATTGTAGAGGCAGGCATGACAGATTCATTTAAGGTGCGTCTGGACAGTTGCATGAGTAGGTGGGGAGCAGAGGAGTAGGTGGGGAGGAGAGGGATACAGATGCTTAGGAATTGACCGACAGATTTAAACAGTACATTTGGAACGGCTCAGGCTTGGAGGTCGAAGGGTCTGTTCCTGGGCTGGAAATTTTCTTTGTTCTTTGTTATTTAAATGAACAATTTACTGAAGTCCATATAGACAATGTCAACCAAACTGCCTTCATCAATCTTCTTTGTCACCTCTTCAATAAACTCAACCAAATTAATGAGACATGATTTCCCATGCAGAAAGCCACGTTGTCTACCCCGATCAGCCCTTACCTTCCCAAATGTATGTAAATGCTATCCCTCAGAATCCCCTCCAACAATTTACCCACCACTGACATTAGGCACACCGGTCTATAGTTCCCCGTCTTTTTGGGCCACTGTTTCCTTTTCTAGCCCCACCCCTCCATTCTCACAACAAATGTTAAATGTCACCAGGTTGGTGATGTGGCCGATGCTATCGGTCTCAGACTGGGTCAGGGTCAGTTTTAGGAACAAGTCAGGCTAGTTTCTTCAATCTGCAAAAACAACACATTTATGATCCAGAGCAATGTTCCTCAAACTATGGTGGAAAGATGAATGGCAAACTATTTTTGTATTGCAAATATATAATCAATATTTCCCTTTCTATAACATATACACACACACACACACACACACACACTCTGCAATTTTTACTTGAAAGAACTTTGGCCAGATATTATCCCATGTACATTGTCCAAACTATGTCTCCATCACATTCCCTGCTCCATGTCGGTGCATCATTGCTGCTGTGATACACAGACCCATACCCTGAGCAGGAAATGTTCTTGGTCGATTTGAAGATATGTTTTTATGTTCCTGCTTCATTAAAAAATAAAAAATGTCTAATTTATTCAGAATACCTGTGTTAAAATGAATGCATTTTTTAAAGAAATACAGAAATTGCTGGAAAAGCTCGGCAGGTCTGTCAGCATCCAGATGCCTTTTACACGATGCAGTTGTACCAGCCTCCACCACTTCCTCTGGCAGCTCATTCCATACGCACACCACCCTCTGTGTGAAAAGGTGCCCTTTAGGCCTCATCAAAACTTTTTCCCTCTCACTTTCCACCAATGCCGTCGAGTTTTGGTCGCCCCTAACCTGGGGAAAAACCCTGACTACTCAATCTATGCATGACCATTCTGATTTTATAAACCTTTCCTGCTGCGAAATGAGACTCCAATCAACACGAATGGCTGTACTTTCAGACATTCCGGGCCTAAATTCTGAAATGCAACACTGACACCTCTTCCTTCTCCATCAAGTCACAATTCTAAATCCATTTTAATCAGTTTGTTCAGATATATCATGAGACACTTCTGTGGGATTTACACCTTGACCTTTGTGCCCGGAGGTAGGGATACTAGCATCACTCGGCAATACCCATAAAGCTGTAACATTATTCTCCTGTGTGTTTGTACATCAGCCTGTTCTGACATGCTGTGACATACCTCTGCACCAGGCAGGACTTCAATCCAGGCCTTCTCGTCCAGAGCTAGGAACACTACCACACAAGTTCAGGAATTGGAATCAAGGCCAGAGCTCTGGCTCAGAGACACGGACACTGCCCACTATACTACCATACCCAGATTTTGGGTCATATTTTAGTGCCCGCTTCCAGCTCAGTGTGGATTGATTATAATCAGGTTACTGTTACTGAATTACAAAAAACACTTTGTATTATTAAACAAATGCAAGATATTTGTCTCAACTGTAGGATATTGAGTGTACTTGCTGAATATTGACATTATCTATAATCATCTTTAATCGCTATTATCTGTAGTCTGCAATATTAGGGAAAGAAATCCTGCAGAAACACTCTGCCCAATGAAGAGTCTCAAATAGATGTTTATTACTGAACACCAGAGGCGAAGGAAGAGCTTAATTTCTGACCTCAAAACACCGATCAATCTTACCCACCTCGAACGAGTGACTGCTTTCTTCCTAAAACCATGAAATGATACCAGGCTGCTGATTACTGTCCAGCCTCTCCTCCCCACTGACTGTGTCTGCAATCCGTCCCTCCTCCCTCTAACCACATAAGTCAAACCAAGCTCAGGGTCTTTGTGAAAATCAAGGCCAGAGTGTGCAAACATCCTGGAGAGGGGGAGGGGATTTTAAAATTGAAGGAGGAGGGGGAGGTGGTAGTCATATCACACACTGGGCTGAGGGGTGGCAGATGGAGTTTAGTCTGGATTAATGCCAGGCATTGGATTTGGTAAATCAAACAAGAACAGGACCTATACAATTAAAAGTAGGGTCTTTTGGTGGTGTTGTAGTACAGAAACCTAGGCTGTCAGGTTTAATTCTTTAAAATTTGCATCTGATATAGAAAGTGGCTAAGAAGGTGTTTAACACACTTGTCTTCATAGGTCAGACCTTTGAGTATAGGAATTGGGATGTCGTGTTGTGGCTGTACAGGACATTGGTGAGACCTCTCCTGGAATACTGTGTCCAGTCCGGTCATCCTGCCCACTCATTCCATAGGGACACCACCCTCTGGGGGGAAAAGCTGCCCCTTAGGTCACTTTTGAATGTTACTCTCTCACATTATGTCCTCTAGTTTTGGACTCCACCGTACCCTTAGCAAATACCTTGACTATTCACTTTGATATTATTGACCTTGATATTATTAAGCTGGAGAGGGTTCAGAAGAGATTAACCTGGATGTTGCTGGAAATGGAGGGATTGAGCTATAAGGAGAGGCTGAATAGGCTGGGACATTTTTCACTGGAGAGTATGAGATGGAGAGGTAACTTTACAGAGGTTTATAAAATGATGAGGGGTACAGATAAGCTGTAGGGCTGATGTCTTTTCCCGAGAGTTGGGGATTCAAAACTGAGGGATATTTTGAGACGTGAGGAAAATGATTTACAAAAGTCAGGAGAGGTAATTATTTTAGACAGAAGCTGGCTTGTGTGTGGAATGAACTTCCAGAGGAACTGGTGAAAATAGGGACAGTTACAATTTTTAAAGGACATTTAGATCAGTACATGGATAAGACATCAGTTTGGATGGTGCTGTGAGAGCTGCCCTCTCCCTCCCCCTTCCTCCCCCTCTCTGAATGAATCCCTGTTGGTTTTCACCCTCTGCCAATGCCTGTGCAGTGGCGTGTGGAGGCCAGCAGAAAGTGGCATTGCATCACTTTAAGGACCACAGAGACTGCCAGACCTACCCCACACAGAGACACACAGATACACACACAGCAATTGTTCGGACACAGCGTGAAGCTCATCTGGTAACTTAAACGAAACATAAAGAAATGCTCAATTTACCTTGCAAACTGTTGAAATATGAGTGATAGAGAACTCCCAAATTCCAGTGTTTAAACAAAAAATATCAATTTTTTAAACTCTGAAAGTGAACATTTTACATCAACTATTCACAACTCTGGGAACCACTTTCTCCGAACTGCTTATTACCCGACTCCAACTCTACAGTAATATACGGTTTCAATAAGACACTTATTAAAATTACATAAACGTAATTTCAAAACTACACAGCAGCTGTTGTTTCATCTGAACTCACACCAATGTCCCTTTTCCCATCTTCCCTGGGAAGACTGGCTCATGTTACAGTATGATATTGAAGTGTCGACACTTCAGCATTCTGAAACCTGGGAACACATCCTTCCATGATACTGTCTCTCAGTCTCCCTATCTCTGCCGATACCCCAAACCAATCCCATGTGGTGATATTTAAACTGATTCTCCTTCCATCTCTCTCTGGCAGTGATGTTCACACACACAGCACCCCCTTGTCATGGCACAATGGAGATATGGAGCTGGAAATGTTTGGGAGCTGAACATGCTGTCACTTCCAGCATGGACTGCAAGTTTCCCCACACTGGGCAGGGATATAACACAGTGCTACTGGGTAATGCACTGGGATGGTGTACACAGTCCTACATGCTGGGAGTCTAACTGTTCCAGGGTTACAGATCAATGCACTGGGGTGGTGTACACCGTCCTACATGCTGGGAGGGTAAATGCTCCTGGGTTACACATCAATGCACTGGGGTGGTGTACACAGTCCTACGTGCTGGGAGGGTAACTACTCCTGGGTTACAGATCAATGCACTGGGGTGCTGTACACAGTCCTACGTGCTGGGAGGGTAACTGCTCCTGGGTTACAGATCAATGCACTGGGGTGGGTACACAGTCCTACATGCTGGGAGGGTAAGTGTTCTTGGGTTACAGGTTAATGCACTGGGGTGGTGTACACAGTCCTACATGCTGGGAGGGTAACTGCTCCTGGGTTACAGAACAATGCGCTGGGGTAGTGTACACAGTCCTACGTGCTGGGATGGTAAGAGCTCCTGGGTTACAGATTAATGCACTGGGGTGGGGTACACAGCCCTACATGCTGGGGGGGGGGGGGTAACTGCTCCTGGGTTACAGATCAATGCACTGGGGTGGGGTACACAGTCCTACATGCTGGGAGGGTAACTGCTCCTTGTTTACAGATCAATGCACTGGGGTGGGGTACACAGTCCTACATGCTGGGAGGGTAACTGCTCCTGGGTTACAGATCAATGCACTGGGGTGGTGCACACACTTCTACATGCTGGGCGGGTAAATGTTCCTGGGTTACAGGTCAATGCACTGGGGTGGTGTACAAAGTCCTACATGCTGGGAGGGTAACTGCTCCTGGGTTACAGATCAATGCACTGGGGTAGTGTACACACTTCTACATGCTGGGAGGGTAAATGTTCCTGGGTTACAGATCAATGCACTGGCGTGGTATACTCAGTCCTACATGCTGGGAGGATAACTGCTCCTGGTTACAGATCAATGCACTTGGGTGGTGTACACAGTCCTACATGCTGGGAGGGTAACTGCTCCTGGTTTTCAGATCAATGCACTGGGATGGTGCACACAATCCTACATGCTGGGAGGGCAACTGCTCCTGGTTTACAGATCAATGCACTGGGGTGGTGTACACAGTCACACATGCTGGGAGGGTAAATGTTCCTGGGCTTTAGATCAATGCACTGGGTTGGGGTACACAGTCCTACACGCTGGGAGGGTTACTGTTCATGGGTTACAGATCAATGCACTGGGGTGGGGTACACAGTCCTACATGCTGGGAGGGAAAGTGTTCCTGGGTTACAGGACAATGCACTGGGGTGTTGTACACAGTCCTACATGCTGGGAGGGTAACTGCTCCTGGGTTACAGATCAATGCACTGGGGTGGTGCACACACTTCTACATGCTGGGAGGGTAAATGTTCCTGGGTTACAGGTCAATGCACTGGGGTGGTGTACAAAGTCCTACATGCTGGGAGGGTAACTGCTCCTGGGTTACAGATCAATGCACTGGGGTAGTGTACACACTTCTACATGCTGGGAGGGTAAATGTTCCTGGGTTACAGATCAATGCACTGGCGTGGTATACTCAGTCCTACATGCTGGGAGGATAACTGCTCCTGGTTACAGATCAATGCACTTGGGTGGGGTACACAGTCCTACATGCCGGGAGGGTAACTGCTCCTGGTTTACAGATCAAAGCACTGGGGTGGTGTACACAGTCCTACATGCTGGGAGGGTAACTGCTCCTGGTTTTCAGATCAATGCACTGGGATGGTGCACACAATCCTACATGCTGGGAGGGCAACTGCTCCTGGTTTACAGATCAATGCACTGGGGTGGTGTACACAGTCACACATGCTGGGAGGGTAAATGTTCCTGGGCTTTAGATCAATGCACTGGGTTGGGGTACACAGTCCTACACGCTGGGAGGGTTACTGTTCATGTGTTACAGATCAATGCACTGGGGTGGGGTACACAGTCCTACATGCTGGGAGGGAAACTGTTCCTGGGTTACAGGACAATGCACTGGGGTGTTGTACACAGTCCTACATACTGGGAGGGTAACTGCTCCTGGGTTACAGATCAATGCACTGGGGTGGTGCACACAGTCCTACATGCTTGGAGGGAAACTGTTCCTGGGTTACAGGTCAATGCACTGGGGTGGTGTACAAAGTCCTACATGCTGGGAGGGTAAATGTTCCTGGGTTACAGATCAATGCACTGGGGTAGTGTACACACTTCTACATGCTGGGAGGGTAAATGTTCCTGGGTTACAGATCAATGCACTGGCGTGGTATACTCAGTCCTACATGCTGGGAGGATAACTGCTCCTGGTTACAGATCAATGCACTTGGGTGGGGTACACAGTCCTACATGCCGGGAGGGTAACTGCTCCTGGTTTACAGACCAAAGCACTGGGGTGGTGTACACAGTCCTCCATGCTGGGAGGGTAACTGCTCCTGGTTTACAGATCAATGCACTGGGATGGTGCACACAATCCTACATGCTGGGAGGGCAACTGCTCCCGGTTTACAGATCAATGCACTGGGGTGGTGTACACAGTCACACATGCTGGGAGGGTAAATGTTCCTGGGCTTTAGATCAATGCACTGGGTTGGGGTACACAGTCCTACACGCTGGGAGGGTTACTGTTCATGGGTTACAGATCATTGCACTGGGGTGGTATACTCAGTCCTACATGCTGGGAGGGTAACCGTTCCTGGTTTACAGATTAATTCACGGGTGATCACTGCACCGGTCACTGTGCTGGTCAGACTGTCTGGTTGAGGATTATAGATAATGCAATAATGTAGTCAGTGCAGCTCCCCGGAATGGACAGATATGCAGCCTGTGCACAGTACATCATGTTGGTGGGGTGGGTATGGGGGAAAAGTGATGGACAGGTCACGGAGTTTCCCGGAAGTTTCCGTCTCTGACATTCTATAACTGGCATTCCCCGGAACATTCTGTCCCTGACGTTGTTTGTTTGTGAACGGCCGGACGTCAGTGAATTGAACAAACGATAAGATCCCGAGGGAAGACATTCCGTTCCAGGGAGAAGGGGACACTGTTCACAAGGCCCCTCAGGCAGTTAAAAGAGTGAATATGTTTTCCCTGTGTTTACATTTCTTCCCGACACAGGATCGACCACAATTTAGAACAAAATACAGAAATTCCCAAACTCCGTTTGTCTTCAGGAAGAGAATCCTTCAGGACTGCAACGTTTCCACCCTCTGTATTAGCAACTGGGAAGGAGTGACCTGTGTCTGCTCTCGAGTGATCGAGTGTGTGGGAATGTTCTAGAAACCATCTGTCCTTATGGATGTGTCTCTGTGTGTTTGGGGAGGGAGGGTTTCTTGTGGTTTATGTCACATTTTTGTCAGTAATTCCGACCTTCCCATTTGTTATTCCAGCTCCAATTATTTTAATAAATCCCTGAATACAGGGACACATATGAAAATCTCACTGGGTCCCCGATCAAACGGGTCCCTTTGCCTCCAGGCTGATGGATAATGGGTTTGTTTTCCTTCCTCACAGTTAACGTAATGACCATCTACGTCCTGCTTTATAAAGATTGTGGATTGTCTCCATGTGTCAGACGTTACCTGGGGGCCATGGCAGCGGCGGATCTCCTGGTCATTATCCTCGACCTGATCCTGAGACACATTCCCATTGTTTATCGGGAACAGTTTTATTTCCTGAAGGTCTCCGTCCCCGTGTGTAATATCCACGCCGTCCTGCTTTATGCAGCCACTGACTGCTCTGTCTGGTTCACCGTCACTTTCACCTTTGATCGGTTTGTGGCCATTTGTTGCCAGAAGCTGAAAAGTAAATATTGTAGTGAGAAAACGGCGGCTGTGGTTCTGGGAGCAGTGACTGTGCTGAGCTGTTTAAAGAACATTTTCTGGTATTTTATGCTCACGGCTCGGTATTGGCTGATGAACTTCCCCTGGTTTTGTGTGGTACCAAACGCTGTTCGTGACTCCATTGTCTGGGCCACAATCGAGCTCCTCCACCACATTCTAACCCCGTGTGTCCCATTTCTCCTGATTCTGCTGCTCAATGTTCTCACCGTCAGACACATTTTAGTGACCAGCAGAGCCCGCAGGAGATTCCATGCTCAAACCAATGGGGACGCTCAGTCTGACACAGAAATGAGAATCCGAAAAACATCCATCATTTTACTGTTTGTGATCTCGGCCAATTTCATCCTGTTATGGTCAATGCTTATGGTGCGTTCCATATGGTTCCGGATGTGGTGGCTTGGGTATCGGTCTGTGCATCTCCATTCCTTTGTGCAGGAATGGGGCTTCATGCTGCAGCTCCTCAGTTGCTGCACAAACACCGTGATTTATGCCGTGACCCAGACTAAGTTCAGGCAGCAGCTGAAGAATGTGCTGAAATATCCCTTCACCCAAATCCATCCATCCATCAAATTCCCTCATTAATCACACCATCCGGGATTTTCTCATTTCAGTTCAGTGTTTCAACGATGGAGCAGCCTGTCGCTATGGTAACAGACTGAGGGTAGCACTGGTTTGTCCATCCTTATCCGAAAGGGGGGTTACAGGGAAACATTTCAATGTTTCTCACAACTCAGGGGCCAGTGAGAAAAGGCACCACCCCACTGACTGTATCCAACACTTCCATTTGTAACCAATAAAAATGTGGATTAAAGCGTGCTGAGCAGCAGAGTTACCGATGTTGTTGTGTGTCTTTGTGTTGGAGAATCTGTGATGGAGAGAGACAGACTCAGCCCCAAGTCCTGGTCCTCAGAGAAGGGGAGGGCACCGGGCCCTGAGCTCAGGAGCTGGGTTTATCTCCCTCTGTCCTTAACTTTCACCTCTGGGACTCCCACTCCAACTTGGCTCTCAGCAGAATTCACCTTGCTCCCTTTGTCACTCTCCCTCCATATATCCCTCCCACTCTCACACTGCACTGCTATTTCTCTCTCCTTTTCCCATTTACACACTCAATTCCACTGTCCTTGCCTTCCCCAATCTCATTCACTCTCTCTCTATCTTGCGATCTTAACTTCCCAATGTTACTGTCTTCCTGGAATCCTTCGGTGCTGGGGGAACAGAAGAGGGTAATGATCTTCAGGCCCATGTTAGGGAACAGAGATTGGGACGGCATCTCAGGCCATTGCCAGGGCAACAGTATGGAGCTTGGGCCAAATGCCATTGCTCAGGGACATAGTGGGTGTGAGAACACCAGTCGTTACTAGGGGGTAACAAATGGAGTGGCACCACAGGCTGTGGCTGAGACTGGTACAACAGGATATCACAAACAGAACACATTGTGTGGGACATACTGTCTGTTACTCGGGGAATAGAATGGGGATGGGGTTAAAGGCCATTTAGAGGGGATCAACTGGGTCGGAGTTCACAGGCAGCAGCTCATTTTAAGGTGTGTGATGAGTGTAATGGTGGGAAACTGCGTGGGCGTGTGTGTGTGATGATGGGGGAGTGTACGAGGGAGTGAGCCTGATTGTGGGGGAATGTGTGGGGAGTGAGTGTGATGGTGGGGGAGTGTGCGAGGAAGTGAGCCTGGTGGTAGGAGACTGCATGGGCGTGTGTGTGTGATGGTGGGGGAGTGTGCGAGGGAGTGAGCCTGGTGGTGAGGGAACGTGTGGAAGAGTGAGCATGATGGTGGGTGAGTGCACGGGGTCTGAGAATCAGGGTAGGGCAGTGTGGGGGGTAGTGAGCGATACCGTGGGGGAGAGTGTGTTTGAATGAGTCTGATGGTGAGGCTTTATGCAGGGTGAGTGAGCATGACAGTGGGGTTATGTGTGGTGGAGAATGTGTGAAGGTGTGCGACTTTGCAGCGGAGTGAACATGACAGTAGGGGAGTTTGTGGGGGTGAGCGTGACAGTGGGGGTGGTGTGGGGCAGTGTGTGTGAGGGTGGTGGAGTATGTGGGGGAGAGTGTGACTGTGAGGGTGGTGTGGGGCAGTGTGTGTGAGGGTGGTGGAGTGGGTGGGGGTGAGCGTCACGGTGAGGGTGGTATGGGGCAGTGTGTGTGAGGGTGGTGGAGTGTGTGGGGGTGAGCGTGATCGTGAGGGTGTTGTGGGCCGGTGTGTGTGATGGTGGTGCAGTGTGTGTGTGTGTGAGCGTGACGGTGAGTCTGGTATGGGGCAGTGTGTGAGATGGTGCTGGAGTGTGTGGGGGTGAGCGTGACGGTGAGGGTAGTGTGGGGCAGTGTGTGTGAGGGTGGTGGAGTGTGTGGGTGTGAGCGTGACGGTGAGGGTGGTGTGTGGCAGTGTGTGTGATGGTGGTGGAGTGTGTGGGTGTGAGCGTATCAGTGCGGGTGGTGTGGGGCAGTGTGTGTGAGGCTGGTTGAGTGTGTGGGGGTGAGCGTGATGGTGGAGCTGGTATGGGGCAGTGTGGGTGATGGTGGTGGAGAGTGTGGGGGTGAGTGTGACAGTGGAGGTGGTGTGTGGCAGTGTGTGTGAGAGTGGTGGAGTGTGTGGGGGTGAGTGTGATGGTGAGGGAGGTGTGGGGCAGTGTATGTAAGGGTGGTGGAGTGTGTAGGGTGTGTGCAATAGTGAGGGTGGTGTAGTGCAGTGTGTGATGGTGGTGGAGAGTGTGAGGGTGAGCGTGACGGTGGGGGTGGTAATGGGCAGTGTATGTGAGGGTGGTGGAGTGTGTGGGAGTGTGTGTGACAGTGAGGGTGGTGTGGAACAGTGTGTGTGATGGTGGGAGTGGTGGAGTGTGTGAGTGTGAATGTAATACTGGGGATAGTCTGGTGCAGTGTGTGTAATGGTGGTGGAGTGTGTGGGGAGAGTGTGACTGTGAGGGTGGTGTGGGGCAGTATGTGTGAGGGTGGTGGAGTGTGAGAGTGTGAGCGTAACACTGGGGGTGGTGCAGGGCAGTATGTGTAAGCGTGACGGTAGGGTTGGTGTGGGGCAGTGTGCGAGGGTGGTGGAGTGTGTGGTGGTGAGCGTGAGGGTGGGGGTGGTGTGGGGCAGTATGTGTGAGGGTGGTGGAGTGTGTGAGTGTGAGCGTAACGCTGGGGGTGGTGTGGGGCAGTGTGTGTGAGGGTAGTGGAGTGTGTGGGGGTGAGCGTGATGGTGGGGGTGGTGTGGGGCAGTGTGTGTGATGGTGGTGGAGTTTGTGGGGGATAGTGTGACTGTGAGGGTGGTGTGGGGCAGTGCGTGTGATGGTGGTGGAGTGTGTGGGGGATAGTGTGACTGTGAGAGTGGTGTGGGGCAGTGTGTGAGGGTGGTGGAGTGTGTGGGGGAGAGTGTGACTGTGAGGGTTGTGTGGGGCAGTGTGTGTGAGGGTGGTGGAGTGTGTGGGGGAGAGTGTGACTGTGAGGGTGGTGTGGGGCAGTGTGTGTGAGGGTGGTGCAGGGCAGTGTGTGTGAGCGTGACGGCGAGAGTGGTATGGGGCAGTGTGTGTGATTAACATCATCCCATGTTAATACAGTATCGGACGCCCTACAGCTTCTGTCTTGTGTAAGAACTGTTATTTTGTAATACCTTGTGGAAAATCTCTGGAAAGCCTCGTGTCTACCAGATCCCCTTTATCAAGTCCGCTTGTTACATTCTCTGGCATCTCCAGAAATACTTTGCATGATTTTACAGGCAAAATATAATTTTCCTTTCACAAACACCCATTGACTCTGTGTGAAGCTATTCTAAATGTCCATGCTCGGCAAGTTTTCCAAACTATACTAGTCCCATCTGATTTCGTTTGGTCCATATGCCTCTAAGTTTTTCCCAGTCATATGTTTGCCCAAATGAGTTTTAAATGTTGCAGCTGTACACACATCTACCATTCTTCCTCTGGCAGCCCATTCCATACCCACACCACACTCTTTGTGGAGACGTTGTCCCTTCGTCCCTTTTAAGTCTTCTCTCTTACATCTTAAACCCATTCCCTCTATGCCTGAACTCCCCCAGCCCGTGGAAAAGATCTTGGCTATTCACCCTATCCATTCCTCTCATGATTTTATAAGCTTCTACAATGTCAGCCCGCAATCTTCTACACTCCATCTGATACTAACTTCAAGAACAAGCAATTAAAGATAAGCACTGCAAATTTGGATCTATCTTCAACATGACAGGTAACCAACACTCACCCCAAACTTCATACTGTGATTTGTTTTTCTCCATGTTACAATACTAAGGCGGCATGAAACGCTTACTAGTGCCAATAAGAAGTCAAGCATCTGAATTTCTTTGTCTGAAGGGTGTGATGATCACTATAGTGAATACGTATCTGTGGCCAGACCTATATAATATCACATAGTCTACATTCTCCCTCCTGGCCTCCCTATGACCGGGTGTGGTTGTGTCCTCTTTATCTTTCAATCAATAGAGAGAATCCCTTTACCCCATTCACACCTTAATTTAAACTCGTTTTTCAGAATCTTCTCATTCACCACTGCTAAAAGCCCGTTTATCTTTTGCCACATCCTCTTTTCCCTGCAACCCATCCCCCTCTTCTGGCAAGAGGCGATTTTGAATTGTATTCAGTTTTGAAGAAGTGTCACACTGGCCTGGAAACGCTAACTCTGTTTCTTTGTCTCTGCAGATGCTGACAGACCTGCTGAGTTTCTCCAGCAATGAATAGGCACAGAACAAATTTTCAATTAAACAAATGACTATGGATACTGGAAATAAGAGTATAAAAATGATAGAGATATTGGGAGCTTTATAGAAGGATCACTGAACCCGAAAGTTTAACGCTGCATTCACTCCAGAAAATGCTGCAAAATCTTTCTTCAGCAATTTCTGTTTTTGAACAATTTCCAATGACATATGTCAAAGATGCCCAAACATCTTGTCCAACATGGAGCACCCCTACACTGGGAACTGAACGCATGGTGCAGATGTGCGTTGACTCTGAAATTGCATAAGGTTGGCATCACTGACACTACAGAGCTCTGAATCACAGTCAGGGAGAAAACCAGAGGAAAACACGTTCACTTCGAACACAGAGCATGGCACTTTGGAAAGGAGAAGATTCGGATTAGTACCTTAAATTGATTGAATTTATCTAATAAATTGGGGGCGAGGCACCAAGGAAAGACTTCCAGCAGAATGAGAAAATGAAAATGGAAGTATGTCCGCATCAGAAACCAGAGTAGGTCACTGAATACAAAGCTGATGGGTGAATGGGTCTCAGTGTGAACTGGGAAATAGTCAATAAAATTGAATTGTAAATATTGCAGCTAAAACTGGGTTATCATCTGATGATGTAGATCACAGCAGCAGAAGAAGCAGAATTGTTTTCAATGACAATCTGTAACTTTTTCGTCAGGATAATCCACCAGTCCACCATTCCCATCAAGCCGATCCATGGTTCAGTGACGAGTGTGGGTAAACATGCCAGGGTCGGAATCACGTGCACCTAAATCTGAAGACAACCCATTAATGCAACCAGACTTGACTGGTTACACTCCAAACAGCAGGACTAACATCTGATACAGAGGGAGAAATGATCCCAAGACTAACAAATCAGATCTAAGCTCAGTCAGCCTGTCAAATCCATGCATAAAAGTCGATGGACCATTAAACAACTTACTGGAAGAGAGGACGCCACAAATATCTGGATCTTAAATAATGGAACAGCCCTGTATGTCAGTTTTAAAGATGCAGTATCTGCACCATGCTGAGCCAGAAGTGTTGAGTTGATGATCCACCTCACCCTTCTCATGATGCCCACAGAATCACAGATGCCAGTCTTTAACCAATTCGATTCGCTGCACGTGACATGAAGAAACAGCTGGACACAGTAGATATGACACAGGCAATGGGCCCGGACTCCATTCCTGCAGTAGGACTGAATACTTGTGCTGCACAACAAGCCGTGTCCCTGGGGAAGGTGTTTCATTCCAGCTCCAACTCTGACATCTCCCTGGCAACGTGGAAAATTACTCAGCTATGCCCAATCCCCTCAGAGGAGAATTACTACAATATGACTATTTACAAGTCCTTCAGTCCCATCACAACAGCTAAATTGGTGGCAGTTCTTTTTGTCAGAGCTGTCAAGAAGCACAGAAATAATCTGCTCAGTGTGATTTCCGATAGGTCCCCATGTGGAGATGGTGCTGTTGTGGAATTGTCATTCGATTACTAACCTAGACCAGGCTAATGCTCTGGCAGCTGGTACAAATTAAAAACAATTAATAAAATATCAAGATCTAAACTCTGGTGTCAGTAATCATGACCTTGTGTGCAATATCAATTGTAAACGTCGATCTCCTTCCCCAATGTACTTTCAGGAAATGAATCTCCATGTTTTCCTGGTCTGGCCTAAAAGTGACTACAGACACACAGGCATGTAATATACGTTTCAATGGTCCCTGTAAAGGCCAAGCAAGGCACTCAGTTGTATCAAACTGCTCCGAGGTCGTAAAGGATAAACCCGGAGAGAACACCCAGCACCAGCCTCGTTCTTAGAAAAGGGAACGGGAAACACAATCCTGTTGACCCTGCAAAGATCTCCTTCCTAACAGCTGAGAGCTTGTGACAACGTTTACATAGCTTTCCCACACACTGCACAGAAACATCGGGACAGGAGTAGGTCTTACAACACATTGAGCTTTGTTGTGGTTCTGTTCGCTGAGCTGGGAATTTGCGTTGCAGACGTTTCGTCCCCTGTCTAGGTGATAACCTCAGTGCTTTGGAGCCTCCTGTGAAGCGCTTCTGTGTTGTTTTCTTTGGTATTTATAATATTTATAAATTTTTAAATTCCGGAGGAAACAACACAGGAGCGCTTCACAGGAGGCTCCCAAGCACTGTGGATGTCACCTAGACAGGGGACAAAACGTTTGCAACACAAATTCCCAGCTCGGTGAACAGAACCACAACAACGAGCACTCGAGCTACAAATCTTCTCACAAACTTTGAACATATTAATCTTTCCTTGTGCTAGTTAATGGCCGAAAATCTCCTCCATGCAGTTTTCCCCATACAATATGCATATCCCTTAATATTGTGAAACATTGTGAAATATAAAATAAGAATTGCTGTGGTGCCTTCAACCCATCATTTTTGCTCCTCCATTCAATATACAGGCATTTCTCCGATTAAATACAATTTGGCTGCAACGTGATTCGTGAACCTTTTTCTATAAAGTGAACTTCCGTTCACTGTGACTCGATTCCTTGCCGGGCACCAGCTGAACAGCAAACCCTGCCTGAGGATGTT
Source organism: Hemiscyllium ocellatum (assembly GCF_020745735.1). Taxonomy (NCBI): domain Eukaryota; kingdom Metazoa; phylum Chordata; class Chondrichthyes; order Orectolobiformes; family Hemiscylliidae; genus Hemiscyllium; species Hemiscyllium ocellatum. Next base: position 579,679 of record NW_026868290.1, read on the forward strand.
CCCTCTGCAAAATGTACAAACAATGTCTTCAGCTAAAACAGGAATGCAATACACTCAGGAAGCCATGAAACTGAGCCTGAAACTGGAAATTGTAGTCTAACTTAGAAATAACTTTATTCCAAACTGTGGAGAGAATCTTGACGAGAGCGGGAATTCCCCATCGGCATCACGTGGTCAGTCAGCCACCATGCGCATTCTGGTGAAAGGTACAGTGCTTCAGTGAGTGACTGTAGTGTGAAAGTGTTACATTTCCAGCACTATTCCATTACAAGATGTGATTTAGAGATGTATTTAGACTGCCCTAGTGTGTGTGATAGAGCAAATTTAATTTCTGGTTTTTACTGATATTTTGGGGGGTTAGCCCCATAACCTTTTTTTTTCCATAGACCCCATTATTAATATGGTACGATTTTCGACAACGCAGTGATTCAGAGAAACACAGCTACCCCGTTATTAGAGAACAACCTGTTATGATATCTGACCCTCTATCTTCATACCATACTCCTGCTCTCTCCCTATCCCTTTAGTTTCCAGAAATCCTTATTTGTATTCAGCGCCATGACTTCCACATCCTGATCTGGGAGGGAGTACCCCTGGTTCGCCATTCTCAGAGTGCAGACATTTATTCTCATCTCAATGCAAATTGGCCTGTCTGTACCTGATACTGTGGCCCCTTGCTTTAGACATCCAAGCCAGGGGAATAAAAATCTCTGCTTCCAATCTATCTCACCCTGTCAGAGTGTTATATATTTCACTGAGATCTCCACTCATTTTCCTAAACCGCATGGAGTACAAGTCCAGTCGTCCCAAATTTAGATACCACAACAAGTCTGTCATCCCAGAGATCAGTCTGGTCATCCTTTGCTGCTGTCCCTCAATGTCAGGTTTGTACTCTATTTGGGACAGAGACCAAAACGACACACAATGCTGCACAATGTTCGAGATGGGGTCTCACCAAAGCCCTGTGCAGCTGCAGTGTGATACTCTTACTCCTGTACTCAAATCCCCCTGAAATGAAGGTGAATATAGCATTTATCTTCCTACCAGCTTTCCGCTCCTGCAATATTGCTTTCAGTGACTGGTGTGCAGGGAGATCCAGATTCTTTTCAATGTTACAGCTACCCTCTTGCTGGGCCTACGTACACTGGTCAGCGTGCCAATGCCATTCCCAGTACTGACTTCTGGCTTCAGAACTCACTGCCCTACAGGGACTCTGAGGGCTGCGCAGAAATAAACAAAAATGCAACTTCAGTTCATTTACAGATCAACATTTGGCAACCACTCCCTTTACAAATGTCAGGCTGTCATTCTATTGTTCCCATCAAAGTACACAACATCTCATCTCTCCCAGTCTTCTCGATCTGCCAGGTATTTGCCCAGGCACTCCACTTGTCTTAATCTTCTTGGAGCTTTTTTACATCTTCCTTATCCGCTCACAAGCTGACATCTTTTAGTGCTGTCAGCAGACTTGGGAATATTTCATTTGAGCACCTCAAAGTGTATGATGTGTACTGGGAATAGCTGGAGGCCAAGCCACAATCCTTGCTATATCCTCCTAGCCTTCCATTCTAAAAAAAATACATCGTCGTATTCCTACTCACTGTTTCCTGCCAGCTCTACCATTCTAAAACCATGACCATGGGATTCGAATTTGCACAATAGGCTTGGGGCTTTATCAAAAATCTTTCTGAGATTCGTATTGCATTGATAGCTTCTCCATAATTTTGCTAAAAGTCACATTCTCAAATATGATTCCCATTTCATAAATCTCTGCTGACTTTGTCTATGCCCATTAATTTCAGTTCAATACTTTCTCTAAACTGTTTAGTTAATAATTTCATTCTATTCTCTTTTTCACACCAGACTAAAGTTCCCTGGTATTGCTAGGAAGTTTTCTTTTGGTTTTGTTTTCTTCTGAAAAGGCATAACTGAAGTATTTGCTCCATAGTTATGCTATTTCCCTGATCTAAATTATCTGGTATCAGACTGTAAGGAAGCTGCACCTTTTTTCTCTTAATGTTGTCATTAACCTATTTTCAGACAATATTACAAGTTCTCTCTTATAAGCTTTGTTAAGATATTCTTCAGAAACCCATCAATTTCGATCTTAAGCTACTCAAAGTTTGATCTTCCACAGCCATACAACCACAGACGCAAAGACTCAGTACTATCAGAAATACAGCACAGTCTAAATGAGGCCCATTTTCCGACACAAGACCCGTAGCTGCGAATCTTATGGCATTTCAAATGCACAACCGTGTGTTTTCGAATGGTTTTGAGGTTACCATGACAACTCCCCTCTCAAGAAGTGCATTCCAGACCCCAACACTCTCTGGGTGAAAAACAGTCCTCAAATCCTAACTAAACCGCAAACCCTTTAATATAAATTGTGTCCCTTTGACTAAAATGAACAGCTGTTGTCTATCCACCCTGTTCACGTCCCTCGTAATCTTATCCTCCTGATTCACGTCCCCCTTAGCCTTCTCTGCTCCAATGTAAACGACCTGAGCTTATCCAGCCTCTCTCCATAGCTGATATGCTCCATCCAAGGGAACATCCTGGTGAATCTCCTCGACACCCCCTCCAGTACAATCACATCCTTCCTGTAATGAGGTTCCCAGAACTACACACTGTATTCAATCTTTACCTCACCAAAGCTCCGCATAGCTCTTATAATCTATGCTTCGATGTACAAAGGCTGTGTTTATGTTCCCCTCTGCTTTCAGAAATTGTGCAATAACCTGTCCAGCCACATTCAGGGATGTGTGGAGAAGCACCGTCTAAGCTTCCTAGTGTGCTGCCATTCATTGAGTCCTCCCCTGTCTCTTTCCTTCTTCTTAGGTGCATCACCTCATGTTTATCAGGGTTACATTTCATCTGCCATTGATCTGACCATCTGACCATTCCATCTGTATCTTCCTGTCACACAAGGCTTTCCTCCTCCCTGCCAACCACCCGGCCAATCTCTGTATCAAACACAAACTTAATTATCACACACCGCCACCCCACCCCACGTCCATATTCACAGCTGCATCATTGAAGAATACCACAAATAATAAAGTTAAAAATCACCCAACACCAGCTTATAGTTTAACAGGTTTATTCAGAGGCACTAGCTTTGGAAGCGCTGCCTCTTCATCAGGTGATTGGGTGCTTTGATGAAGAAGCAGCACTTCAAAAGTTAGTGCCGCCAAATAAACCTGTGGGACTATAATCTGGTGTTATGCGATTTTTACCTGGGTCAAACTCAGTCCAACCGAATCACAAATAATAAGGGACACAGCACTGATCCCTGTGTCGCATCATTGGACACTGGTCTCCAGTCACTCAAACAGATTTCTACCACCCTCTCTGTCTCCTACCAATAAAGTTGATTTGGATGCAACTTGGTAAGTCATTAATGAGTCCTACCTGTTCCCTGATTATTCTGTTCCACTGGACACACTTGTGGATTATCTGGGGATTCTCCTTAATCTTGCCCTGCCAGCAGGTTTCCATGCCCCTGTATTAGGCAGTCCCATCCAAGTGAAGGATGTCTTCCTTATTGTAGTCTTAAATGTTCTATCCCATATTCTGCCATTATTTGCCCTGAATGTGGATTAGACAGCCAGAGAAACATTCTGTTAATTTAAAACGTATCACCTCTCATTCTTTGAAACTCATGAGAAATAAGGCCGAGTTTCATCATCAGGCAACCTCACCATCTGAGGGATTAATCTGGAGAATGTCCATTGAACTTCCCCTGTGGTCAATATATTCTTTCTCAGATTTGGTCACCAAAACTGTACTCAATATTCCAGGTACAGTACTCACCAAAACGCTGTGAAACTGCTTCAAAATGTCTTTACATCTGTATTCTGACTCCTTTAAGGGAAGGCAATCCAAACATTAACTCACCACTTTCATTTATTCCTCCAAATACCCTGCACATTCATTGCATTTGCAAACTCACTGTGTGAGTTCCTGTAGAAAGCCTTGTGATATAATCTAAAATATACCAATTCTACTGGTAACCCATATCTATGCTGTAAGAATCAACTTCAATCAATTCCAAAATTCAACAAGTGTGATTTCCCTTTCAGAAATGTATGCTGCTTCTCTCCAATGTTGCTGCTAATTTCTAAATATCCAATATCACATCCTGTCTCATAGATTCCAACAGTTTCCCGACAAATGTCAAGTTAATTCGTCTGCAGTTCTACACACTATCTCCTCTTCCCTTTGTAGATGCTTGGATCCCTACAATTTGTCTATCGTGCTTGGATCACGTTTACTAATATCTATTTATCTACAACAGCTTCCAGACTCTGCAGAGTGTACAGAAAAATAGAAGACAGTCATCGACAGCGCAATTAATATTTCTATTAGTGATTTATTTCTGAAGACTTTGGTATGAAGTACATCTGGTTTGTCAAGCTGCTAGTGAGTGCACTCAGTCTTTTTATCCCCAGGATTGGGCAATCACGGACTAGAGGGCATCAATTTAAGGTCAGATGGGAAAGAGTAAAATGGAACCTGAGGAGCAATTTCTTTTACACACAGGGTGGTATGCATATGGGATGAGCTGCCAGCAGAAGTGGCTGAGGCGGGTACATTCACAAAATTTAAAATGCATTTGGACAAATACATGGATAGAAAAAGATTAGAAGGATACAGGGCAAGGGCAGGGAAATGGGGTTAATGTGAATGGATATTTTGTTCGGAATGGACCAATTTGGGCCGAAGGGCCTGTCTCCGTTCTGTAGGACATTATGACTCTCACAATCATTGCTTCTCCCATTGAATGTTATATTGTACTTCCCCAGTTCACTGGAGCGAACTTGACCCTCTAGTCTCTGGGCTTCCATGATGTTTGACCAGAAAGTTCAAAATTCTATATTGTATGGAGACGCCGTGTAAAATACACCTTATGCATGACACTATTCCTCAAACTTGCTTCAGAGCAAGGTTATTGATTAGTCTCCTGACCACACAACACCACATCAGGAATAAGCTGCTCTCTAGTTTGGTTCACAACATACTCTTCAACCTACCTGATAGACACTTATGGATTATTTTTCACAACATTAGCAGTCACTTAGTTAACGCAGTTTCGATGCAGCTTGACACCATCCAGTATTACTGCAGCACCCACGATTATTTGTTATTCATTCACAGGATAAGGGTGTCGCTGGATAACCAGCATTTATTGTCCATGCCAGAGGGCAGTTAAGTGTCAACAGCGTTGCCTGGAGTCACATGCAGGCCAGACTTGGTAAGGACAGCGGTTTCCTTCCCTGAAGGCCACCAGTGAACCAGGTAAGTTTTTTCCAACAATCGACAATGGATTCCTGGTCATTATAGACTTTGATTCTAATACTTATTGAATTTAAATTCCAAAATCTGCCATGGCAGGATTTGAATCCAGGTCCCCAGAACATTATCTGGGTCTCTGGGTTAAGAGCCCGGGGATAATATCACTAGGTCATTGCTTCCCCTTGCTATTACTTGCACACCTAATTTTGAGAACAAATCATGCAAAATATTTGCGTGACAGTTTTGGTTTCGATATATAACACACCAATGTTTGCTTCTCCAAATTATTTGTAAGATCCACTCAAACTGATACTGTGGGATTGAGGGACAGTGTCTGTGGCATTATTAGTAATAAACTTGGACAAGATGTTCAGGGATGCTCACCTCAACGCTGAGATGATCTGAAGAATTTGTCAGCAATACAGGACAAGCATCAATATTCCTCCCCCACCCCCACTTTGCCAGGACAAGTGTTACTGTATTCTGTCTGCTCCCTCACACTCATTGTATATTTGTTATAGTACCTACCCCCGAACAAGGTTCACACTCAATCTAACAAATAAGACTTCAACCAGTTAGCCAGTTTTCTATCCAACTGGCCAAATTTCCCTCTATCCCATGTCTCCTGACTTTCTACATAAGCCTACCATGGGGAACCTTATCAAATGCCTTACTAAAATCCATGTACACTACATCCACTGCTCTCCCCTCATCCACATGCTTGGTCACCTCCTCAAAGAATTCAATAAGACGATGAAGGTTTATGCCTGAAACGTGGTTTCTGCTGCTCCTCAGATGCTGCCTGACCTACTGTGCTATTCCAGCACCACATGCTTGACTCTGATCTCCAGCATCTGCTTTCCCTCACTTTCTCCAAATATTTGTAATGGACATGAGCAGAAAATGTTAGCCTCGGGAGTTGAACAAAACCAAATTTACACTTTCTTTTTGCAATATTTGGACTGAAAACCTGTTTGCGACCATGCCACACATCAGGACATATGAACATCTCTTCTGTTAGAATCCTTGGCCATTCGTAATAAAGAATAACCACTGCTTTGTCCAACCAGTATCGTGTGTAATTACTGAATTGAAATACCAGAGGACAGCTATTGCATTTATTGGAGGGAATGATAACAGAGCCTTACTGTGGCCGTGGGAATTGATCTCAGGAACAATCAGATAATTACTCTGATTATTCCCCTACACAGTAATTAGCTGGTCATGGGGATCTTTGTGTGACCTCATGTTTAGTGTTTTGTGTGAGCAGTGATTTAAAAAAACATTGAGATATTTTACAAGATTTAGGCACACATTGGTAATCAAGTATTAAACATATTAACTGAAGTCAAATTTTGACAAAATGTTAGAATTGCTTAGAGAAACGCAGCTAAACGATTGTAGAATCCCTGTTAGCACAGTGTGGTAACAGGCCGTTTGGTCGAAAAGAAAATGACCCTCCAAAGAGTAACCCAGCCAAACACATTTCCCGACCATATATCTCTACATTTCCTGCTGACTAATTACACACATCCCTGAACACAATGTGCAATTTAGCATGGCCAGCTTACCGAACCTGCACATCTTTGGATAGTGGGAGGAAACCACAGCAAAGTCATATCGACATGGGGAGAACATGAAAATTCCACACAGACAGACACCCGAGAATGGAATCACACTGAGGTCTCTGGTGCTGTGAGGCAGCAATGCTAATCACTGAGCCACCATGCAACCATATGCAATAAGTAAAGTCAGTGATACATATGCAAAGACATATTTCAAATGAACACACTCCGATATTGTCAAAGCATGTCAAATTTACGTTCAATATGAATAGGTGAATGGAAAACAAAAAAAGAAGAAAATTCACGAATGAACATTAATTAGAAATTTAATTTGATCAAAGGTCTTAACAATATTTAGACGAATTGCAATTTTTAATAACAAACGTAGGTAATTAGCTGACTAATGAATAATTGGAAGTGGCATATATTTGTTTTACAAACGAAGAAAGCGACTTGTTTTAAACGTTTGAAATACTGCAGAATGACAATGTGTGTTCGAAATGTTTGAATCAAGCTCTTTTGAACAAAAAAAACTGACCATTTACGATCACTTAGCCTTTTCACCTTGAAGACCACAACATTCTCAAATATTTTCCACGAATTTAGAACCAGCAGAACTAGTTAATTTCTTTTCTTGAGAACTCAAAGAGAATAAACAGCAGATACTGTGAATTAGTGATTCCATGTGAGCATTCAACTGAAGACAACATTCCTTCTTTCCAAAAATATATAACTTACAAAAATCCAAAATTTATTGTTATTTTTGAATGAAACAATAAAGAGATGTTAATTCTTTATCATTTGAGTTTGTTGCACGAAACATCCTTAAGTCTTATTGTGATTCCAAGCATGATAAATCTTAGCATTGAAGTGAAATATAATTAAATGAATTCAACTATGTTTCCACAGGTAAAATAAAAATTGATATTAACAATGATTGTGACATTGTACACTGCAAAATCTTTACAGTACTTCACGTACTGTGCCGTAATTCCACATTTGCACAATGTACTGGATTGAATGAATATTAAAAATTATTAGATAACAACAACAATTAAATAGTCAAAGTCTATCAATGTATTAAGTAATAATGAGAAACTTCATTTTGCTATGGGACTGAACTGGAAATGAATGGAAATGAACTGGAATTAATTCAGTGAAAAGTAATTACAGTTCCCTGTATTTTAAGGCTGAGATTAAGGCTGATCATTCTAATGAGCAAACATCAGATATTTGCAACGATGTTGGATGGGAAGTCATTGGTTCTGTTGCGGGGTTGGTGACCTGCATAATATATGCATTTTCACACTGTAGTATTAGTACTAAGAAACAATGGATTAAATTTAAATGTGAATCTTACTTTATTTGTTCAAAAGGCTTTCTTAAAAATTGTGCCATTATTGTAATGACAATGTCTTGATAATTAGTGTTGGACATGAAGAATTAAAGTGATTCGATATTTCAAAAGCACTTTGCTGTGATGTTGATTGACTATTTATTAAGATCAGTAACCTGAGGAATAGGACCCAGTTTTATGGATTGAAGAAAACAATGAGCCATGCAGTGATTATTGAACACGCGTCTTCTTTTTTAACACAAACATATACATTGTACAAGAATTGTAAATTTCCATCCACTGAACTCCTTGTAGAGATGTGTTACATTGATTTATATGGTTAATATTATGATGAATGTTTAAACATTTGTGTCAGAATTAGGAAGAGAATTAAGAGATCATGAAAGTAAACAGGAAATTGAACAAACAATGTAGTCAACAACTTGTGGTATATAAAGCAATTTTAATAATTTTGTCATTATTGTACAATGATGAAAAACGTTGGAATAGAAACGGCAAAAAACAATCGACGTGATCAAAGCGGTTCTTTTCTTACAATGAAATGAAAGCAATAATCATTTTGTAGCACACATGATTTGAAAAAGCAGTCCTTTAATATGAAACATACATTTTTGCAAAAATGTAGGAATTTCACGAATTTGAAATGAAGCGTTTGTTGAATTTTCAACAAAAATGGTTATAATTTGAATTGTCTGTTGCACACAACAAAAAGCTTAAAAATTGTTAGAATGACAAAACTTTTGTTCCCAATGTTCTTGTATTCCAGTCAATGTCCAGGATAAAGTCGAATTATTGGTTTAAACAATATAAATCATCGTTGACGACTGGACTGAAATATCAGATATCAATTGCACTTACTGCAGGGATTGGTAGACAAATGCTTACTGTTGTTATTAGTCTCAGGAACAATAAGGTATTTACTTAGTAATCAGGTGGTGATAAGGAACTTTGTGTTGCTTTATGTGCACTGTTTTGTGTTAACATTGATTTCAATAAAATTGAGGTATTTACATGAATTAGGAACAGACTGATATTTGGGTGTGAAGGATCTTTTTTAAGATGAGACATTTTTAAATATTTACTAAAATTGCTGAGCAAAACACACTTAAGACATCATACAATAAATGAGGTAAGTGAGAAATATATAAAGTCAATTTTCAAATGAACACACTCTGATATTTTCACAGCATTTCAATCTTACATTCAACATAAATAGGTGAGTGGAAAACTAAACATTTCACACAATTCACAAACAGATCAATAACTAAAAATTGATAAATGATAGCAAGTGGCATTTGTTTATTTTACTGAAGAAGAACAATATTATTTTCTAATATTTGTAGCACTGGAGCATCAAGTTCTATGTGTTGCCCGAACTAAGCTCTTCAGAACAAAACAAAATCAATGAATATAATTCCTTCATATATTTCACCTTTATGACTGCAACATTCTCAAATATTTTCCAAGGAATATTGATTGAGTGGAATTAGATACATTCAGTTATTAGTGACCTGAAGAAAGTAAATAACAAATACTGTGATTATTGGAATGAACAACAAATGGAAGCATATCGAATATTGATTTGAAAGGCAATTCAATTGATTCTTAGATATTTTCGAATCAGAATTCTGTACAAGGTGGGAATTGAAACTGTGCTTACTGGTGTTGTAGCAGAGACAGTAACAGAGCTGCACAAGATTCCTTCATAATGTTCCCAACCATAATGGGCAAGGCGACAATCACATGCTTGTTACAAATTCTAAGCTAAAGTGTTGTGTAATTACTGTAATTGATAATTGTTTCTAAAATCCTGATAGATACATTGACTTAATATTTTGAATGCACTTTGCTCTGATGTCGATTGTATATTCATTAATACTAATAAACTGAAATCTAAAATGTAAAAGGTGGCTTTAATAATTAAAAAACACTCAGCAACAATTGATTTTTTTGTAGAGTCATGTCTATTTAATTAATGTATTTTTTACCATGATAAATGTTTAGACATTTATGTCAGAATTTGGAAGACAATAATTAGGCCAGGAAAGTGAGTATTATTGTGAAGGAAAGGTCGAGTTAATGACATTTGGTCCCAGAAGTCATTTTGTACCAAATGACTGATAATTGTGTGATTATTTTTCATTGAAAACTAATGTTGGAAGAAAAAGAAACTATCTCAACATTTCAAAAGCGGTTTTTTCCTTCTTATGAAATTAAATAAATATTGTTTTGGAGGTCATAGGATTTGAAAAATAGAAGCAGCCATTTAATATGAGATTTGAGCTGAAGAATCGTTCTTTTCACCCCAGTGTAGTGTTTCCAATAAATTAAAATTTAGTGTTAGTTGAACTAAAGAACAAATGGATGTACCTACATTGTTTTTTTGCACACATAAAAAGTAAAACAATTTTAACATGGAAATTATATTGCTCTGAAAGTAATAATTTCACACAAAGTAAGCGTTTGTATTGAATTGAAGTGTCATCATACCTGCAGGAGTATTTTCCACTGAATGAAGACTCACAAGGCAGGCAGAACTCTGGGAAGTAGGAGATGTTTATTTATGCTGCAACCAGTTAACATAGAACATAGAACATTACAGCGCAGTACAGGCCCTCCGGCCATCGATGTTGCGCCGATATGTCATACCAATCTGAAGCCCATCCAATCTACACTATTCCATGTATATCCATATGCTTGTCCAATGACAACTTAAATGTACTTAAAGTTGGCGAATCTACTACAGTTGCAGGCAAAGCATTCCATAGGAGTAAGTGAGGACTGCAGATGCTGGAGATCAGAGCTGAAAATGTGTTGCTGGAAAAGTGCAGCAGGTCAGGCAGCATCCAAGGAACAGGAGAATCGACGTTTCGGGCATAAGCCCTTCTTCAGGAATGAGGAAAGTGTGTCCAGCAGGCTAAGATAGGGAGTAGGGACTTGGGGGAGGGGCGTTGGAAATGCGATAGGTGGAAGGTGGTCAAGGTGAGGGTATAAGGCCGGAGTGGGGTGTGGGCGGAGAGGTCAGGAAAAAGATTGCAGGTTAGGAAGGCGGTGTTGATTTTGAGGGATTTGACTGAGACAAGGTGGGGGTTGGGGAATTGAGGAAACTGGAGAAATCTGAGTTCATCCCTTGTGGTTGGATGGTTCCTAGGCGGAAGATGAGGCGCTCTTCCTCTAACCGTCTTGTTGCAATGGTCTGGCGATGGAGGAGTCAAAGGACCTGCATGTCCTTGGTGGAGTGGGAGGGGGAGTTGAAGTGTTGAGTCACGGGGTGGTTGGGTTGGTTGGTCCGGGTGTCGCAGAGGTGTTCTCTGGAACATTCCGCAAGTAGGGGGCCTGTCTCCCCAATATAGAGGAAGCCACATCAGGTGCAGTGGATGCAATAAATGATGTATGTGGAGGTGCAGGTGAATTTGTGGTGGATATGGAAGGATCCCTCGGGGCCTTGGAGGGAAGTAAGGGGGAGGTGTGGGCACACGATTTGCATTTCTTGCGGTTTCAGGGGAAGGTGCCGGGAGTGGAGGTTGGGTGGTGGGGGGTGTGGAACTGACGAGGGAGTCATGGAGTGAGTGGTCTTTTCGGAACGCTGATAGGGGAGGGGATGGAAATATATCCCTGGTGGTGGGGTCCGCTTGGAGGTGGCAAAAAAACATTCCATACCCTTACTACTCTCTGAGTAAAGAAACTTCCTCTCACATCTGTCCTATATCTATCACCCCTCAATTTAAAGTTATCCCCCCTTGTACTCCCCATCACTCTACTTGGGAAAACGCTCTCCCTGTCCACTCTATCTAAACCTCTGATTATCTTATATGTCTCTATTAAGTCACATCTCAACCTTCTTGTCTCCAATGAAAACAGCCTCAAGTCCCTCAGCCTTTCCTCATAAGACCTTCCCTCCATACCAGGCAACATCCTAGTAAATCTCCTCTGCACCCTTTCCAAAGATTCCACATCCTGCTTATAATGCGGTGACCAGAATTGTACACAATACTCCAAGTGCGGCCGCACCAGAGCTTTGTATAGCTGCAGCATGACCTCATGGTTCCAGAACTCGATCCCTCTATTAATAAAAGCTAAAACACTGTTTGCCTTCTTAACAAGCCTGTCAACCTACGTGGCAAATTTCATGGATCTGTGTAGCTGGACACCGGGATCGCTACACTCATCTGCACTACCAAGAATCTTACCATTAGCCCAGTACTTTGCATTACAGTTACTCCAACCGAAGGGAATCACCTCACACTTGTCCATATTAAATTCCATTTGCCACCTCTCAGCCTAGCTTTGAAGCTTATCTATGTCTCTGTGTAACTTACAGCATCCTTCCTCATGATCCACAACTCCATTGACCTTAGTGTCATCTGCAAATTTATTAACCCGCCCTTCTACTCCATCATCCAGGTCGTTTATAAAAACGACGAACAGCAGTGTACCCAACACCGACCCTTGCGGTACACCACTGGTAACTGGACTCCAGGATGAACATTTCCCATCAACCACCACCCTCTGTCTTCTTTCAGCAAGCCAATTACTGATCCAAACTGCTGTATCTCCCACAATCCCATTCCTCTGCATTTTGTGCAATAGCCTACTGTGGGGGACCTTTTTGAATGTCTTGCAGGGATCATCCCCAAGGCCAACCTCAGAATGTAGGTCGATGACACACTGTAACGTGTACAGTAAAAGCAGTAATTGTACACACTTGCTGTATTACAATGGCCACATGCAATGTGGTTACAGTCCTTCCCTCCTTATACAGACACCCGATCCTGTAGAACACCTAATCTCAGATGGACATTGTTATGGATAGCCCCAGCTTCCTATTGTTTCATGATGTTTAAAAGGTCCTAAAATCTCCTGGCATTGGTATCTCTCAATGTATCTTATTTCTTCAGTTTACAAAGTTAATTATTACACTCCTTCCAGTCTCACACTCTGCCTTGTCCACAATTCTCAAGAATCTGCAATTAGAAGTTTTTTTTAATAATCTGAGCAACTTTAAAATAGTAATTGTTTCTGACAAATTAACCCTGTCTGTTGCCCTGATAGCTGCTGTGAAAGTTAACTGGGCTGTATCCTGCAGTTGGCGTTTATTCATTCACTGGGACAACTATTCTTTCATTAATGAAGGTCAGGGTTGGTCGTTTTTCTGTATCTGGCATGTTCCTATTATTGTCTGGAATATTACTGTCTGGACTGGCATACTTATGGACTTGGAGTAGGATTTTACAAAATATTATTTTCTTTCATCAAGATTGGAACAGACAGTTAGTTTATCTCTCCTCCACCATCTTGTGATTTAATTCTAAGGCAGGTTGCGTCTTTTTGTTTGTCGGACATTTCGTATGAGCCAATATAGGCCATTCTATTCCAGATGGGGCAGGGCACCCCTACAACAGCAAATCAACCAGGATTTCAGTATTAAAATACAAATCTGCATTCGCTACCATTAGGGAACAATACCGTGCAATATGCCTACGTCACTGAGACTTAATTCCACACTTAAAGCCAAATATACGGGATTTCATCAGATTAAATATTAGATATAAGGAAAGATTTGTCTTAAAACAGGTCACTGCGAATTAAAATAATTAGAAACTTCATATTGCTATCTGTAACATGTAGAAATGAACATTAATTATTGGAGTCTAAAACAATTAGACGTATCTTCATTTGTAATGCCGAATATTAATCCAATGATTTCTGTGAACATTCAAATGAGAAGGCATCAGATATTTCCTGTCAGTGTTGGATGAGGAATCATTGCTTGTTTCATGGTTGTGTTGACTTGGAAAAAAGATCCATTTTCCTTTGTAAAATTGGCAGTAAGAAATAATGGTTTAAATTGAAATGTGAATCTCATGATATTTGTTACGAAACTTAAACAGAATGATTGTGTGATGTCGGTCTAACAATGAATTGGTAATTTATTTTAGAATGCTGACACATTAAATGATTCAATATTTCCAAACGAGTTTGCTCTGATATCGATGACACAGTAATTAGTATCAGTGAGCTGAGAGCTAGAATGCTGGCATGATGGTTGGGAAAATATATTCGATATGCAGTGATTATTGATCAGGACTGTTTTGTCATTCAACATTCTCAGATACTCCTGCAATCTGTACTTGCTGTCTCAGCTTTTCTTCTGTAGAAATACAATATATAATCCATTCAATTTTTCATGTCATCAATATTCAGACATTTGTGTCAGCATTACAAAGAAAATAAATCGATAAGGAACATGGTTATTATAGAGAAATACAGTCAACAGCATTTATAGAGGAAATGTTTCAATCGTGTCTCTGAGTAAACATGTGAAAAGGTTTAATGGGGATCTGTTCACAATGTACTTAGCCACAATTACATTTTCTTAACATGATGACTGGAGGGAACTTATCAGAAAACTCGCCTATATTTAGGAATTCCTTCATCTCAATACATGTTACTATCAGCATCCTCAGTCACAAATAATGAAGTGTGATTATTGGCATGGGAACATGTTGTGTCTAAATTATAAGGTATACCTTGCATACCTGTGGGATGATGTGATAGCGTGATGTCTGCTGTGTTTACTTATCCTGAGAACAATATGATACTGACAAAAGGTTTTTCACTGAACAATTATCAGGTGGCCTTGAAGACCATCTTATGGCTTTATGTGCAGTGATCACTTTGATTTCAAGACCTTTGACATATTTTCCATGATTTGGAAAATGATTAGATTACTTACAGTGTGGAAACAGGCCCTTTGGCCCAACAAGTCCACACGGGCCTACTGAAGCGCAACCCACCCAGAGCCATTCCCTTACATTTACTCCTTCACCTAACACTATGGGCAATTTAGCATGACCAATTCACCTAACCTGCACATTTTTGGATTGTGGGAGGAAACCGGAGCACCCAGAGGAAACCCATGCAGACACTGGGAGAATGTGCAAGCTCTACACAGTCAGTCACCTGAGGCGGGTACTGAACCCGGGTCTCTGGCACTGTGAGGCAGCAGTGCTAACCACTGTGCCACCGTGCCACCCAATTATTAATAGTTTTGTGACAAATGTCTGAATGTGGTCATTAGCTGGATTCAAAGCATTCAATGTGTTGGTGCAAAAACCCTTCATTGTTGACATTTCAAGAGAGATATATAATGCTCAGGCATTGGCTGGAAGTCAAGGTGTAAGAAAATTTGGGTCATCCTGGAACTGATTGATTCTCGCTGCTGTTTGACTTAGTTTGATTAATTTTGTGTTTGTCCCGATTTATCTGGCTGTAGGTGAATTTAGAATGTATAATTTCTGTCCAAGGGTAACTTCACATCACTGGAGAGTGAAAATATAGTTCACATACCGTGATAACAATGAACTGATAATTAAATTTTGTGTTTTAACAGATAAAATGATTAATGTTTTCCAGTAGTTGTTAGATATTGATTAGATATTTATTAAAATAGATAAACTGAGAATTGTAATCCTGTTGCAGGATTATTGAATTGTTAAAAGGTACATACGTAGAGTGTTTTTGGAATGATTTGGTGGTGCCAGTGTTGGATTGGGCTGTACAAAGTTTGAAAAATCAAGCACCACCAGGTTATGAACCAACAATTCATCAGTTGGTTGAAGGAGCAGCACTCCGAAGGCTAGCGCTTCCAAATAAACCTGTTGGACTATAACCTGGTTTTGTGTGATTTCTTAACTTTGTTTTTTTGGAAGGAATTGTTTTTTTCATTCAAATATACAGGCTGTTCAAGAATTCTATCTAGCCTTCCATGGCTTTCTTTTAGAGACCACACATTTATAGATTGGATTAGATTAGATTACTTACAGTGTGGAAACAGGCCCTTTGGCCCAACAAGTCCACACCGACCCTCCGAAAAGCAACCCACCCAGACTCATTTCCCTACATTTACCCCTTCACGTAAAACTACGGGCAATTTAGTATGGCCAATTCACCTAACCTGTACATTTTTTGGACTGCGGGAGGAAACCGGAGCACCCGGAAGAAACCCACACAGACACGGGCGAGAATGTGCAAATTTCACACAGACAGTTGCCTGAGGTGGAAATTGAACCAGGGCCCCTGGCGCTGTGAGGCAGCAGTGCCACCATGCCGCCCACCATTCATATAATTTTCACTGTAATCAGCATTTCAAATTTGCATCAGATTTAAGATGAAAATGAGGACCAATTAACGAGTACTTCCATGAATGGAAAACACAGTAAACGGAATTTACAGAAGCAAATTCAAGTTTGATCCGAATAAGCAAATCAATACTTTGAATGGAAATGATCCGAAAATGTTTACATCTACATTTGAACTAAGTCAAATGACTCTTTTTTTGAAATAATTGGACTGAAAACCTGTTTGAAAACATGTACAAATCAGGACTATTGACAAGTCTTGCTGTTAGTGCTCTTGGCCAATCGTAATAAAGAATAAATACTACTTTGAGGAACAAGGATCATGTGTAATTGCTGGGCTGCAAAGTAAGAGGATAGCTCTTGTATTTATTGGCAAGAATTATAACCAAATGTTTACTGTGGTTACTGCACTCAGTAACAATAAGATCAAGATCCGGCTGTTAGAATCCTTGGCCACTCGTAATGAAGAATAAACACTGCTGTGAGCAATACGTACCTTGGATAATTACAGAACAGAAATTTCAGAACACACTCATTGTATTTACTGGAGGGAATGATAATCAGATGCTTACTGTGATGATTGATCTCAGGAACAATAAGACAGTTACTCAGATTATTCCACTGAACAGTAATTAAATGATCATGAGACCATTGTCTGGCTTTATGAATAGTGTTTTGTGTGAGCATTAATTTCAATAACATTGTCATAGTATCCAAGTCTACAGGTTAGGTGAGTTGGCCATGCTAAATTGCCCATAGTGTTCACGGATATGTAGGTTAGGTGCATTAGTCAGGGGAAATGTCGAGTAATAGAGTAAGGGAATGTGTCTGGGTGGGTTACTCTTCGGTGGGTCGGTGTGTACTTGTTGAGCCAAGTATCCTGTTACAACACTGTAGGGATTCTATGACTCTATGATCCTTTGATTTAGGAATAGATTGATTAGCGAGTGCTAAAGATACTATTTAAAGTCAACAAAATCTTTATGTTGAGTAGAATTGCTTAGCAAAATGCATTGAAGCCATCATACACAAAGTGAGATAAGTGGAAGTAGTAAGGTATTGTGATATTTTAAATTTGAAAAACTACAGTGTCCTCAAATCTAAAATTTAGAGACAATGTAATGTGATACATACATTTATTAATGACTGAAGATAATAAATTGCAGAATCTGTGATTATTGGAATGAACAACAGACAGAGCAAATCCAAAATTGGATTGAAAAGCAATTCAAACTCTGCTTAGATATTTTCTAATCACCATTCTAAGCTGTTTTGGTGCATCTCTGTTGAAGATGGGAACTCAACGCACACTTCCTGGTCTCGTGGGAGACACTGTACTGGAGCTCCACAGGTTCCTGTCATTATGTTCCCACCAAGGAAGGGTGGGATTATAATTAATTGTGATTACTCAAATGAAAACTAAGCAGTGTTCACTCCGATAATTGGGCTGGGAATTAATTCGACTGTTTCTATGCAATGGACTGAGAATGAAATGGTAATTCACAATAATGATGGTACTAAGTATATAGGCTCTTAGGTAAAAATTACTATCGTGACAATTGAAGGAAAAATAAATAGACATATCATGCGCTCATTGTAAATTCATGAAAAATACAACTGCTCAATATGTTAAAAGCAATTTTTCTGATAATGAAAAGATAATTAGAATGCTTAGCGGCAGATGGAATCACCAAAAGAAAATTATTCACTTTGACTATTCAACTGCAGGCAGCTCCCCTTCCTTCCAAAAATGTACAACTTCCAACAATTCAAAATGTACTCTGATTGATGAAGGGAAGAACAAACACATGTAAGTTTTTTTCTCATGTTTACAAAAAAAGGCACAAATTTGAATTTTTTTAGCTTTAAAATAGGTAACCCTTGCTGAGATCAGAAATACATTAAACCTTCACGTTGAAGAAAAATGTAATCAAATCACATCAAAATATACATCGATATTCACAATAATTGGGAGATTGAACACTGCAATATCTTTCCATCAGTTGATGTACTGAGCCATAATTCCACTTTTATATCCCTTACTGGATTGATCAGTTATTAGATATTAGCAATAACTAAATTATTAATATGCTGTCAGTGAACTGAATATTAAAGAGAAATCTCACATTGCTGTTTGAACATACAATGTGCCAAAATAAACAGTAATTATTGGCGAAATGTCATTAGATATCTCTTAATCGATCAGGCTATGGTTACTTTGATTGTTGAAATGAGTGGCATTCAGATATTTCCAATGAAAATTGGATGGAAAATCACTCTTTTTGGTATAGATGTGAAAAGATGTCTTATTGGAGTATTGTCAATCAGAAATATAGGATTAAATTATGATGTGCATCTCACCTTACCGAATATTTTCAAGTTTTCTAAAAGGTTTCTAGTCCAACCATCAGTTTAAAAGGGGTCATTTTGGTTCAGCAGATCAGTAACTGCAAACATTTTCAACACATCTCCATCAAAGCTGATAATTCAGAAAAAAATACCAAAGCAATACCAAATGACAAAATATATCTTTAGGTTAGAGTCAAGTTCATTCTCTACTTATTTTATTCCCATTTTTGACACCAGTGACTAAATATTGATTAAATTAAATGTCATATGTGTTAGACATGAGTTTTCTCTCAAAGATCTGTGCAACACAGGAATGGGCCCTTTGGCCCATAACGTTGTGCTGAACATAATGCAAAATAAACTCACCCCTTCTGTCTACCCTTGGTCCATATCCTTCCAAATTATCTAAATGAACATTTAAAAAGCCCTAATGTATCTGCCTCTACCATCAACCCTGGAAGTTCATTCCAGACACCTACCACTCCCTTTGTAAAAAACAAATTGCCCCTCACATGCCCCTTGAACTGTCTCCCCTAACCTTAAACGCATGTCACTTATTTTTGACGTTTCAACTCTGGGAAAAACATTTTGACTGTCAACCCTATTTACGTATCTCCTGGTTGTATAGACTTGCATCAATTCTTCCTCCATCCTCCGCTACTCCACAAAAAAGCAACCTGAGTTTTTCTCATGTCTCCAAATCCAGGCAGCATCCTGGTAAACGCCCTCTGTACCCTCTGTACCCTCTCCAATGCCTCCAGAATAGAGGTGAATACAATACTTTAAGTATGCCTTAACCAAAGTCTTATAAAGTTGCAACAAGTGATCCTTACTCGTGTAATCAGTTCCCTGACCAATAAAGGCAAGCATGCCATTTGCCTTCCTGACCACCCTATCTATTTGCATGGTCACTTTCAGGGAGCCATGGTCTTGAACGCCAAGATCCCTTTGAACAACAAAGCTGTTCAGGGTCCTGCCATTACCTACTTTTCCTTAATATTTGAGCTCCCAAAGTGAGACACCTCACAGTTGTATGGATTAAACATTGCCTTTAATTTTTCTGCCCATACCTGCAATTTATCTTTTTCCTGCTGCATTCTTTGACAGCCCTCTACATTATCCACAACTGCACTGAACTTTGCATCGTCTGCAAACTTATTAACTCATCAAATTAGATTTTAATCCATGTCACTTACATATATTTGTCCTGCAAACAGAAGGGTTCCAGTGCAGATCCCTGTGGGAAAAAGATAGAAAATGAGGAAAATGCAGAATTCTTGAATAAATGAGGTTTCTTTCATTGACAAAACTATTCTGATGAATAATCTCTGAAGGTGTGATTTTTGTTTTGAAATTAACCCAACATTTTAATTCTCAGTTTACTGATCTTATTGAATATCTAGCACAAACTGCTTTGAAAATATTGAATCATTTTAAGTGTTGAGTTCTAACATTAATTATTCTTTAATTGTAATTTCAACTATCACACCATCATGAGAGTTGAATCTATTATTTCTTAGTGCCAGTATCATGATGAAATATTTACACTCGTTTCAGGTCAACACACCTGCAATCAAACAAAGCTTTCTCACCCAACACTCAGTAACTATCTCATTCTCTTTCATTTGAATTCTTATTTTAATTAAATGATTATTAATCAGTCTTATCAATTAAGAGATGGCTAACTAGTTTTCACATCAATATTTCAGTTCTTTCCAACATATTGCACAATTACTTTGTAATAAGGGTTTTCTCATCATTCTTAAATTTGTTATCAGCTATTTTAGTTTCTGATTTCCAGTTTTTTGTGTTCTTGTATTGATTGTATTTCATTTCAATGCTAACATTTCTATATTTCTGATTATTACAATAAGAGCTAAGTATTTTTCATGTTAAACATTATATTAATTTCACGTGTTTCTTGTGTATACAAACCAGAATTAACAAATGTTTGCTTTATTCTTTTACAATAAATCTTGAATTCTTAGAAATCACAATTTTGTGAAAATGAGGGAAATTATCTTTCGCTTAATAGTCACATTGACTGACGAATGCTTTATTTCCAAGTCATGTGCATTACAAAGCAGTTTAATTTTGAGTACATAAATAACTGCTTCACCCATATTTAATTACTTGATTATCATGAGATTTATATTTGTTTAAGATCACTGTTGCTTCGTTCCAACATTTTTAGAAATTACTAATTCCTTTTATCAGTCCATTATCCACTTGAATTGTCGAATACAACCTAGTCTGATTATCACAATAAATATTTGAGCAGTTTTCCCTGTGAGTAACCACAGTAAGTATGTGATTATAGTCCTGCCCTTCTTGTACATTATGTAGGGCTCTGGTAATGTCTGTACTGAAAGACCAGGAGGTATGTGTTCAATTCCAACCTTCAACAGAGATGTGTCAAAGTACCTCGGAGTTGATTAGAAAATATCTAAGTGTCTACTGAATTATTTTTCAATCCAACATTTTCTCAACTTGTATCCGTTGTTCATTATAATGTTCACAATATCTTGAATTTATTTGCTTCCGGTCACTGACTAAACCATGAATGTTATCATGCTGCTTCTACGTACCTCTCAACTTTTAATAACTTTGCAGTCATAAAGATTCTACAGTGTAAATTATATTTAAGGTAAGGGGGAAAAGATTTAAAAGGGATCTGAGGGGCAACTTTTTCACAAAGTGTGTTTGGCTCACATGGAATGAGCTGTGAGAGGAAAGGCGATGGCTGATACAATTATAACATCTAAAAGACTTTTGGACAGTTACATGAATAGAAAAAGTCCAGAAGGATATGGAACAAACACAGGAAAATGAGGCTAGTTTACTTTAGGGAACCTGGCCGGGCTGCCTGAATGGCCTGTTTCCGTGCTGTATCAAGTTAGCATAGTACAATTCAAACTTGACTGCGATGGGTAACGGAGAGAACAAATGGGTGTTGATTCGATTTTGCGTCCATAAAAAAGTGACATGAAGTTTAAATAATTTTGTCACAGAAATAGCTCACTCTTATTGTGATCAGAAATACAATGAATGGGAGCATTGAAGTCACATATAATTAAATCAATTCAACTGCGTTTAAATGGTTAAAATAAAAAATGATATTCACAATCATTTTGAGTTTGTACACTGCCGTATCTTCACATTACTTCATGTACTGAGCCATTATTACACATTTATACCCCCTACTGAACTGAACAATAATTAGATGTTAGCAACATTTAGATTTTGAAAATCTATCAGTGCACTTTGAAGAAGGAGAAATTTCTGTAATTTTATCCTGATTGATGATCCAACATTTGTGTCCGAATCAGGAAGAGAGTAAGGAGATAACCAAAGTGAATATCAGAGTGACCACAAGATACAGTCCATGACATTTGATAGAAAAAGGAATTTGCATAATTTCATGGTTATTGAACGTTAATAATTAATTCCCTCCGCAGGTACTGAAGCAGTCCAAGTCCAAGTACAACAAGATCTGGACAATATCCAGGTTTGGGCTGACAAGGGGCAAGTAACATACATCCCACACAAATGCAGGCAATGACCATCACGTCTAAGAAATAACCTAACCACCATCCCTTGACACTCGATGGTGTTGCCATCACTGAACACCCACTATCAACAACCTGGGAATAATCATTGATCAGAAACTGAATTGGTCTCACCACATAAACACAGTGGCTACAAGAGTAATTCAACTGCTGTCTCCTGAAAGCTTGTCCAACAGCTATCAGACACAAGTCAGGAGTGTGATGGAATATTCCCCACTTGCCTGGACAGTGCTGCCGTAACAACACTCAAGAAACTTGATACCATCCGGAACAAAGCAGCCCACTTGATTGGCACAGCATCCACAAGTATCCAGCCCCCACCCCCACTGATGCTCCGTAGCAGCAGTGTATACTATCTACAAGATGCACTGCAGGAATTCACTAACCAGCACCTTTCAAACTCATGGCCACTTCCATCGAGAAGGACAAGGGCAGCAGCTAGATGGAAAGACAACTACCTTCAAGTTCCCCAATAAGGTACTAATCACCCCGAATTGGAAATATATAGCTGTTCATTCACTGTCGCTGGGTCAAAATCCTGGCAATCCCCACCCCAAGGTATTGTGCTGTATACCCACAGCAGGTAGGCTGCATCGGCTCAAGAAGACAGCTCACCACCAATTTCTCAAGGGCAACTAGGGATGGGCAATAAATACTGGGCCCAGCCAGTCACCCACATCACATCAAATAAATATTTTAAAAATGTCTACAAGATCAAACCAGCTCCACACTGTCCCAGATGCAATCTCTGCCCCTTATTGAAAAAGATAAAAGAATCTGAGCTTGCTCAACTTTCTCATCAAAGCCAAGTACAGTATTCACCCCAGCCCTCTCTTATATGAACCAGCAGCATTTCCACCACCAACAGTAGATCCTCTTAAAATATTTTGTCAGTAACTTTTAATTAACTGGTTACTACAATTACAATGCAATCTCTACAAACAGACCAAATACCTTTAATGCAACAAGAAATTTTCTAACAACTTCTCTCGATCTCTGTCATTCTTTTTAGTTCGATGAGGTAGGGAGGGATGGAAACACGACAGTGATGTAAGATATATGTAATACAGTGAGACAGGAAAGCTAGTATGGCTCATGCTGACTCTTAGACCCCACACAGTGAAGCAACACATTCACTGCATAATAAACATAACATAACATTTCAACCCCACTCACACCCGGCGTGACAGAAATAAAATGTGGATCGGTTGGACAGGATAGGTTTGTTACAGTTAGAGTTTGGGAGAGTGAGGGGTGACATGACTGAAGTATCTAACATCCTGAATGGTTTGAAAAGGTGGATGTGGAAAGGATGTTTCCACGTGTGGGTCATTCCTGAACTAGAGGGAACTGCTTTAAAATTGGGTTCACCCTTTCAGGACAGCGATGATGATATTTGTTTCCCATCAGAGGGCTGTGCAAATTTGGAACTCTCTGCCCCAGAAGGTGGGCTCACTGAGTATTTTAAGACACAAATTGATAGATTCTTGTTAAGGGACGTTGGCGGAAGATGGAATACAAATCACAAACAGATCAGGCCTGGTCTTATTGAATGGTGGAGCAGGCTTGAGGGGCCGAATGGTCACCTTCTGCTTCTCTCTCACATGATCCCCGGACTGAGAGCTTTGTTTAAAATTCATTCACTGGGATGTAGGTGCCACTGGCTGTGGGCAGCATTATTCCCCAGAGGGCAAATAAGAGCCAACCACATTGCTGTGGGTCAGGAGTCACATGTAGGCCAGACCAGGTCAGGATGGCAGCTTCCTTCCCTAAAGGACACCAGTGATCCAGATGGGTTTTTCCTGACAATCGAGAATAATTTCATCAATAGACTCATAATTCTAGATGATTATTAAATTCAAGTTCCACATCTGTCGTGGTGGGATTCGAATGAGGGACCCCAGAATATTCACTGGGTCTCTGCATTAACAGTTCAGCAATGATACCACAGGACTGTTCCCGAGCTACAAAGGGTGGGAACCAAAACCTTGATCAAACTGGGAGAATTAAGGAGCGTTGAAGGGAATGGGGGAAGAGAATTACCAAGTTTAGGTTCAAGGCAACTGAAACTAAAGCCACCAACAGGGAGGAGAATTAAAAAAGAAAATCTCACACAGCTGGAATTGGATAAGTGCAGATACCCCAGGGAGGTGTGGAACTACACAGGGAGGACAGGGTGAAGGCACGGGTAGGTTTAAAAGCAGTGAACCAAATTTTGAAAATATCTTTCTGAACATAATATGGATCAGGTTAAAACTGAGATAGGTGTCTGACACAACTTGCTGCAAGGACACAGACAGTAGAATCTGAAGTGACCATGAGGTAATGGAGGTAGAATGTGGGAGACAAGCTGGGACTGTATTCGAATAGTCATGGTGAGAGGGAACAAATGCTGGATACAGGGTTTCAGCAGCTGACGGACTGACGCTGAGGTGAGCCATTGGAAACTGAGCAAGTGAGCACCATCTAATAGGACAGAGAAACTGATCCATCAGCCTGAAACTGACTGACCACGTGGCTGTCAGTGACTCCAACACAAGTGAATGGAAACATTGCTCAGAGCCTGTTTCTGTAACATTCTACACAACCAGGAAATAAAAAGCGAAGAATGAGCTGAAAACAAGGCCCTGCTCTGTTAGAGTCTAAACTATTCAATGTTCAGTTACTGAACGTTATTGATTCACAGAATATTCTAACCTGCACAATCACAGTAAAAGGGGAAAGTAAACAACATTCTTGGTAAAGACATAATGAAACAACTGCTTGTATAAAACAGCTGAGAACAAAGGGGCTAAATTCGCCACAAACTGACAAACACAGATACCATCGGTTTATAGATAGACAATGAAATTCTTCAGAAAAACACTTCCCTGCCGATGGTGTGTGAACTGCCACTTATTTCCTTTGAAAAGAGTCTCTGTTTCCCCTCAGAAAAGCAGGTGTGCCGCGCACTTACAGACTGACTTACAGACAAAGGGAACCTGATCTGAGACTCGCAGGTTAATGAAGCTATTAGTGACAGTCCACTGCACACAACAAGAGCTTAGACCACAACAGATTCTAGTGAAACCAACAATGCAATGGAAAAGGTGAATTAGTCTTTATAATCATGCAGCCTCTCTCAATCAAATAATCCTAGTCAACTTCCAAACATTTTAAAACTATTAATACCAATGTATACATGTTTATTTCCTTCCCTAATTTCCTCTAAAAAATATATCTAATTATTGTCTTCAAAGTACATTTTAAATGGTCAATTCATAATCACAATTCATTTCCAATTATTCTTAGAGCAAAACAACTTGCAAACTAAAATAGTTTTCATGTCAGTAATGACACTGGAAACTTTGTTACGTAGTTTAACCATATTTCCAAATATAGTTTTGGTTTATTATTGCAGTGGAGCTAAAATTAAAGTCTATTGATTTTCTCTGATATCCTTCCATTATTTTATTCCCTAATAACAATGCCCATGGTGTAATGGGTGACAAGCATTAAAATAAAATTGAATTTTCAATGCAAGAACTGGTACAAATGATCACATATTATCCAGTTCATTCATTGTCGTTGATGTTAAGAGTTATTTTCCCTGTGTGATCAAGTTAAATTCACTTAAATAATCACAGTACAATTCTCACCTCTATAGATCTGTAAAGTGAATGTCAAGTTATAAATATTTCAAGTAAAACCAAATTCACATTTTGTACTGTTTTATTCCAGGAACGATGGAATGTGTTACATTATTATGGGAAACAGGAACAAGTGAAGGTGGTGACTCTCAGACGTGAGGCCTTAAAGCTAAAGGCCAGCTGGTAGTTACAGTGGGGGATGTACCTACTGCCCCGCTCTCCTCAGAAGGCAGTGAGGATGGTGACACTGGGTAGAACAGGTTAGATGATGAAGCGCCCACGTATCGACAGAGGGACGGCAATGGGTGGGATGACCCACCGCCCTGTAAATCCCAGAAGGCCGTGTCCATGGCACTGCTGGGCATCAAAGCTCAACGTGGCTAGACAGTAGGGAGCAACAAAAGGAACTGACAGAAACCAAACCTGAACTGTTTACCCGGCTGAACGACAGGTGTTGGTGAATGAACACCCAGCCTGATAGAGAAATGGTAATAATGGGCCTTATTGAGACAATATGGATGAAGTAGTTGAGGTACACAGTCTCACCGAAGATGGTGTCAGCCAAGATCTCTCAGGCCAAGATTCCCTGATGTGTACAGCAGAAACTGTCCCTGCAATGTGAGGGTGGGGGTGTGAGCCGGTCCCCCCCCCCCACCCCAGTGCACAGCCGATCAGTACCTCCAGGCATTTACAGATATTACAGGGACACACTGGGAGGAGACAGGCTGAATGGTCTAAAATAACCTTGGTGTCTCAGGGACCTAAGGGTAATATCGAGGATCATACAGAGAGGAAGCCTGAGGTGTGTAAGGAACACGGGGGATTACCAAACCCCAAACTGTGATGATGAAATAGGTTTGATGTGTTTAAAAGATGACATGGGACCCTATTTAACTGTAATTATAAACATGGGACACCCAGTGGGAGATAATTCTAACCACCTTCTGAATTGGGTCATGAGAGCTGAGGCAAACGCAGAAACACAGAGGAATAGCTTCAGTACAGGGAGGGGAACCAGACCCACAATGGTACAAGGGAAGCAGGAAATGGCACATAGCCAAGGAACGTAGGCAGAGAGAGGGAGGTAGATGTTCACATTGTGTGGCCTGTGTTCACGTAGGCACATGCATAGCTTATGAATATTTATTGTTGCTGTGTTTGCTGTATTAATAAATATTAATACAGGAGCAGCTATATCAGTTACCGATATGGATTTGCTCCCACCCTGTCAATTACTAAAATGAGAGCAGTTGGAGAGGAAATCGAGGAAGCTGGATGAAATAAACCGATGCAGATCACCGATATGGCAAAATATATTCAGATATGGGAGTGTGAAACTGAGGAAGGGACCATTCTGGGAGTAGCCATTTTAGAACAGTTAGGAGCAACTAGTGATGTAGAAACCCGAACTGTAATATGGGAACAACCTGGCCAGGCCCGGGACAGGAAGCAAAGGAGAGGCGACATCTCCAGGGTAGATACCTTGCAGAGAGACTGGAACAGTCAGGGAATCTGGGGAGTTATAGCTAGGACCCAAACAGCAGTGCGGGGAACTCAAACAGGAATGTGGGTTATTACCTGTAGATCCTGTAAAGATCGAGGGCCCTCTCACTCCCCACACACACAGGATCCCATTAAAGCTGGGGCTGAGGAGGCAGTCATTGTGACAGTAACAGATTGAGAGAAGCAGGGAACAGTCAGACCGACAGTATCCCAGACTAATTCACTGAATCCAGACGGCTCATCCCATCTCACTATTGATTATACCTCCCTCAGTAAATCCGCCACTAAAGAGTATCCTACAGTAGCGAACCACACCACTGTATTTAATGGATTGAAATCGCAACAGGATATAGTCTCAGCCCTTGATATTGTGAATGGGTTCTGGTCCATAATGGCAGAATAAACTGATGTTTACTATCAAAGGAAAACAGTACACCTGGATCCAGTTATCTCAGGGATCCCATAATATTCCAGTATATCCCACCGATATATGGCTGATGGAGTTAGTCTATTTAATCTTACCAACACCTCATTACCTCAGTTGGTGAGAAAGAACATATCCAAATATTAAACATAGTATTGTGTCAGTTCAGGCAGGCCGGGCTTAAAATTAACCCACAGAGAGTGCAACTGGGAAGGTAGGGAGAGACGTACCTGGGACATCATATCAGGGAGATCAAATCAGGAAGGCAGAGGGGATAATCCCATTGGAACGAAAGGCCATGATTTTAAAACTATCCATCTGCACATCGCGAAGGGGTAAGGCAAACTTTAGATTGTTTAATTATTGGAGGCCTTTTGTGGAGGCCAGAATTGGCAGAACCATCACAAGCCCTGACAGAAGCACTGGCATTAGCCAGGGGTCAGGGAGTCAGCATATTCACAGACAGTCAGCATGCCTTTGGTATCGTTCATGACCATGTGTTGGTCTGGGCTCGGTGAGGGTACATCACCTTGTCTGGGGGCCACATAGAGCATGAGGAACCCATCAGAAAGTTAGTGGAAGCAGCTGACTTTCCCAGTGAAGCAGCAATAATGAAGATTAGAGCTCACAGGGAAGTAGAAACCCCACACCAACGGGGCAGTGAGTATGTGGCTAAGGCAGGTAAAATACTGACTGAAACAGTGCAGACATTTGAGGAGATGGCAGTGGCAGGAGCTGCAGAAGTGAGAGAGGAAGGTTGAAAGATATTCCCAGAAACAGTCCCACAACAGGAGAAACAGGAATAGGAAAAGGGTGGGGCAGTAATAGGACAAGACAGAGTCTGGATGATCCAGCAGTGCCACCACACTGTAAAAGACAAACATTATTAAAAACATATCATGGGTCAGCCCATATTGGGCAGGATACAATGCAATATCAGATGCTCCGCTACAGGGGGAGGCCTGGATCAGGGAGAGATACAGCAGCTTTTTGTTGAAGGGGTGTAGTTTTGTACACGCTATATGAGCCAGGGAAAGCAATCAGGATAAAATGGAGGCACAGCAGGGACCTAGGGACCCATGGGAACAATTACAGATTTTACATACACCCCCATCCCAATCTCAGGGAAGGAAATCCTGCTGGGTCTTAATAAACCGGTTTACGCAGTGGGTGGAAGCATTCCACTGCAGATTCTGACCAAGGGACACATGTTACAGGGAACGTAGTTAAACAGCTCTGTGGCCTGTTTGGTACTGAACAGAAACCCCATCTCCCATCCCACCCCCAGAGCTCAGGGACAGCAGAAGGAATGAAGCAGACACTGAAAGCTAGTCTGACTAAGGCCCTCCCAGAGACAGGCAGAGATGGGTTAGAGTACTCCCCACCATCCTAATTAAATTACCATCAACTCCAGCAAAGGGAACAAGGCAGTCCCCCTTTGAATTAGTGACCAGACGGACTACGCAGGTGCCACAGGGTGTGGCAGTGGGAGTGCCCGAGATGTCCAATGGCAAGGATAGCGTTAAACAATTCTTGAATGAACTGGCAAAGCAACTGCATGAGCTGAGATGGGAAGTTGCAGAGGGACAGCGAATCAGAAACTGGGAAAGGGAGCACAGAAATATCCGAGTTGACATTCCAAACCCAGGAGATCAGGTTGGGAGAAAATATTACCGGAAAGCATGAAGGAAACCCAGCCTTACTTGGCTGGGGAAGCCACAGAGTTCTCGAGAGGGAACTCTCCCATCATGCTTAAGTAAGGAGCGCTGAATAAAGGTCACCACGCTGCTAAACTCAGGCTCCTCTTTGATACTTCTCCCAGCAACAGTTGTGCAGGGGCATGTTGCTGTCTGGAGGTCTGTGGCCAGTGCCTCTGTTCCACAAGGATCAGAACTGGGACATCTGTTGTTTGCAACATATATCAGTGATTAGCAAGAAAATGTAAACAACTGAATTAGCAAGTTTGTAGATGGTACAATTGATGAAGCTGTGAACAGTGAAGAATGTTGTCAAAGGACACAGCAAGAAAGATCAGTTAGAAGGTTATACGGAGAAAATACAGATAGATCTGATTTGGACAAATGTGTGGTGATGCATTTTGGGAGGCACATTGCAAGAGGAATGTACACACTAAACGGAAGGGCCCTGAGCAGCATTGATGTACAGAGGGATCTTCAGGTGCACGTTCACAGCTCCCTGAAAGTGGTGAAGGAGGTGGATGGCAGGCTTGCCTTCTCCTGTCAGGGGAGTGAATATAAAACTGTAATTAGGCCACCTTTGGGGTATTGTGTGCCGTTTTGATCACCACATAAGGAGGGTGTGGAGGCTTTGGAGAGGTTGAAAACAGGTTTACCAGGATGTTGTCTGGATTGGGAGAGGTTGGAACATCTTGGGTTGTTGTCACTAGAAAGTCAGTGGCTGCGGGGTGACCCAAGAGGCACAGAGTGAATAATCTGACTCTTTTTCCAAGGTGGAAACGACAAATTCTAGAGGCCATAGGTTTAAGGGGAGAGGGGGGGACGTTTAAAGGAAATGAAAACCAAAACAACTGCAGATGCTGTAAACCAGAAACAAAAACATTTTTGTGAAAAGTTCAGCAGGTCTAGCAGCATCTGTGAAGAGAAATCAGCGATAACGTTTCTGAGGAAGGGTGACCAGACCCGAAACATTAACTGATTTTTCTTCACAGATGCTGCATGACCTGCTGAGCATTTCCAACAACATCTGTGCAAGTTCAAAGGGAGGTTGTATCAGGCAAGTTTCTCATGCAGAAGGTGGTCAGTGACTAGAATGTACTTGCCTGAGAGATGCTAAAAGCAGGAACAATCACAATGTTTATGAGGCATTTGGGCAGACACATAAGCAGGCATGGGTTGGCAGGGATATGGATCATATACAGGGAGATGGAATTAGTTTGGAATGGCATCATGATCTGTACAGACATAGTGGGCCGATTATCGCAGTGCTGTCCGGTTCTGTTTTCCGGGGGGTAGAATGTATGGAGTGAGAGATAATATTTTGAGTGGAATATGTCTCTTCTTCAGAATACATAGGAAGTTGATGCATTTTGAGAGAAGCAATGTAGAAAGGGAATATATATTTGATTGGAACAGACACAGGGAGCAGGACAGCAGGATGGGGGACAATGTGTACAAATCATTAAAGGAGAGAGAACATAAAGTGTTTTGAGTAAACGTATAGGATACTGGGCTTCATTAATAGAGCGAATGATAACAAACTCATGGAAAAGATGCTGACCATTGACAAAGCTCTAGTTAGGTCACAATCAATCATTGCATCCAATTCTGATCAACAGATTCCTGGTCAGAATGGGGAAGTTAAAATACCACAGAGGGGCCAGTTCCATACTTTGCTTTCTTTCAGGATGCATTGGCGACTCAAGGGTTAAACATTCTCCTGCCAAAGGACTTACTGCTGCATTGTAAGAGTACGAGGCCTGTACTCTTACAATACAGACAGAACACCTCAGTAGGGGGAGGCGGACTGTACCTTCGAAATAGAACATATTGCAGCCACACGTGGATTCCCCTGTAACCCCAGACAGAGGGATTTGTCCTTTCCAGACAGGACTGAGAGCCCTGGGCACAACCCTGTGAAACTGCCTCCCGCTCCCATTGTCTTACCTCCCCTCCATATTAGCATAGGTAACTGAATTCCCCATTTACTGAAGGAAGAACCCTTCTGCCTTAATCTCTTCCCATCAACACATAATCATGAGCAATACGATAATCAGTTTCTGTAATCCATTCACACTTTATCACAGGACGTCACCATTCATCAAGCTTTGTAAGGTCATAATCACCTACTTTAAACTATGTAATGGCAATCGCCCATGTGACTGATATGTCTGTCTAATTCCTATTAATTATACTGTCTCTATGGGTAAGGCAGAGATTCATGAAGAACAGTCTCTGCAAGTAGACACTCAGCTACTTTAGAGACACTTTGAAACTCTCGCTGGCTGCACAATAATAAAGCTACTGCTGTTGTGCAGAAAACTTGTCTCGTCTGGATTTGTGGAACAAAATAAGCACCAACAATGAAGGATATGAGTGATCTTCAGAGTGTGGAGTACAGATTACTGGAGAGGTTCACGATGAAGAAAATGCAGTCACTGAATTGATTTGAAGAAATTTGTATTTTCTTTGAAGTAAACAAGTTGAATATATTTTTGATAGAGCTGTATAAGATTATAACATGTCTAGGTATAGCAGTCAAAAATATCTGTATTCGATAGGTGATCGCACAAGAATTAAGATCAGATGTAAAGTTTTGATACAGCGGGAGATGAGCAAGTGTTTCTGCTGACTGTATTGTTTGGAAATATGCAGAACATGCTGCCTATTATGGTGGTGCAAGCAGAGAAGATGAATGATTGATAAAAACAAATAGATCAGATCCGAGGGAAATAAAATTGCAGAGTTTGTGTGGACGTATGGGGAATGAGAATATGGGATTCTGCTACAGTGCGCCAGCTTGGATTTGATGGGCCTCTCTCTGTGCTATAATGCATTTTATGTGGACTTGCTTTACTTGCTCTGGTCACCGATTAAATTGTCATTGAGGTAAATCTGCTCAGTGTTCCTACTCAGTCTAACACAGGCTGTCCTTCCTCAGCAGGAGATAATGTTTTACTGCTTTATACTGGGTTCTGGGAGGGGGAGGGGTGGTGGGTGGGGTGCGTAATGGTGTGTATAACAGTCTGCCAGCACTTATCTGAAATCAAAACACTAGTGCAGCCACACTAGGGACAGACTCTGGAAATGTGGGGAATGCCAGAAGGGAATTCTTTACCCATTCCCATCTGGAAACGGGCCAAACCAGACAGTGTGAGGAGAAGCTGTACACCTGCTCTGTGTGTGTGTGTGTGGGGGGGGGGGGGGGGGGTGAGAGGAGGGGAAGGGATTCACTCAGGCATCCATCCTGCTGAGACACCAATGAATTTACTTATAACCACAAGTTGAAGGACTTTTTTTTTTCTCTTTTCACACCAAGTAATGAACAATGGTATTGCCAGTCCATAAATTTTTTGCATATACAGAACTTAGCTTTGGAAATGTTCACAGCAGTGTTGAACATGTACAGATTCACACTGGGTAGAGACTTTTATTTTCCTTTATTCATTCACAGGATGAAGGTATCGCTGGCCCGGCAGCATTTCCTGCCCATCCCTAATTGCCCAGAGGGCAGGTATGAATCAACCCCATTGCTGTTTATATTGATATTAATGAACATGAATATCAGACTAGATTAATTATCATCAAACTCAAATCCATTTGATATTCATATATTTACAATTAGTTTTCAATTCACCAAATGTAGCTGAAGGGAGTAATCTTCAAGTGATTCTAACAGAGAAGATACCTGAATACTTGTTCAGCAAATTAAAGCCTGTTGTGTTTAGATAGTAATAATTTTAAAAAGGTGACTTGAGAATAATGGAAGAAGTTGATTGTTGAGTAACTGATAATCTTGTTTTAATCTGGAGTTAATTTAGGATTAGTTAGCAAATGGTAGGGAATCCCAGCCCCATGAAGTGCATATCCAGTTCCATGTGGGAAAACCAGGACACTTCTTGTATCAGCGACAACTACAAGAACACGGAGGTGACACTGGAAATGTCAGGAACACGAGTTAATCCATGGTTAAAGTACTACACTCACTCCTCGTCCCCACGTTGATGTGTTCTCACCAGAGAGGGTACAGAGGAGATTGATCAGAATGTTTCCATTATTGGAGAATGTCTGCTCTGAGGAAAGGTTGGATAAGTTGGGGATGTTTTCCGAGGAGGATGAGCTGAGATTTAATTGAAGTGATAAGATGCTGAGGAATCCAGATCGAGTGAATAGGAAGGAGCTATTCATAACAGAGAGGTCAGAAACGGGAGGTTTTAGATTGAAACTAATTCTCAGATAAAGGGGAGTGGATGGTGGGGGCAGGAACTCACTGATGGGGTGGTAGAGGCAGTAGCCAACATCACGTTAGAATAAAAGGACATGGATGTAACTGAAACCCTGGAACATGCAGGGCTATGGACTAAAGTCTGCAGAATGGGATCATTGTGATTTATTTGACATTTCTCCAGAATATTAAACTCAAGTCCAATTTGAGAATTTATGAATATCATCCGACCTGAATTCCAAACGTCAGACTAAATTTGTCAGTAAGTTCCAACACAGATCGAGGCTACTTGGTCCATCCTGTATGTGTTGGCTGTAATAGAACGATCCAGGCCTTACAGCGTTCTGTACTCACCAATGACAGCAACAATTTCAGACTGTGTACTCTGCCCTCTATGTTGATATAATCTGTTTGTTTTTCAATGTATTTCTTTGGCAGCTGCTCAACTTGTTTCCTTGTTTCGTTCCCAGCCCTAACTCCATTCCCCGTGGCCTTGAGGGACTACCATTTCTGCTGTTTAATCTCTCCTGTCTTCCCCCGAGTGACAGACTGTCCTTTTGTCCTTGTCTCACCCCCACCTTGCTCACAACCTGTTACATTTCTGATGGTTCCCAGACCTCTGTAACTTTCACTGCGCCCCCTGGGTCAATGGCACGAGTTTTGAATTTTCTTCCTCATGAGATAATCAGAAATCTTTCTGGTTGCAGTTTCCCCCAGATTTTATTTTGGAAAAAAAAAGAGCATTTGTGTCAGAGTCAAGTGTTTGTGAGCCTTCATCCACAATCCTGAGCACTTAGACATAATATGTGACCCTCCCACAGATGTGCAGGTTTGATGGATTGGCCGTGCTAACAGGGCCTGTAGTGTGTAGGTTAGGTGGGTTGGTTTAGCCATGCTAAATGTGGGGTTATGGAGGTAGGGCCATTGCAAATTCGATGGATCGAATTAGTCTCTTTCTGCGCCTCAGGGATTCTGTGATTCTAACTAGTTGTGATTGTCGACACGTTTTCCTCATGCCAGGTTCATTCAGCTCAGGTACACACGCTGCCTTTGTGTTTCTGTTGGTTCTCACTCAATCCTTTCCTCCTGTTTTACAGCAATTTCACACTGTATGTGAGGGTGAGAATGAATTTGTAAATACAAATACTCCAACCGAAACCCGCACAGCTCAGGACCTGTTTCTGCTGCTGATGTCACTCACAGGGAACAGGAAAATAAAGGTTCAGTCATATATCTTACAAGGACACAGAGGTTACAATCACCAGGAATGGCTACACAGCTTAAACCTCTTTTCTCAAGAAATAAAGGACGCTGGAGAGACCCAAAGTAGGAAGCTTTGTGTCTGTATTTTCAGAGATTTGAGGTTAAAATCATTGGGTTTGAAGCATGTTTCATTGCCCCAGATCATCAAAGCTGCTATATAAATGTGCCTCTTTCTTTCTGTCTTTTTGTCTGAGTTAACAATCAGATGGATAGGTCAGTCAGTGTCTGTGTTTTCCCAAATCCCTGATTTAATCTGTCTCCCCCAACAAACTCAGGTGCCTCACCACACTCTGTGTCAGGCAGAAACTCTGCCGTTACAATGAGAACTGTCTTTGCTGTCACCTCTCCTCGTGCTTCCGCCTAATCCCCACTTCCCTTCATTAAATCCCAGCTGCCTCTAGCCCACCCACATGGACATGTTGAAGAGCATGACAGGAGAATCGATTGAAACCGAGAGTTCAATAGCCAGGATGAAATAGGAAGAAGGAAATAAATGGGGTTTTTGGATTCCAGGGGATACAGACTCCGGGATTAGTCCTTGTGGGCATTCCCGCAGTAATATGAGACAGCATTCCATAATGACAGTTAAACCCGGGAGGCAGGAGAGGGAGCTACTGAACATTAACAGGTTTAGTTCAAACACAGGAGGTTTGTTCAATCAGTAACAGTGTGTTAGACATGGAGGTGAAGTGAGCAGTGAGGGGAAATGTTACCGCAAGCTGCAGATGGACAACTTTCATTGGAACAGGAGGAGACCATTCAGCCCCTCAACCCTGCTCTTCCATTCAATAGATCTTGGATAATTTGTGGCCTAACTTGCAATTTTCAAAACTCTCCAAACTCATCAATAAACTCCTCTGCAACACACAAGATGAATATTGAAAAACTAACCATCTGCAAATGCTGGGAAATCGGAAACAAAACCAGACATTGCTGGAAATTTTCAGGAGGTCTGGCAGCATCTGTGGAGAGTGAACCTTTGGGTCCAGTGACCGGTCAGGTGACCAGCTGCAGCTGACCATTCTGCCTGTTCTGTAACACTCTCTGGAACAGGTTCTGGTGCGGGGGGGGGTGGGGGGGGTGGTGAGATTGTCAATAATAACTGAGAAAACAGGAGGACAGGCTCAATCAGAATAAAATCCATTTTGGTCTTTCACTTTTAATTCAACTGCAAACATTATTATTTCTGAAATAGGATCATAGGCCAGAAAACAACTCTTCATGTCATTGGATCTGGGAAACTGTGTTAATTCTGACCTGGTCCAGCCGACATGTGAATCCAGACCCTGAATAATGGGGTTGACTCTGAACCATCTCCTGGGCAGTCAGAATGGATGACAAATGCTGCCCCAGCAAGTGATGCCGTGATCCCATGAACAAACAAAACAATCCAATCGCTGTGGTTAGTT
Organism: Hemiscyllium ocellatum; assembly: GCF_020745735.1. Lineage (NCBI taxonomy): Eukaryota > Metazoa > Chordata > Chondrichthyes > Orectolobiformes > Hemiscylliidae > Hemiscyllium > Hemiscyllium ocellatum. The sequence continues at coordinate 616,105 of NW_026868290.1, forward strand.
GTGAACTCGCTGGTGTTATTGGAAGGTTTATGGGGTAAAGGGAGAAGAATGGCATTCAGTGAGGTGATCCTTTGGAGAGCTGATCAGCCAATCAGCCTCCTTTTGTACAGTAACAATTCTGTGAATAATTAATTCTGAGCCCTCTAAGGAAATATCAGAGCAGGGTTTGTAAAGAGGTCAGATTGAATGAGTGTCTTGGTGAACACAAGTGAGGCACAGGTACAGAGAGGCTTTCGGATGGATTAAATTAAATTTTATACATTTGAACAGTCAGGAACATTACAGCAGTTAAAAATTGGAGTGATCAAGAGAGTGGAATTAGAGCAGCAAATAAATCTTCAACATTGATGCAGCTAAAGGGGATGCTGGGTAAAGATACTGTAGTTAGTGCTTATTTCATTCCAGGCACACCAGCCAGGGAGCACTTCCTTCCTCTATCCTCTTGAGCTCTTGAAGATTTTTGTTCATTTGAAGTGTTTCATGTTCAGATACTCCAGAGAAGACAGCTTCAAGCTCCTCAATCTCTCCTGCCAGAGCAATGCTGCTGTTAGAATACAATTCACTGGGGCATGTTACTGGCTGCTTCATGGACTGGAACTGGCAATTGAGACTGTAAGGTTACTGTATAAAATACCTTCAATGGTATTGCCAGTCGTGAGTGGTTTTAGGAAAATGACCTTGACTTACGGGCATTGAGTGCCAGAGCACTTCCTGTTGTGGGGCATCCTGTTTAGATACAATCTATTGATAACTATTAGAACTGACTAGCACTGGCTCTGTCAAAGTGGTCAGAGCATTATGGCTGTCATTGAAGCTGGTAACAAACTTCCCATGGGGTAAAAATCGTAAATGATAGAGTAGGCACGAGGTCTGATGACACTGTTGGAGTATTGATGTTGTTGTTAATCACATTAACTTGACAGGAGTTGACTAAATTCATATTGTCTCTTTCTGAATCTCAGGATGTCTCTCTGGGCAATGAGTCTCCACAAACAGCAATGAGCAGGGGTCATTTATTTTGATTTAAATTGCTCTATAGCACTGCTGCTTCACAGCACCAGGTACAAGGTTGGAGTCCAGCCTTGGTCAACAGCCTGTGTAGAGTCTGCACATTCTCCCCAGGATAGTTTGGGTCCACTCCAGGTGCTCTGGTTTCCTCCCACAGTCCAAAGATTTGTGGGTTAGGTGGATCAGTCATGCTAAATTGTCCACAGTGTCCAGGATTGTGCAGACTTGGTGGATCAGCCATGGCAAATGCAGTGTTACAGGGGTGGAGTGCTCCAGATGGGATGCTGTTTGGATAGTTGGTGGGATTTGATGGGCCAATGCTCTCCTTCCACACTGTCGGGATTCTATTCTATGATTGTGGATAAAGTCGACACAACAGGGTGTCCTTGGAGAAGGAGCATGCAATGCATCTCAAATTTCCCGGTGTCTTTAGATAGAGGTGGGTACCGCAGTGGATACAGTGCTTTATCTCCATCGCTGCCCCCTCACCCCCAACTCTACTTTGATTTGGTCTCTTCCCACTTTGTCATTTGTAATGGTTTGCTTTGCCTGTAAGGGGCGTTGTTTATAAATATTCAATTGGTTACATGGGTGGTTTACTGCTGGTGATTATATGGGAACCAAAATGGTGTAATGGAGGGTGTTGATGTTGATGGTGGGAAGGTTGCTCAGCTGTGTGAGATGACACGTCCGGGTCAGAGAAATGGGGAATAAAGAACACTTCACAGCTCACATAACCAGAACTGAAAAGCAGTTAAATCAAACCAAAGGTTCAGACAGGGAGGGAGTATTTCCCTGGAGCTTGAGTAACTGGAAAGTGATGGTGTCCAGGAATAGACAGGATTTGTTTTACAGGGCGTTGAAATTTTAAAAACTGTTACATTCAGATAGTTTCATTTCTTTTCTTTTAGTTTTATTTATTGTGGAATAAATAGCTACAATATTTTAAAAGCAAATTTACAAACCTTGTGTTAAAGATAAATGTTAAATAAAATCCATCAAACCATCCCTCACTGAAAACTGTTGTGAAAGTGCAATCTCCTGGAGAATCCCTGCCCACTCCTTCCTTCCCGGGCTCCATGGCTATATACATACCTGGGAGATAGCAGCAGGAGGAGACCATTCAGCCTTTCAATCCTGCTCCACCTTTCGATGGGAAACAGCTGACCATCCAGCTCAGTCTCCTGTTCCTGCTGTGTTCCAACCCCCTTTCATGACTTTACCTCGAAGAACTATATCTAAGTCCTCCTTTGGTTTCACTGCCTTTTGTTCCAGTGACGTTGCTGTGTTACTGTGTGGGTGTAGGCAGGGGTAATGTGATGGTGCTGCCTCCTGGAGGATGCACTCAGTATCCCTCATCATCCTGCAGTAACATCAACCGGGTTTCAGCAACTAGAGATAGAAACCATTTCCAGGATATGGGCATCACTGGCTCAGCCAGCATTTATTCCCCATCTCTAGTTACCCTTGAGAAGATGGTAGTGAGCTGCTGTCTTGAACCATTCACAGTCCATTTGGCGCAGAGAGACAGACAATGCTGGGAAGGAGAGTGTTGCTGGATTTTGGCCAAGTTATTCTCTATCTTTGGTTCTTCAAATGCTGGTTAACATAATCACAATCTGAACATGAGTTTGAGATTTCAGGCTGTGAATCTTCACCATTGAGCACCCTGAATAAACAAATATGTACAGATTAGAAATTCAGAGCAGACAATTCTAGTTTCTCTATAATATCTTTTTTCCCCTTTCTTCCGCAAAAGCTGTAACCCTCCAGCCCACTTACTCTCTCCCACCATTCTGCCTCTGCTGTCCCTAATGTACACCCTCCCCATTCTCATGGAGTTACTGGTAAACAGATCCATGCCACCACTTCCCGTCCCTGGTTAGACTCTGCACCCTTTCTGGGTTCACTTCCTTTCCCTTCAGTTGCTGCAAGTCAATAATGTAACAGCAGAATGAAACAAAAGGAAACAGAAAGGGTGGTTGCAGATCCTGGACAGAAGAGGAACCTTCAGTCTGGGAGAATGGGTCAGATCCTTCTTTGTTTCCCATTGGTCGATTCCCAGCATTATGACAAGTTGGGGATGGAACTTGGTCCCATTTGGGTGTGGTGACACTTTGACCCCCCAACCTGTCAATACTACAAGCGGATTTCTTCCTCCTCCAGCCAATCACAGTGTCAAATGCTTTCCGCTAATTACCCCAAAGCACATGCTCCAAAACCCGCCCATATTCTGTACATGTGCAGTTCTGGGCTTCCCCTCACACGCGTAGTCCCTGCCTCAGGGATTGTGGGAGTTGTAGCCCCCATGAAGCCACTGGAGACATGTTTCTGGATTGTGAATGAAAGGTGTGGGCTGGAGGTTGGATCCCCATTCAGACACACAGGACACACGGGCTGTCACTGGATTTTACTGAGACATCCGCTTCCACAACCTGATTTCTGACGTAAGGAACACAGATTGCGGGGTGGGGTGGTTAATAAGGGGTAGCAGATTTTAAGCAGATGTAGCTGAGTGGTTAGCACTGCTGCCTCACAGCGTCAGGGACCCGGGTTTTATTTCAGCCAGATGCGACTGTCTGGAGTTTACACATTCTCACCATGTCTGTGTGGGTTTCCTAGGGTGCTCGAGCTTCCTCCCACAGTCCAAAGATGTTCAGGTTAGGTGGATTGCCTATGCTAAATTGCCCACAGTGTCCATGTATGTGCCAGTTAGGCCATTAGCCATGGGAAATGCAGGGTTACAGGGACAGGGTGGGTCTGAATGGGATGCTCATCATAGGCTGGTGTGGATTTGCTGGATGAATAACCTGTTTCTGCACTGTAGGGACTCTATTCTATTCTCATGAAGAAGAATGTACCTATCTCAATGTATTGTGAATCTGTGGAATTCCCTATTCAAAATACGGTGGATACCAGGACAATGAGCAGATTTAATGAAGAGATACAGATGTTGAATTTGTAATGAGATGAAGGGTGAGAGAGCAGGTGGGAAAATCCAGCTGGGACCGAGGTGAGCTCAATCATCACCGTATTAAATGGTGGGGCTGGTTCGAAGGGCTGCATTGCCTCTCCTGTGCCCAGTGCTCATCTTCTTACGGTAATAACTGGAAAGCTGAATCCAAAACTCACCACCTTCACCAAAGGAGATTTTGGAAAAAGCAGGATAGTCAGGTGGATTAGCGTTCCAAACCTAGATAGTGAGGAAGCAAGTGGGAGATAATGATTTTGCAATTTTAAACTCAGGGGAGACAGTGATTTATGGGTTTAGACTGTGTAGTACATTCACACCGTCCAGAATACTCTGTTGTGAATATCTATCCTATACTTTACTACATATCTAAGGTCTTTGACAATGAAACACAAAGTACCCAGGAAACTTTGCCTCACCTCGTAATCTGATAAAAGACTTCTGATAAATCTGGTTGAACTTAGAACACAGCTGGAAAGCTGGAAGATTAGATCCGATCCCAAGATCCTGTGCTTAAACAAAGGAGACTACAATAGGGTGAGACAGGAGCTGGCTAATGTAGACTGGAAGCAAAGACTTTAGGGTGGGAAAGTTGACGGACAGTGGGGGAATACCAAAGCAATTTTTCGAAGTGCTCAGAAAAAGTATAATCTGCCATGAGTGGCTCAGGAAATAAGGGAGTCTATCAAATTGAAATAGAAGGCAAACAAATTGGCAACGACCACGAAGAAACTAGGAGAAGAGAAAAAAACTTTAACAATCAACAGAAAGCTAGATGGGATTGGGGGAGAAAAGTGATGAGTAGCTATCCTCAGGGCCAGAATAGCAGTTTACACTGCTAGAGGGGAACCTATTGTGTGGGGAACATATGGCCTCTGTAATTGTAACTGTGACCATAGAGATAATCCTGATCAAGTTAAAAATCACAGCACACTCCAAAAGCTTGTACTTCCAAATAAACCTGTTGGATTATAACCTGGTGATGTGTGATTTATAACTTTGTCTACCCCATCCCAACACCGGCTCCTCCATATCAGAATCCTGATAGGCAACCCCACTGAAACTGAAGTGCCTGTCAGATACTTGAGGGAGCCACAGGGGTGTGGGGGGAGGGGTGTATGTTTTAACCACAAATGCTAAACTGAACTAGACTTTCTAACTGACCGTTGCCATGGAGAAAATACTGAGAGACAGTCTCTATTCAAAGTCCCAAACCACAAAGGTATAAGAATGGGAGACGTACACCGGACAGATGGGGAGTTACCTGATGCGGCCTGGAGGTGTTTTGCATGTACACTATCCAAGTAACTGCCATGTCTCATCAATAAAGACTCAAAGAAGACCTCGCAGGGTTCTGAACCTAGTTATTGCTATCCAGCAGGGTTCAGGAATATGAGTACACAGCAGTCAGTCTTCACAGTGGAGGATACGAAGAATATGCCAGTAATTGATAAGGAGACTGAGGAAGGGGAGGACCTAGAAATAACCATTATCATGAAAGTGTTAGAGCTGGGCAAGCTAATGGAGCTAAATGTACACAAGTCTCATTACCCTGATGGAATACATCCCAGGATACCAACTGTGTTAGTGGGAGAAATAGCATCCTGCAGCAGAGACAGGCCCTTTGGCCCAAACTGGCCCATGCTGACCAGAATGTCCATCCACACTAACCCCATTTCCCTGCACTTGGCTCATCTGCTTCTGACCCTTTCCTATCCATGTATTTGTCCAAATATCTTTTACCTGTTATGAGAGTGTACGCACCACAACCACTTCCACTGGCAGCTCATTCCATATACATACCCCCCTCTGTGTAAAACAGTTGCCCCTCAGCTTCCCTTTTATTCTTTCCCCTCCAACCTTCAACTGATGCCCTCCAGTCCTTGATTCCCTGGGAAAAAACACAGTGCATTCACCTTATCCATGCCCCTCATGTTCTTATACACTTCTAGAACAGTACCCACTCAGTTTCCTCTGCTCTAAACAAAAAAAATCCTAGCTTGTCCAACCTCTCCCTATAACTCAAACCCCTGATAACATCCTTGTAAATTGTTCTGCACTTTTTACACTTTAATAACTGAAACCTACACTGCATTCAGCACATTTCCAGTGTTTCCCCACGGCGCTGGAACCAACGTGAGAATGCCAATGGATTACAATCCTTTTCAACAATCCCATTTTCATAGTGTTTCCCGTGGTGCAGGTATCCTTGTGTCTTTCTGGTTGTATGGTTAATTAAAGACTTGTCCTTCTGCAAAGCAAAGCTGTGGCTTAATTGTTCCTGGGAAACATGCCATGTTTTTTCAGATTTTCAAAAACAAAATGAAGTCATTCTCCCCAGTCACCACACTAACATGGACTTGGCTGTGTCTCAGTATTTTTCCAGTCACATTGAGATTTGGAATATTTGCCCACGGACAGAATACACACCTTTCCTTACACATGAAAAGGCCAATGAATATTCAGACCGGCACGGATCAAGTAACTATCAGATCTGAACATGAAGTTCAATTTGAATTTCTCATCTGCAAATCCACCCTTTCAGTATCCTACATCTGAGAAAACAACTCACCACATTAATACAGGATGGATCTTTAGAAGACAATTATAGTAATAAATTGTAGTTTCTTGTTCACCAAAGTTTTAACTCTCAGTCTAACAATTTCTTTCTTCTGTGAACTGAAATCCACACCAACCTCCCCACTCCTTCCCTCCACACCCAGTTCTCTCACACTCTCTCCTCTCTTTGAATTCAGTTTCCTAGCTCTTGTCTGCGGACTAAGAACCAAATCAATGAGTCTGGCTCTGAGTCCGGGGGGGTAGGCGGGGGTGTTGTTCGGGAACCCCCGGACGGCAACCATCCTGCATACCCTGCATACACCTGTTTCCTGCACACTCTGGCCAAAACCCGTCTTACTAAAATGAACCGAATTACAGCTCTAATTGCAGGCCCATCCTTGTCCCTTTCCATAAAAACCCTGAATCTTCACAAAAGAGTTCTGATAACTTTCTACAAAATGCTGCCCCACTGATAGCCTGATCACATGGCAGGGGGGCCAGGAAAGGGGCCATTCCCCTGGGTCCTGCTCCCAGAGGGAGGAAGCTGCCAATGACAGATTAATCCGTCACACCCAGAGCCTCCCTCCCTGGCACTGACCCGTACTGTGCATACTCCCACAATTGGCCAGCACTGTGCCCATACACTGGCCTCCCCTCCTACAGCACGTGCTCCCGATCATACAGGAGTCCGGGTGATTGACAGCAGCTGCTGCCCAATATATCAGGATCCCTCCAGTATGGAAACTGGCCCTTCGGCCAAACAAGTCCGTACCGACCCTCCAAACAGTAATTTACACAGACCCATTCCCCTACCCTATATTTACCCCTGACTAATGTAACTAATACGAGGGGCAATTTAGAATGGCCAATTCACCTGTCCTGCCCATCTTTGGATTGGGGGAGGAAACTGGAGCACCCGGAGGAAACCTGCTCAGACATGGGGAGAATGCATAAACTCTGGGTTTGGCCGGAATCGAAACCGGGTACCTGGTGCTGTGAGGCAGCAGTGCTAACCACTGAGTCGTCTCCATAGATGGGAAGGGGTGGGGCTGGAGAACTGGGGTAATGAGATTGTAAACAATGAATGAATGTGGAGGACACTTGGGGATGGACAGGTCAGTGAGGGACAGGATCAATGCAGCAGCAGGAGGGGATCCTGGACAAACTGTGCAATGGGAGAGTCTGACAGGACAGAAACTACAGGAAGGTTCTGTTTGGAGGCTGAGGCAGGGACAGCTGGGAGACAGTATGGCCTGGTGGCTTGGGCAGGTTTTCTGATCATCCTCTTCAAAGATGCTGTTCCTCAACTCTGAGCTCAATCCTCCTGGTCTAGAGGTAAGGACACTGCCACCATTTCCTCGTGGGCAAAACCTGTGTTGGCGATATTAACAAGACTCAACACACAGTCACTAACAAAATGCTGGCGTACTTGAACTTCATCCCGAATATTAACACCTATAACTGGGCAACGCAGACCCCGATGTACAGAGTTAAATCCTGGATATTAATAACAGTTTTGTGCATGGGAAATCATGTCTCATAAATCTGACTCAGTTTTTTTGAAGAAGTAACAAAGAAGATTGCTGAGGTCAGAGCATGGACTTCAGTATGGCGTTTGACAAGGTTCCTCACGGGAGACTGGTCAGCAAGGTTAGATCGTATGGAGTACAGAACTGGCCCGAAGGTAGAAGGCAGAGGGTGCTTTTCAGGCTGGAGGCCTGTGACTAGTGGAGTGTCACAAGGATCGGTGCTGGATCCACTATGTTTTATCATTTATATCCATGATTTGGATGTGAACATAAGAGGTATTGTAAATAAGTTTGTGGATGACACCAAAATGGGAGGTGTGGTAGACAGGGAAAAAGATTACCTCAGAGTACAAGAGGATCTGGATCAGCTGGGTGATGGGCTGAGAGGTTCAGTTTAGAAAAATGCGAGCTGCTGCATTTTGGAAAAGCAACCTTTAGCAGGACTTACAGTTAATAGTAAGTTCCTGGAGAGTGCTGCTCAACAAAGAGTGCTTGGAGCGCAGGTTCATAGTTCCTTGAAAGTAGAGTAGCAAGTAGATAGATTAGTGAAGGTGGCAGTTGGTCTGCTTGCCTTTATTGGTCAGAGCATTGAGTACAAGGGTTGGAAGGTCTTATTGCGGCTGTACAGGGCATTGATTCAGCAACTTTTGTAATATTCCTTGCAATTCTGGTCTCCTTCCGATCAGATGGATGTTCGCAAACTTGAAAGGGGTCAGAAAAGAATTATAGGATGCTGCCAGGGCTGGATAGGCTGTTTTCCCTGGAGCATCAGAGGCTGAACGGTGAGCGGAAAGAGATTTTTAAAATCAGGCCGGGCATAGATAGGGTAAATAGAGAAGATATTTTCCCTGCGGTGGGGGGAATACAGAACTAGGGGACTGGGAGGGGGTGGGTGGAGGGAGAGAGAGGGTGGGTGCATCGAGTGTGGTGGGACAGAAATGGTTGAGGATAGAAAGTGAGATTAGAGAGGAGGGGAACAGACGGGGGGAACAGAGGGGGTGACTGACGGTTGTGGGGGGCGACCGACAGAGAGGGGGAACGGACCAAGGGGGGTGCAACCGACGTGGGGGCGGGGGAAGATGGGTGTGAGACTGACGGGGGAGCGACTGACAGAGAGGGGGAAAGACTGAGGGCGCAACAGACCGACAGATAGGGGGACAGAACGATTGCGGGGGGGCGACAGGGGTGGTGGTGACCAACAAAGGGCTGACTGATAGAGAGGGGGGAACAGACAGAGTGGGAGGAGACAGGGGAACAGAGAGGGGGAAGATGAAGAGTTATTTTATAGATCTACAACTCAACCCTGTTCCTGTTTTCTCCTCCTCAGCTTAATTCCGCCTGAAGGTCACAGAACAACTGCATAGTTTCTGGAAAGTGAGTTTCAGGGAGATCAGGTGCTGAGCGTGGCATTTGGAACATGCTGATCAATAAATGGACTCTAGTTCGATTCCATTGTCTGTGTGGTGTTTGCACATTCTCCCTGTGTCTCTGCGTGGGCTTCCTCTGGGTGCTCTTAATTCCCTCCCACAAATCCAAAATCATGCAGGTTAGCTGGATTAGCTTTGGGGAATGGTAGGTCACAGAGTTAGGGTGGAATGCTGTTCCGATGGTTGGTATGGTCTCTTGGGCCAAAAGTCCTGCTTCCACACTGTAGGGATTCTGTCACTGAGTATAGGGGTTAGCAGGTCACGTTGTGGCTGAGTAGGGCATTGGTGAGGCCAGTGTTAGAATACTGCATTCAATTGTAGTCTCCCTGATTTCAGAAAGATGTTACCAGAATAGGACTCAACCTCTTAATAGCAGGTTCTTGCAGTGTGGGTTGATAGTTCCTTGGAAGTGTGGTTGAGGTAGACAGGTCAGTGAAGGTGGTGTTTGGTATGCTAGCTGTTATTGGGCAGTGCATTGAGTATAGGAGTTGGGAGATCAGGTTTCGGTTGCACAGTTTATTGGCTTGGCCACTTTTGAAATGCCCAGACTGCTTTCAATTCCAGTTTCCCTGCTAGAGGAAAGATGTTGGGAAATTTGCAAGAGTTCAGAAAAGTTTTACGAGGGTGTTGCCAGTATTGGAACATTTGAATCATAGGGAGAGGCTGAATAGGCTGAGGCTATTTCCCTGCAGCACTGGACACTTTAGGTGGCTTTATCGAACTTTATAAAATTATGAGGAGCAATGATAGGGTGACTAGTCATGGTTTCTTTTTTTCCCCCAGAGTAGGGGAGTCCAAACGAATAATGTGATTTTTTTTCCCAAAGGTGGAAATGACAAATTCTAGAGGAGAGGGTGAAAGTTTAAAGGATATGAAAACCGAAACAACTGCAGATGCTGTAAACCAGGAAGAGAATCAGAAGTTTCTGGAAAAGCTCAGCAGGTCTAGCAGCATCTGTGAAAAGAAATTAGAGTTAATGTATGTGAGGAAGGGTGCAGACCAGACCAGACACTTTAACTGATTTGTCTTCCCAGATGCTGCACGACCTGCTCAGCGTTTCCAACAAATCTGTGCAAGTTTAAAGGGAGTTGTGTCAGACAAGTGTCTTGTACAGAAGTTGATAAGTGACTAGAATGTATTCTCCTGGGAGATGGGGAAGGCAGAAACAATCACAATTTAACAGGCATTCGGACAGACACATAAGCAGGCATAGGTTATCAGGGATATGGATCATGTACAGGCAGATGGAATTAGTTTAGAATGGCATCATGATCTGCACAGACACGGTGGGCTGATTATTCTGGTGCTGTAACTGTTATGTTTTCCAGGGGGTAGAATGTTTTTTGAAGTAACAAAAATGATTGATGAGAGCAGACTGGTCGACATGATCAACGTGGACTTTAGTAAGGCATTCGGCAAGCTTTCTCATGGGAGACTGGTTAGCAAGGTTAGATCTCATGGAATAAAGCAGAAACCAGCTATCTGAGTACAGAACTGGCTCAAAGGTAGAAGACAGAGTGGTGGTGGAGGGATGTTTTTCAGACTGGAGGCCTGTGGAGTGTCACAGGGATTGGTGTGTATCCACTATTTTTCATCATTTATATCAATGATTTGGATGTAAACATAGGAGGTATTAGTAATTTTGCAGATGACGCCAAAATTGGAGGTTTAGTGGACAGTGAAAAAGATGACCAAGGCTGTAATGTTTCCTGCAGGTGTCACCATTTCAGATGCTGCCCGACCTGCTGGGGATCTCCAGCACTTCTTGGGTTTGTTGCAGATTCCACCATTTTGCTGAAGCACTGGAGACAGAGAGCTGTACAGCTCCAGATTTTGTTGACTCTGATTCCTGGGATGGCAGGACTGATGGATGAAGAGGGACTCAATCCTCGTTTAATCCTCCTTTCCTTTGGTTTTCGGACCCGCTGACGACATCACTAATAATCTACCTCCCACTCTCTGTCCTGAACCTGACCCATCTAACCTGACACTTCAGCTCCCATCCCCCTGCCAGACTAGTTAATACCTCACCAATGGAACTGGCAATAGCCTCCCCAGGAGATTTGACCCAGCTCTGCCCAGGGGTAACCGGTCAGGCTGGTACAGGTTCCCACCTAACCCAGAAACGGTCCCAATGCCTAAAGAATCTAAACCCTTCCATGGTACACCATTTCTCCAGGCACACATCCAGGTGATCTACCCTCTTATTCCTGCTCTCACTAGCACATGGCACTGGGAGCAAGTCTGACATCATTACATTTCAGGAGCTGCATTATAATGTGTCCCTGCTCTCCCAATATCCAGCTTTCAAACACTCATCCCTTTGTTTCATGCTGTCGTTGGTATCGGTGTGTTCTACAACCACGGGCTGTTTACCCTCCAGCTCCAGAATGTCCTGTAGCTGCACCATGATATCGCGGATCCTATCACCAGGGAGATAACATACCATCCTGGATTCATGGCTGTGGCCATAGAAGTGCCTGTCTGTAACTGACTATTGAATCCCCTGTCACTCTCTTTCTTCCCGTTCTGGGCAGCAGAGCTATCTACGGTGTCATGAACCTGGCTGTTGCTGATTTCCCCTGAGACTGACACACACACACACACACACGAATCCCAAGCGGTATACAGTATCTGTTTGGGAAGGGAATAACCACTGGGAACTCCTGCACTCCCTTCCTGAGCCTTTTACTTGATCTGATGGTCCCCCATTCCCTTTCTGCCTGTGTAACCCTCACCTGCAGTGTGACTAACTCACTGAACATACTGTCCATAACATTCTCAGTATTGCAGATGCTCCACAGTGAGTCCACTCACAGCTCCAGGTCTGAAAAGCAGTTTCCCAGTAGCTGCTGATGGGCACATTTCCTGCACACACAGCCCGTCAGGGACACTGGAAACATCCCTAATTTTCCCACATTGTACAAGAGGAGCACACCATGGGTCTGAGGTCTCCTGTCACACAGGCTCTCTAGATTCAGCTAGTTACTCCCATTTAGAGAATTTAAATGAGCGAGCAATCTTCCTACCCTTCAAACATATTGTAATCAAAATCCCGTATTCTTTACTTAAGTTGATATGTTATAGCTTAAAAACTGTTACAAAATTCCACAGGTATCGCTTACAAACTGGCTGTTCCCTTTGGACCATGTGAATTTCTGAATGGGCTGAAACAAAACGGAGTTTCAGCTTCACCTTCTCCCTGTCCCACCTCGCTCTGTTTACACCCAACTCCAAAATACTCTGAGCCAAGCAGCAATCACAGTGCAGCCCTGTCATTTTCATTGTCTGCTCACCCCTACACTGCCCTCAGCCTCCTGTACTGTTCCAATGCATCTAATGGGAGCTCAGGAACAGCACCTCATCTTTCAATTCAATCCTTTGTAGCCCCAGAGTCAACATGGACCTCAGCAGTTTCTGGTGAATAGACAGTTGTTAGAATCTGGAACATTCCACCTAAAAAGGTACTGGAATTTGAATTATAAGGAGTTGCAGGGAATTGAAAATAAGGAGTTTACAGGTTAGCATCATGAAGTGGGTGATTGGGACTAAATCTGACAGTCCCTACAAAGAGACGAAGTGCAATCTGGACAAATCTGTGCTCCCTCTCAGACCAAAACAGACCGAGCTTCCAGTTGCCTGCCACTTTAACACACGAGCCTGTTCCCGGCCAACATCTGTCTCATTCTTAATGCAGTGTTCCAGGGAAGCTTGATGCAGAACAATCCAGAACATACCAAATGGCCCTGTATTTCAAGGACAGCAATTTCCCCTCCCATGTGGTCAACAATACCCTTCAGTGTATCTCCACCACTTCCTGCACCTCTGCTCTTGAACCCCACCCCTCCAACCGCAGCAAGGATAGAACCCCCAAGTCCTCGCTTTTCAGCCAGATACAACACATCATCCTCTGCCATTTCCACCACCACAATCAGACCCCACCAACAGAGATATCTTTCCCTCCACACCCCTTTCAGCATTCCTCAGAGACCATTCCCTGTGACTTCCGCATTAGATCCATGCTCCCCACCAACCCATCCTCCACTCCCAACACCTTTGCCTGCCATTGCAAGAGGTGTGAAACCTGTGCCCACACCTTCCCCTCACCTCCATCCAAGACACCAGAGGTCCCTTCCACATCCAGCAGAGATTTTCCTGTACATTGAATAACCTCATCTATTGTGTTCATTGCTCTCTACAATGGGGAGACAGGACGCCAACTTGCAGAATGTTTCAGGGAACCTTTCTGGGAGACGTGCACCAACCAACCCCACTGTCCTGTGGCCAACCATTTCTACTCCCCCACCCTCTCTGCCAAGGACATGCATGTCCTGGGCCACCTCCACCACAAAATCCTAGCTACATGACTCCTGGAGGAAGCATACCTCATCTTCTATCTTGGGACCCTTTAAGTACAGAATCAATATTTCATCATTTCCCCTCCCCCCACCATATCCCAGATCCAGCCCTCCAACTCAGCACCACCCTCTTGAACAGTCCCACCTGTCCATCTTCCTTCCCAATTACCCACTCCACCCTCTCACCATTACCCTCCACCAGCATCTTCCTATCGCCTTCCCAACTACCTTCTCGCCAGCCCACACACACATCCTATTATCTGTCAGCCCTCTTCCCCACTCTCAATCCTGCTGAAGGGCTTAGGCCCAATATGTCAATTCTCCTGCTCCTTGGATACTGTCTGACCGGCTGTACTTCTCCTGCGCCAAACTTTAACGTAAACTGGAAGAATAAACCTCATTTTGTACTTGGGGACCCTTCAGGCCTCTGACCTTAAAACTGAATTCATTAATTTTAGGTCCTAAAGTCCCACACCCCACACACCAGGCCTTGTTATTACATAGTCTGCCATTACACATTACCTACGGTTAGCCACTAACAGTCTCCATTAACATCTATTATGATCATTATTCATTCCTTTGTCCAATTGCTCCTATATCTCTCTTTGGACTATATCACCACCTATCATTTACTCCTTAACCCCTACCTTCTGCATATAAACTGACATTTTTTCTCAGTAACATCAGTTCTGAGGAAGGGTCAGCAGATCCAAAATGTTAACTCTGATTTCTCTTCACAGATGCTGCCAGACCTGCTGAGCTTTTGCAGTACCTTCTGGCTGTTGTTTCTGATTTAAGCAATCACAGTTCTTTTGGTTTTCATTTACTGGGAGTTTCTAATTCAGGTCTAGCAGCCTACATCATGAGTTTATAAACCCTCCCAGTCCACACTAACTCCATTTCTCTCCCACTCCCTTCACACTCACTGGGTCTCTTCCCAACCCCTGCCCAGTGACACTGCACGTGCACAGCTCATGGTCACATGCTGGCCTGTTGGCAACACCCCTCATTCACTCCCATTGGCTGGAGGATTACACCTAGTCTCCTATTGTTCTGAAGCTGCCGTCAATCAGCCAGGCCCCATTGTGACATGAGTGGTGGGATCCTCCCAGGAGTGTGGGAGGCTGAGGGGTGACCTCAGAGGTTTCTAAAATCATGGGGGAATTTATGGGATAAATAGACAAGGTCTTTTCCCTGGGGTGGGGGAGTCCAGAACTAGAGAGCATAGGTTTAAGTTGAGAGGAAAGACATAAAAGTGACCGGAGAGACTACTTTTTTCATGTAGAGATGGTGCGTGTATGGAAGCTACTGTCAGGGGAAGTGGTGGCAGCTAGTACAGTTACACCATTTAAAAGGCATCTGGATGTGTATGAATAGGAAGGGTGTAGAGGGATTTGAGTCAACTGCTGCCATATCGTACTAAATTAGGATAGGATATCTGGTTGGCACAGAGGAGTTTGACTGAAGGTTCTGTTTCCGTGCTGTATATGTCTGTGGCTCTGCCCTGGGATGAGCTTCATCATTCACAGTGAATGGGGCAGTATCACAGAGCACAGGGGTTGGGGGCTATTCAGCCCATTGCGGCTATACTCTCTCCCTCTGGACATGCTGCCAATCTGCCCTTCCTCCCCTCCCATTTACCCGTAGCACTCCAAATTTATCCTCAAATAGTTAAATTCCGAGATGTACAGCACAGAAACAGAACATTCGATTTAACTCGTCCAAGCCACCCATTTATCCCAAATTAATCTTGTCCCATTTGCCAGCACTTTGCCCACATCCTTCTAAATTTTCTTAATCTCGTACCCAGTCAGATGACTTTCAAATGTTGTAATTGTACCAGCCTCCACACTTCCTCTGGCAGCTCATTCCACGTTCAGCTTGAAAACATTGCCCCTTAGATCCCTTTAAAATCTTTTCCCTCACACCTTAGGCTTGTGCCCTCTAGTTTTGTACTCACTTAACTTTGGGAAAAGACCCTGGTTGTTCACCCTATCCATGTCCTTTACGATTTTATGTACCTCAAAAGTCATCTCTCAGCGTCCGATGCTCCAGGGAAAACAGCCCCAGCCTATTCAGCTTTTCCCTATAGCTCAAATCCTCAACCCTGGCAACACCTTTGCACATCTTTTCAGAATCCTTTCAAGTTTTGTAATATCACTACTACAGCAGGGAGACCAGGACCGAAAGCAGAATTCCAGATGTGGCTGAATCAATGTCCTGTAGAGCTGCAAAACAATGTCCCAACTCCAATACTCAATGCATTGACTAATAAAGGCAAGTACACCAAACGCCTCCTTCACTACCCTGCCTATCCATGATTCCACTTTCAAAGAACTATGACCTGCACCTCAAGGTCTCTTTGTTCAGCAACACTCCCCAGGACCTTCCCATTAAATGTGTAAGTCCAGCCCTGATTTGTTTTCCAAAATGCAGCACCTCACATTTATCTGAATTCACTCCATCTGCCACTCCCCAGCCCATTTGATTGAAGTCCCATTGTACTCTGAGGTAACCTTCTTCCTGATCCAATTTGGTGCCTATGTAAAGTCACTAACCATAGCTCCTATTTTCACATAGAAATCATTGATATAAATGATGAAAAGCAGTGAACCCTGCACCGATCCTTACACCATATTGCTCATCACAGGCTTCCAGTCCGAAAGGCAACCCTTCACCACTACCCTCTGTCTCCAACCTTACAGCCAATTTTATATCCAAATAGCTAGTTCTTCCACCTTGAATGTTTTTCTGAAGTCCAAGTTAGTGATTTTCATACACAAAGCCATGCTAAGTATCCCTAATCATTTCTTACCTTTCCAATTACATCTAAATCCTATCCCTGAGAAGCCCTTCCAACAACTTGCTCACCAGTGTATTGTTCCCTGACCTTTCCTCATCACCTTTCTCAAATAATGGCGCCAGTCTTCCAGCACCTCGGTGATACAAATATCTCAGCGAGGGGCCCAACAATCACTTCCCTAGCTTCCCACAAGTTCTGGGATTCACCTGATCATGTATCAGGCATCTATCAATCTTGAGCATTAACAAGTTCCAGTGCCTCCTAACTAATATGGACACCTGTCAAGTTATCCCTATTTATTTCTCCAAACTCTCTCATTTTCATATCCTCCTTCAGTAAAAGCGGACATGAAATACGCAGATAGTATCTCTGCTGCCTCCTGCAGATCCATAGACAGCTTTGTTGATCTTTGAGGGTACCTATTCTCTGCCTAGTTACTCTTTTGTCCTTAGTGTATTTCTAGAATCTCTTTGGATTTTCCCCAAACCCATTTCACAAAGCTCTCTCGTCCCCTTTTTGCCCTCTTAGTTTCCCTCGAGTATACTCCTCCTGCCCTATACCTCCACGTATTCACACAAACCCAGCTGTCTGGACCTGCCATATCCCTCCTTCATTTTCTTGACCAGAGCCAGAATTCCTCTTGACAGCAGCATTCCTTACACCTCCCAGCCTCGGCCTTAACAGGAACATACTGTCTATATACTCATTGTCGCAGGCCTATGGGGGCAATGGCAGATGAAGACAGAGAAACAATCAATCATTCTCAGTAAAGAGGCAGTGCTGGGAAAGATACCAGCCTAAAGGTAGATGGGTCTCCTGGCCGTGATGGAATGCATCCCCGGGAACTGTAAGGAATGGCAGTGGGTAAATAGCAAATACACTCGTGATAATTCACTAAAATTTGCTGACTCTGGACGGTTCTAACAGATTGGAAAGCTGCAAATGTGATGCAATATTTTAAAATGGACGTGTCAGCATAACTTCTGTAGTGGGGGAAATGTCCAATCTCTCAAGAAAGAAATAGTGAGCTATGTGGATAGAAATTGTCTCATCGAGCAGACACAGCATGGATTCATGAAAAGTGGACGACACTAAGATGAGTGGTAGAGCAATGTGTGCAGAGGCCACTGTCAGTCTGCACAGGGATACAGAGAGGTTAATTGAGTGGTAAGGGTCTGGCAGATGGAGGACAATGTTGGGATATGTGAGGTCATCCATTTGGGTCGGACTAACAGCAAACTGGATGATGAAATGGTGAAAACATGCAGCAGGCTGCTGTGCAGAGGGAGCTGGGTGTCCTTGTGCATGAATCACAGGAAGCTGGTTTGCAGGTACAGCAGGTAATTAAGGCAGTGAAGGGAATATTGTCCTTCATTGCTAGAGGGATGGTTATGCTGCAGCTGTACAGGGGGCTGGGGAGGCCACACCTGGAGTACTGTGTACAGGTTTTCGTCCCCTACTTCAGGAAGGATGTAATGGCGCTGGAGGGGTGCAGAGCAGGGTCACTAGTTTGAGTCTGGAGTTGAAAGGGTTGCCTTCTAGCAGAGATTGACAAAACTGGCATGATCCTCATTGGAATTTAGAATAATGGAGATTGTATAGGAAAAATATAAAATTATGAAAGGAGTAGATAAGATAGAAGCAGGGAGGTCATTTCCACTGTGGACTGGACAAACTATGGTGCATCAGATCAGATTTAGGACTGAGTTCAGGAGAAACTTCTTCAGCTAAAGGGTTGTGAATCTGTGGAATTCCCAGCTGATTGAAACAGTTGAGACTTTCATCTTGAATGTCTTTAGGTCAAAATGTAGATTTACGAACAGGAAAGGAATTAAAGGTTATGGGAGAGAGCAGTAAAGTGGAGCTGAGATCAGCCCTGATCTTATTGAATGGCAGAGCAGGCTGAGGGGCCAGATGGCCTCCTCCTGCTCCTATTCCTTATGTTACGTTCCCACTTTTCAGCCGTCCCTTTACCTGGGAATAGCAAAGAAGTATTGAAAGATTTTATCTTGTTCAATCACAATGCACCTTTATCCAATTTAGAACAGCAACTTTTAGATCTGGTCTATTCTTTTTTGGAACTATTTTAAAACTATTATAATTATCAGAGAATCCAGACAGTGGGGAAGCAGGTCATTCAGCCCATCACATCCGCACTGACCCTCAGAAGACTCCCCCCTACCCATGTAATGCTGCCTTTCCATGGATAATCCACCCAACCTGCACATCCCTGAACACTGTGGGTAATTCAGCCTGGATAATCCACCTAACCTGCACATCCTGAACACTGTGGGTAATTCAGCCTGGATAATCCACCCAACCTGCACATCCCTGAACACTGGTGGGTAATTCAGCCTGGATAATCCACCTAACCTGCACATCTTAACATAGTGGGAGGAAACCAGAGCAATCAGATGAAACACACGCAGATATTAACAATAAGGTGATCAATCCTTTCTTATTTCCCAGTTCCGTCCAAATAATTTCACTGAACTTACTCCCATGAATATCGTCCCCAAGCACAACTCTAATGCTATCCCTAACCAAAAACACCACTCGTCCTCCTCTCGTCCCCCCTTTCTATCCTTCCTATAGCATCTATACCCTGGAACATACAGCTGCCAGTCACATCCATCCCTGAGTCATATTTCTATAATACCGATGATATCCCAGTCCCATGTTCAAACCATAACCTGAGCTCATCTGCCTTCCCTGTCAGGCCTCTTGCATTGAAGTAAATGCAGTGTAACTGCTCGGTTCTACCGCGTTCTGCCTTGACTGTTTGATTTCTGAACTGTACCAGCCTCAGACTTACCTCCTTTCTCACTATCTCTTTAGGTTTACCCCCACTCCCTCACTGGTTTAATGCCTCCCGAGTAGCACTAGCAAATCTCCCTGCCTGGATATTAGTCACCTTCCAATTCAGGGACAATCCATCCTTCTTATTCAAGTCACTTCTACTCCAGAGGAGAATTCAATGACCAAAAGATGTGAATCCTTCTGCCCTACACCAGATCTTTAGCCAATCATTCATCTCCTCCATCCTGCTATTCCTACTCTCACTAGCATGTAGCATTGGGAGTAATTCAGATATTACGACCGAGTATCTACTTTTTTATATTCCAGGCTAATTTGCTATATTCTCTCATCAGGACCTATCTTTTTCTCTTCCTGTGTCATTGGTACCAATGTCCAATGACCTCCCACTGGTTATTCTACCCTTTAAAGAATATTCTGCCACCAATCTTTTCTGAACCTTTCAAGTTCCACAACATCCTTCTGATAGGTGGAGAACAGAATTGCACTCAATATTGTAAGAGTGGCCAAACCAATGTCCTGTACAGCCACAACATGACTGCCCAACTCCTGTACTCACTGCTCTGACCAATAATGTCAATCATACCAATCACCTTCACTATCCTATCCACCTGCGACTCTACTTTCAAGGAATTATGAACCTGCACTGTAAGGAAACTTTGCTCAGTAACACTCCCTCGGACCTGACCATTAAGTCTATCAGTCCTGCTAGGCTTTGCTTTTCCAAAAAGCAGCACCTCACATTTATCTAAATTAAACTCCATCTGCCACTCCTCAGCCCATTTCCCATCTGATCAAGATCCCATTGAAACCTGAGTTACCCTTCTTCACTGCCCACTACACCTCCAATTTTGGTGTCACCTGGAAACTTACTAACAATCCCTCCTATGTTCACATCCAAATCATTTATGTAAATGATGAGAAGTAGTGGACCCAGCACCGACCCTTGTGGCACTCCAGTGGTCACAGTCCTCCAGTCCGAAAAACAACCTTCTACCACCACCCTCTGTCTTCTACCTTTGAGGCAGTTCTATATTCCAAATGGCTAGTTCTCCTGGTATGGTGAGATCTCATCTTGCTAACTAGTCTTCCATGGCGAACCTTGTCGAACGCCTTACTGAAGTCCATATAGATCCCATCTACCGCTCTGCCCTCAAAATCCACTTTCTTACTTCTTCATAAAACAGCTCAGTCAAGTAAGTGACATGATTTCCCGCACACAAAGCCATGCTGACTATCCCTAATCAGTCCTTGCTTTTCCAAATACATGCAAATCCAGTCCCTCAGGGTTCCCTCCAACAACTTGTCTGGCACCAACATCAGGCTCACAGGTCTGTAGTTCCCGGGCTTGTCCAAACCGCCTTCATTAAACAGTATCATCATATTAACCAACCCCCAGTCTTCTGGCACCTCAGCTGTGACTATCGCTGATACAAAAATCTCAGCAAGGGGCCCAGCAATCACTTCCCTAGCTTCCTCCAGAATTTTAGGACACACCTGATGAAATCCTGGGCATTTATCCACCTTTCTGCGTTCCAAGACATCCAGTACCACCTTCGCTGTAATATGGACATTTTCAAGGTGTCACCATCGATTTCCAACATTCTATATCTTCTATATCCTTCTCCACAGTAAATGCTGATGCAAAATACTTGTTTAGTATCCCCTCCCCACCCCATCGCCTGCAGATCCACACACAGGCTGCCTTGCTGATCCTTGAGGAGCCCTATTCTGTCTCTAGTAACCCATTTGCTCTTAATGTATTTATAAAAACCCTTTGGATTGTCCTTACCCTATTCGCCAAAACTGTGTCCTGTCCCCTTTTTGCCTTACTGATTTTTCCCTTAAGTATACTTCTATTGCCTTTATACTAGAAGGATGTTCTGGATTGGAATAAATGCCAAATATTTCATCTTGATAAAAGGGCAGGACTTACACTGATAAAAGTCGGGCCTTGCATAGTGATATAGAACAAAGAGACCTCGGGGTTCAGATCTTTGCAGTTTATGTCACATGTAGACAGGGTTGTTCAGAAGATGTATAGCACACTTGCCTTCATTGCTCACACCTTTGAGTATAGGAGTTGGGACATTACATTGAGGTTGTACGGAGATGTTGGTGAGGCCTCTTCTGGAATACTGTGCTCAGTTCAGGTTGTGCTGTTATAGGACAGATGTTATTAAGTCGGAGCGGGTTCAGAAGAGATTTACCAGGATGTTGATGGGAATGGATGCTTTCGGTTATAAGGAGAGGCTAGATAGGCTGGGACCTCTTTCACTGGAGTGTAGGAGGCTGAGGGGTGACCTTATTGGAGGTTTTATAAAATCCTGAAGAGTATCGGTAATGTGAACAGCAGGTGCCCTTTCCAGGAGGGGCGCGATTCAAGAGTGGGTGAGAAAAGGAAGACTCTAAAAAGACGTTCCGATTTTACTTTTTGTTTTTTGTACAGAGAGTGATTCACATGTGGAATAAACTAGCAGAGGACGTGGTAGCTGTGAATACAATTACAATTTAAGGGTGGCACAGTGGCTCAATGGTTAGCACTGCTGCCAGGGACACAGGTTCAATTCCTGCATTGGGTGGCTGTCCATGTGGAGTTTGGATATACTTCCCCGTGTCAGCGTGAGTTCCTCCAGGTGCTCCCGTTTCTTCCCACAAGCCACAGATGTACAGGGTAGGTGAACTGGCAGTCCTCAATTGCCCATAGTGTTCAGGGATGATTGGGTTTAGTGAATTAGTAAGGGGTAAATGTAGAGTAAAACGGTAGGGGAATGGGATTCTAAGAGGAAAAAGCATTTGGACCTGTATATCGATAGGGAATGCTTGGATGGATTTGGACTAAGTGGAGGTAGATGCGATTAGTTCAGTTCGAATTTATGGTTGACACGGACTGGTTGGAACACAGGGTGTGTGTCAGTGCTGTATAACGTTCTGACTCTATCGCTCGTTATCTCTGTAAATTCCTCTATGCTCGGAACTCTCCGTCAATGCCACCTCATCCAGTCTTACAACTCTTCCTTATCTCGATAATTCCTCTCCAGCCTCAAAACTCAAAAAAGTCTATCAGAAATATCTCTATCTCTGTAACATCCTCAATCCTCAGAATCCTCTCCAACTTTCATCTCCTCCAGCTTCATTACTCTCCCTATCTCTAATCCCCTCCAGTCTCTCAAAGCTCTGCTATATGTGCCTTTTTTATTTCCTCCGCCTTCAGGATTCCCAATGTTTATTTCTCACTTGATGACGGCCCTTTCCGAATCTGTGCTGAGCTTCTGAATTCTTCCTTAAAACCTCTCAATCTCCTTTTCCTCCCAAAACATCGGCCAATCAATGTCATCTACTCTAGTATCACCCTTTCTGACCTGAGTCCAATGGAGCCTGTCATATTCCTATAATAAACATCTTAGCGGTCTACAGAACAGAAAAAGGCTCTGGTAGTACATCGGGTCTGTGACAAAGAAAACTACCACCTAACTGTCCTCATCTATTTTCCAAAATTGTGGAAAAGTCTCATCTATCATGGCATTGCAAGTGCACACTAAATACATCTCAAATGCTACCGGGAATTCTGTGTCTCCCCACCCTTACAGACAGTGAGGTTCAATGCAACTGTTGCTCGATGACGACATCACCCACAGGAACACAGAGCAGCTGGGTCTGTGCAAACCAGAGATCACCCACACATTGGGAAGGATGGCAGGGTCCCTGAGGGGGGGCACAAGGAGATTTACCAGGATGGTTCAAGGAATGGGGATTTTAGTTGCAGAGACATGGGTGCTGTTAATAAAATCAAGAATATCCATCTACAATAGATGGACTCTTGTTCTCAACCTCTCCCCTTGCCTGGGCTGTGGTAACCTTCAGGTTAAACCACCACCAGACATTTCTCCCTAATGAGACAGCAGCCCTATGGTCTGGTCAGACAATGCTGCCTTTCCCTTTTACACAGTGATGCCTCTGTACCCTGGGGATGGGGAGAGGGCGAAGCTGCAGTTGGTGGGATGGACACCACTCAGGCACAGTGCTTTGTCCTTGAGGAATGAATTCACTTTAACATGTTGGGGCTGCACTGATGCAGGCAAGGTGGGAAATGTTCCAACACAATCCTGATGTGTGCCTTATAGGGAGCAAACAGACATTGGGGAATCAGGGGTTTGGGGAAACAGATTGTTCTCCTTGTAGCAGAGGAAATTGAGGGTGCCCTGTGACAGAGGGGTTTACAGATTTAGAATAATCCACCTTACACTCATGAGTTCATCAGAAAAGGATTACAACACATATTGAAGACTTGGGGGAGATCTACTGAGAGTGTGGGGTGATTCAAAAGAGGACATTTATGCAGCAAATGGGAATGAGCTGGAATACAATACTCACACACAATGTGAATATCCAGCTCCTGATGATTGAGTAATTTTGTCACAGTTTGACGTTAACAATTACTGAGATTACCATCTGAATGTCCACCTGTAATACACGTTTTTTATAAAACGTGTCACTGTCAGTTCATTAAGAAACTCTCACCCACCCCCTCCTCCTGGCCCAGGATGACTGACACATTACCCCTTGTGGGGGTCAGCAGTTAGTTCAGGGGGAAATCTGTATGGGTTTCTGTGAGTTTCCACACTGGTCTTCATGTGACTGAACAGGGCAGATCTTGACACATGGGACACAATGTTTCAAGAGTCAGTGCGATGTGGAGCGCAGGATGTGCGCTTCCTTTTCTTTCCTTCCGGTTGCTGCTGTGCCTCATCAATAGACGGGGGGGTTGAAAAGGCTCATGCAGCTCTGATGGGCAAGTTGTCTCCATTCTGACCCATGAGCAGCAAGCTCCTCCCAGTCATTCCAAAGAGTCTCTCTC